>NC_085140.1:426872386-427188936 GCF_024139115.2 Armigeres subalbatus | reverse complement strand
AAAACAATAAAATTTGAAAACAAAACTATATGATCCGAAAGTATAAAAAAATTGGGAAACTTACATTTTTGAATTTGAAAACCTCAAATCACCAACATTTTACAAATTATGAAACTTTATTACTGTTAAATTTGAAATATTTAAATTTTTGAACTTTAAAATCTATACAAGATTTTGCAATACAAAAAAATAACTAAAAACTTCAAAATTTCATGATTTCAAAATTTCAAAATCTAAATAGTTTAAAACATACGAATTTAAAAATTTCAAAAATAGAAAATCCGAAAATTTCAAAAATACTAAAAAAAATAATAAAAAAATTATAATTTTGGGGTGGTAAAATAGAAAATGTGACAAAATCGGACAAATTTTTATTTTCAATTTTTTAATTTATTTCACAAATATGATTCAGTTTATGCCTTGGATAAGAAAAATACGTCAGCGGAACCCGTAATTTCTTGCTGAAAATGCTTACCAAATTCTTGATAGGTATCCAGAAATTATGCATAATAATCCACAGACGGTGAAAGTGATTTGATGAAAATCATCTTGTTTGCAGTATTGTTTACAGAAATAAAAAAAAACGACTAAAAAAATGTGGCGATGAAATGGTGATGAAACGTCATAAAATCGGTAGGTGATAAAATCTGGGAATAGAAAAAATCGGAGAGTGACATAATTGGGCAAGTACTGTATCTAAATTTCACATTTTTAAATATCAAAATCTCAAAACACAAAAACTTTAAAATTTTAAAACATTGAACAACATTTCAAAATTTCATGCACATGAAATCTCAAAAAATTGACCATTTTAAAACATAAATACAATGAACAAAATATTGAAATAAATTAATTTTAACACCATAAATTTGAAAATTTCAAACACCATAAAATAAAAAAAACGAAGAAAATTTAAAATGTCAAATAATTTATAAAGGAAAAAATAGCCTAAATTTAATAAACCCAAGTTTCTCAAACTTTAAAAAATTCATAATTTTAAAATTTTAAAAATATTATCTTTTTTAATTTAAGGCTTTAACATTTTGAAACATTAAACAAAATTTAAAAAAATTCTACCCTTAACATTTGATTCTTTTGTTTTATAGGTTTTAGTTTTTTTTAATTTGCAGATTCTAAATAAATTTCTAAACGAGAAAGAAGCGTTCTATGCGCAGCTGGAGCAGACATACGATGGATGCCCACTGCGGAACGTCAAAATCGTCATCGGTGACATGAACGCTCAGGTAGGAAGAGAGGAAATTTATAGACCGGTCATCGGACCGGATAGTCTGCATACCGTATCGAACGTCAACGGCCAACGATGCATAAACTTTGCAGCCTCCCGCGGAATGGTAGTCCGAAGCACTTTCTTCCCCCGTAAGAATATCCACAAGGCCACATGGAAATCACCTAATCAAGTAACGGAAAACCAAATCGACCACGTTCTAATCGACGGTAAATTCTTCTCCGACATCACGAACGTACGCACTTACCGCAGTGCGAATATTGAATCCGACCACTACCTCGTCGCAGTAAGTCTGCGCTCAAAACTCTCGACGGTGATCAACACGCGTCGGAGTCGTCTGCCGCTTAACATTGGGCGGCTACAAGACGGTAGACTAGCCCAAGACTACGCGCAGCAGCTGGAAGTGGCACTCCCAACGGAAGAGCAGCTAGGCGCAGCATCTCTTGGAGATATTCGATCCGCCATTGGAAGCACCGCAACCGCTGCACTAGGCACGGTGGCTCCGGATCAGAGAAACGACTGGTATGATGGCGAATGTGAGCAGTTAGTTGAGGAGAAGAATGCAGCATGGGCGAGATTGCTGCAACACCGCACGAGGGCGAACGAGGCACGATACAAACTGGCGCGGAACAGACAAAACTCGATTTTCCGGAGGAAAAAGCGCCAGCAGGAAGATCGAGACCGTGACGGAGGAACTGTACCGCGCTAATAACGCACGAAAGTTCTATGAGAAGTTGAACCGTTCACGTAAGGGCCACGTGCCACAGCCCGATATGTGTAAGGACATAAACGGGAACCTTCTTACGAACGAGCGTGAGGTGATCCAAAGGTGGCGGCAGCACTACGAAGAGCACCTGAATGGCGATATGGCAGACAACGGTGGCGGTATGGTAATGAACCTAGGAGCACGCGCGCAGGACATGCGACTTCCGGCTGCGAATCTCCAGGAAATCCAGGAGGAGATCGGCCGGCTGAAAAACAACAAAGCCCCTGGAGTTGACCAACTACCAGGAGAGCTGTTTAAACACGGTGGTGAAGCACTGGCTAGAGCGCTGCATTGGGTGATTACCAAGGTTTGGGAGGATGAGGTTCTGCCGCAGGAGTGGATGGAAGGTGTCGTGTGTCCCATCTACAAAAAGGGCGATAAGCTGGATTGTAGCAACTACCGCGCAATAACATTGCTGAACGTCGCCTACAAGGTACTCTCCCAAATTTTATGCCGCCGACTAACACCAATTGCAAGAGAGTTCGTGGGACAGTACCAGGCGGGATTTATGGGAGAACGCTTTACCACAGACCAGGTGTTCGCTATACGTCAGGTATTGCAGAAATGCCGCGAATACAACGTGCCCACACATCATCTATTTATCGACTTCAAAGCCGCATATGATACAATCGATCGGGACCAGCTATGGCAGCTAATGCACGAAAACGGATTTCCGGATAAACTGATACGGTTGATCAAGGCGACGATGGATCGGGTGATGTGCGTAGTTCGAGTTTCAGGGGCATTCTCGAGTCCCTTCGAAACCCGTAGAGGGTTACGGCAAGGTGATGGTCTTTCGTGTCTGCTATTCAACATCGCTTTGGAAGGAGTAATCCGAAGGGCAGGGATTGACACGAGTGGTACGATTTTCACGAAGTCCGTCCAGTTATTTGGTTTCGCCGACGACATTGATATCATGGCACGTAACTTTGAGAGGATGGAGGAAGCCTACATCAGACTGAAAAGCGAAGCTAAACGGATTGGACTAGTCATCAACACGTCGAAGACGAAGTACATGATAGGAAGAGGCTCAAGAGAGGTCAATGTGAGCCACCCACCACGAGTTTCTATCGGTGGTGACGAAATCGAGGTGGTTGAAGAATTCGTGTACTTGGGCTCACTGGTGACCGCCGATAACGATACCAGCAGAGAAATTCGGAGACGCATAGTGGCTGGAAATCGTACGTACTTTGGACTCCGCAAGACGCTGCGATCGAATAGAGTTCGCCGCCGTACCAAACTGACTATCTACAAAACGCTTATAAGACCGGTAGTTCTCTACGGACACGAGACCTGGACGATGCTCGTGGAGGACCAACGCGCACTGGGAGTTTTCGAAAGGAAAGTGTTGCGTACCATCTATGGTGGGTTGCAGATGGCGGACGGTACGTGGAGGAGGCGAATGAACCACGAGTTGCATCAGCTGTTGGGAGAACCATCCATCGTTCACACCGCGAAAATCGGAAGACTGTGGTGGGCCGGGCACGTAGCCAAAATGTCGGACAGTAATCCGGTGAAAATGGTTCTCGACAACGATCCGACGGGAACAAGAAGGCGAGGTGCACAGCGGGCAAGGTGGATCGATCAGGTGGAGGACGACTTGCGGACCCTCCGCAGACTGCGTGGTTGGCGAAGTGCAGCCATGAACCGAGCTGAATGGAGGAGTCTTTTATGTGCAGCACAGGCCACTCCGGCCTTAGTCTGATGATAAAAGATTCTAAATATCTCTAATAAAAAATTGAAATTTTGATACTTGTCATAAGACGAGTTTGTACTATCCCATTTAACTCCACTACTTTATTGTACCTTACGTAGATACGTATTTCGACCTCAACAGTAAGGCAGTCTTCAGTGTCTCGTACTTGACTTGACTCGAATAGTACAAACTCGTCTTATGACAAGTAAATACTTTCCACTAAAAGCTTAAAATAATTTTCGTATGAATTTACGGATTATGAAAACCTACTTTAAAAAAAATTAATTTTGAAATCTTGAATGCTCAATTTTTGAAGAATTTTAAGTTTTGCTTTCTGTGTATCTTTTTAACTTTCTTAGATTTTAAGATTTCCAAATTCCAAAATAGCAAAGTTTCAAAATTTCATCATTTGCGAATTTCTTGAGATTTCAAAGTTTTAATATATAAAATTTGAGCTTGAGCTTGATCGACTGCTCGTAGTTGCTACTCCATTATGACCAGATTAGCTGTTCTTGCACAGGGAACCAACAGATGTCCCAAGCAACCAATAGTACGGATAAGATGGGATGTTTTTGGATCAGCTTGCATTTTAAGTAATTTTTTGTATGGCTGGAGCGCAAAAGTGAACTTTGAAGTTCTGTTAAGGTGCTTGGAACACGATGTGAACCAAGAGTGAACTAATTGGTTCGGTTAGCAACAAATTTAAGTAAAATGTGAACTTTTGGTTGCATGGGGTTTGCTTGGGACTAGCTCACATCTTCAATGTACAAGTACTGGTGATCTCATTTGTTAGGTCATACTGGCGCCTGCCACGTCAGAATGCAAGTCAATGTAGAGAAGGGGGAGGAAATGATGCTGCAATCACTCGCCCACTGCAAGCCGAATATACCTCTTCACTTGCCACGAGTTCATGCGGAATTTGTTGGAATTTTTGGGTTAGGTTCGAGAGGCAGAGGTCCGTCTTGGTTAACGAGCTGCCAATGTGATAGATAGGAGAAAGCAACTGATGGAATTTCTAATTGGATGTTTGGAAACGCGCTTTATAGTTCATTTGAAAATCTAGGAGATTACTGTTAGAATATTCAAGTTGAAGGTATAGGAATTGAGATGGAAACGGTATGGAAGTCCATTTCCAGTTCTAGCGATTGCTAGAACATGAGAAATAAAGAGAAAGATACAAAGTAGGAGAATGGAACGGACCTGGGATTGAACCCACGACCTCCTACGTATGAGGCAGAAGCAATAGCCATATGACTACCAAGCCCGCTAAGTTTTAATATCTAAAATTTGAGGCTTTAAACTTTGAAAATTTTAAGAGTTTCAAATTAAAAAAAATGAAAACTGTGACGTTTCAAAATTAAAAACCTCCAAATTTTTAGATGTTGCAATTATTTTATTTTATTTTGATCAATTTTTTACGTGTTGAAATACTAAAAAAAATGGAATGGAATGAGATTTGAAATTTTTCAAATTGTAATATCTGCTAATTTTGAAAACTTCAAAATATTGATTCAGAAATTATAACATTGTGCAAGTTGGAAGCGGTACATATCATTTATATATATATATATATATATATATATATATATATATATATATATATATATATATATATATATATATATATATATATATATAATCGTTCTCAAAACATTTGTTTTCAAATTTCGAGGTTTTGTCCTTATCATTTTAAAACTGAAAATCTGAAAATTAAAAAATAGATCTAAAATATCAAAATTTTCAGCATAATAACATCCTAAAATTTTAAGATCTTGAAATTTAAGAAATTTAATATCCCAAAATTAAAAAAAAATAATTTACAGGTTTGAAAAATCTAAAAAAAAATAAAATTTTGGGCCTTAAACTTTAAAATTTTAATTCAAATTATTAACATTTTATAAAATCTGATTAGTTCAAAATTCTGAAATATTTAAATTATCTCAAATTTTCAACTTTGAACAGATTGAAAATATTTAAAGCAACTGAAACGTTCATAGTTTCTAACATTTTCAATCGTGAAATTTTAAAAATTTCAGATTCCAAAATCTAAGAATATTCAGACATTGAATTTTCAAATCAGAAAAAATGTTTTTTTTGTGATAACGTTTATGGAAAAAATAATGAACGTCTCAATATTTCTAAATATTGAAATTATATAATTTTCAAAACTAAATTAAATTTCAAGTTTTTAATTTTTTTGCATTTCAAAGTCAAAAATTATAAATTTATAAAAGTAGGGGAACTGCTCCTGAAATTCATCTCATGGCTCCGATATTCATCCCATGATGAGATAAATATATGTTCAGTGAGATGGAGATCGGGACAGTCCCTTATAAAATTTAAAAATATGTATTAACTTATAAAATTTAATTATTTAAATATTCTGAATAATCTTATTTTTTTTAAATTGAAATACAATTTTTTTAAACATTAGAATTTTTAAACACTTGAATTTTTTAATTCTAACACCCAAAATATGAAAAAAAATTACTTCTATACTTTTTAAATTTTAAAAATTTAAACCTTTCAAATTCCAAAATCTAAAATTTTTCGAATATTAAATTGTCTATTAAGAAAAATTGATTTTTATCAAATATAGAAGATTAACGTTTTTAGGATCTCAAAGTTAGAAAAAAATGTAACGTTCGAAAATTATAAAATTTTAAAAATAGACGTTTTAAGATTGGAAAACTTTTTAAATTGCTTTACCTGAAAGTTTTGAAAGTCTCAAAGAATTTATGAAAAGTTGTAATTTTTGAAAATGTAATTTTTTTCAACTCAAAAAACTTTTTTTTTTTGTGGATTGGAAATTTATATAATTTTGAAATAATTTCATTAGACGAGTTAAGTACTAATTCTTTAAATTCCATTAAAGTTTCAAAATACTTTCGGTAAAAATATACTTAATTTCAAAATTTTCTTGAAATTCAAAAATTTTGAGCTTTAGTTATTCTAGAATTTAAAAATGTCAAAATTTTTAGATTTAAGAGATGTAAAAAGAGATATAAAAAAATTGTAATTGTAAAATCTTGAAATTTTGAAAACTTCAAAATACTAATTCAGATATTAGAAAATTGTGTACGTTGGAAGCATTATATATTATTTTTATATATGTAAAATCGTTCTCATTTTTGAAACTGAAAATCTGAAAATTCAAAGAAATTCTAAAATTTCAAGATAGTGCCTGTTTTGCCGTGTTCCTGCTCAGTAAGCAGATAGTTCGAGCGGGCCGATTTTGTTTGTTTTGTGCGGTCAAAATGAAAACCAATCAGTGCCTGCTTTGTCGTGTTTCTGTTCAGTAAGCAGATAGTGCGCCCGGTCGAGTGAGTAAATAATGAATCGCCTGCTTTGAGCGTGCTTACAGCGGCACACTAGGAGTTAACTTTCGGAAATCAGTATGGCGAAAAGCATCTAAGGTTTAATATCTCGAAAATAAGCAACTTAATCAAAAAAATATTTGGTAGGCGTAGTAGCAGACACCTTCCTTCATAACTGGTACCAAGTAGATTTTCGTGAAAAGTTCCTGCTGTCGAGAAAACCCGCGTTAGATGTCTTTCGCTATACAAATTTCTGGCGGTTAACTCATGCTGGCTATTTTGCGCATATACAATAGCGCCTGGATGTGACAGCGGCTGGTAGAAAATCGACCACTGCCAATAATTCATTGGTGCGCGAACGGACGTGTTTTAGGTAGGATGGAGAACATTCGAAATATCCGTGTTTTTGTTTTTTTTTAACGTTCGGTGAATAAGTGTGCGATTGAACGTGTTTTGTATATGATGCGAAACATTTGTAAGATCCGGGTTACTTTGTCCTGCTTTGGACGGCTCGTAAGTAAATTAATGAATATATTTTAATAATTTTTAAGTATATACTATTATTGACAAACGCTCTATATATTGTCGAATAGAGCTTCCTACTATTCACCTTACCCACTAACAATAATAAAAAATATAATCAAAGAAAACCGATTTTCTTAAGAAAAAAAAGTTAGATTGATCAAAGTAGACCTGCCGACAGAGCGCATGTTTTTCTTGGGCTTCCGTTTTTGACGTTACAGGGTTCATTTGCATATTCATTGTAAAGTTAAAAAAAAATAGTTACTTAAGATTTCATTTTCTTTGTTTTCTCTTATTGGCGATACCACAATAATGCAACTAAAACAAGGTAGGACCGTAACAAACATGACAATTCTGAGTGACGTATTATTCAACCCTACGCGTAAGATGAAACGTAAAGCATTTTCTCGGTTTACCTCGTGCGAGGATAGTATTGACGCTATATGTTTAAACTCATACTGAATGTTTACATACGTGTTTAGACTGCCTTATGTTTTGTGTGCCATGTTTAACATCAAACAAAAAATCAGGCTACTATGCATATTATTGGTAGAGACCTGGTTTTCTGTTTGATATGTAGCGTTAAATTAAAAGTACGTCACTTTTGAAATATAGCCTTGTAACAAAGCCTACCTTGTTTTTATTAGATTTTTCTGTATCGTCAGTGGGAGAAAGCGAAGATGACCGGTGATAAGTTACTGAAAGGTTTATATTACTATATTACTTAAAATAAAATCTCCATCAGGTGTAAAAATATCATTGGTTTGCACAAATGTTATGGAAGGCAAGTAATAGGAAAAACAGCATTTCTTGAACGCAACAAATTTGGCTAAAAAGTTTTAAACATTGTAAGAAACTCCGGAACGGAAAACCTCGAACAGGCGCAAATCTTCCTCAAGCACGACATCAAAGTTGTTAAAAAGGGGTGGGTGGGGGTTGAAAATAGTCTTTTGCGGCGTTATGTAATTTGAAAATGAACAATGTAACGTCAAAACACCATGCGCTCTGTCGACCAGCCTACTTTGATCAATCTAACATTTCTTTCCTTACGAAAATCGATTTTCTTTGAATATATTTTTGTGTATTGATTTTAGAGGGATACTTTGTATGGGTCACATTTAGAACTTTTAAAGGCACATCTTTTTGTTGAAGACCCATGGACCTATCTCGTATATTTATCAAGTTATAGTCAACCGTCTAAGACGAATTAAGTACTCTCCATTTAATTCCACCAAGTAGTTTTCGATATCTTTGCAGATACGTATTTCGACCACACTGTGTGGTCGTCTTCAGTGTCTCGTACTTGACTCGACTCGTCTAGACGGTTGAAATACGTTCCACTAAAACAGCTTTATATATTTTTCTGAAGTTATAGTCGTTTTTTGATTAAAAACATATTTTTTTCAAAATCAAATAAAACACTTTAAATAAAAACGCTCTCTCATTTTTCCCACCATAAACGAAGAAAAGTGCGAGCTTTTGAATAGAACCAATAGATTGAAAATCGGTTTGCTCCATTTTGAAATATTTACATATGAAAAATACATGCTTTTCATAGAAAAACTCAAATAACTTTTTTGTTATAAGAGATAGATTCATGGTTCTATAACAAAAAGGTGCGTCCTCAAAAGTTTTAAAAGTGTACGGAACTAAGTTTTTGCGAGAAATGGATGTATACAAAGTTATGGGAAGAAAGCCGATTTTTAGGGACCGCCCTAACGTATTTATTGAAAAAGCTCATAACTTCTGAACCATAAGTGATAGAAAAATGATTTATTCGGCAAAGTTGCTCAAAATTAAATGCTCTACAACTTTGTGGAACATTGCACAATTCTATACCGGAAAATTAAAAAGTTGATATTGTGAACTTCTGAAATATAGGTACCACCCTAATACAGTATTGACCCGATTTTGTCTACCCCCGATTTTATCACGTTTTCGACCCGATTTTATCACGTCCCGATTTTGTCACGTTTCCGACCCGATTTTGTCACCCCAAAAAATTTTGAAAATTTTAATCATTTTTTTTTATTTTCGTAAATAATACCGCAAACAACGTTGATTCCCATGCAATATCTTTCACCGCCTGTAGTTTATTATAAATGACTTCTGAGTACCAGGGAAGGATTCTATAAACATTTTCGACAAGAAATAACGGGTACCGTTCACGTATTTTGCCTTTCCAAGGCATAAAATGAATCATATTTGTGAAACGAATTAAAAAATTTAAAATAATTTTTTTCCCGATTTTGTCACATACCCTGTTTTATCACCCCAAAATTCACCAGGGGGTGATAAAATCGGGATATTACTGTATTACATGGAGAAAAAATGTCAAAAAATTTGAATTTTTTTCCCGAATACACTATATATCCAAAACTAATAGTCTAGGCGCAGATATTTTTGTCTTGCTAGATTCGACTCTGGAACCATTCACGCTAAAAATGAACTACTCAAAATTGAGTCGAATCCGACTCATTTTCATTAAAAACGGGACAACTCAAAATTTGAGTAAAAGATACTACTTCAATAAAATGATGATTTCGCGAAAGTTAAGTTTGGCCTTCCATCAATTTTTAATACGACAGATGCGAATCAAGTTTTTCTATCTATCTAAGTGCATTTTACGACAAACAGACTCCTAGTTTAAGTGCAATCATCATTTTATTGAAGTAGTATCTTTTACTCAAATTTTGAGTTGTCCCGTTTTTAATGAAAATGAGTCGGATTCGACTCAATTTTGAGTAGTTCATTTTTAGCGTGTTGCAGTGGCAGCCAGAGATGCATTCTGAACAGGACATGAACCAAAAGCGCGCCTTGGTCTTCTTCTTCTTCAATGGCTCTACAAACGCGCGTTTTCGTGTTCAAAATGCATCTCTGGTGGTAGCAGCTCACCGGGTTCAGATAATGGTACCATATCGAGCCCCCCAAAGTCCATGTGTTCCGGAACAACAGTCCCGTGCCTGATCAGGATAACAGTGGAAGCGTTATTTGCTTTCCTTTCGGAGACTTTTCATGATCCAATGCAGCTCCTTTACTACTTGACTGTTTAACTGCACACGAAGGAAATTGTCCGGCAGCGAGATGGTGTTGAACACCACACATTTGGCCGTAGTCAGCTGTGAGTGCGCGACGAAGGCGATTGGCGTGTTGTCGCTTAGTTTGTCCATCTTTTGTAATTTCTGGAACTGTGACCAGTTTGGTCTCCGTACTACGTAGCACCTATCCTTATACATAGTCGAGGGAGTTCAGAAAAAGTGCTTCGCATTATAAGGATCCTGCCTTGGAACGACCCAATCAATCTTGCACCCTACTCCAAGCGATGTCAATTCAGTCTCTATCTATTAGACTGCGAAAATTCAGCGCTTGTTTGTATATGATGGATTAAAAGGGATTATTGACTGCCCTGCGCTACTTGAGTAAACCTCGCTGCATATTCCCCTTAGAAGACTAAGGCAATCTTTAGTATTAGCGGTTTCATATTACCTTATACTAGTATAAGTACGTTTATCAATCAAATTTAGTCTGTACGATAGTTTTAATCGAAGACGGTGCCAATAAATGAATAAATAATGAAACGATAAGTTTAATCTTTGGTATTAACTTGCGCAGGTTGGACTAGAATTGGAATCTTAGTTGTAGCCCATATTACAGGGTCAATCAAGTTCACAACAATGTGGAGTATTCATAAACATTTCCCACCCCTGAAGACGCTTCTGTGATCCAAAACCACAACAAGAACAATATCCACCGCCACCCACCGTTCGCCACCATTGTAGGGCGTTCAGATTGTTTGGAAAGGCGTGAAGAATGCACGCGTTTCTGTATGAACAGCCCTTAGGGTAAAATGTCCTATCGTTGTGAACATGTCCTAATGTTTAGATAGTATTAATGTAGTACATTCTGGATATATAAGCATAAAAAAAATTGCGGATACGCTATAACTATGTAATTAAATCAACCACTAGAACATCTTTTGTTTGATAAAATTTCATTCAAAATTAAGGAAAATCAACATTTTTCCTTGAAAAAGGGCGTCATTTGCTCATTATTGCGGAGTACTAAGGTTTATAAGAAATGCAGGCAATATCGCAACAATATGACTGACCTTCATATCGCAACGATAGGCAACTGCTTCCTATTATTGCGGTAGTGTGTTTTAAAACAACATAAGTTAAGCACAATTCACGTAATATTTACGAAACTAGAGTTAAAGATCACCCTATTCGACCACTGCAATGTAAAAAGAAGATAAACAGTTATTTTTAAAAGATTTTTTAAAGTCAATTTGGTTTTGACGCAATGCTTTATCCCTCCATAATAGGTCGATTTACCCTACCAGCTCGACATACCAACATATTGCAATGCAACTGAAGAAGATATTCCTTGCTCTTCGGTATGTAGGTGCAGGTTATTTATGGACTGGAAAGTAAACTTACCAAAGGCTTTGGAGGTGAATCTTCAATTGAATCATTTGCGTGAGGAACAACATAAGTGGCATTTATAGCTATATCGTGAATTTTAGTCTGAAAACGCTTAAACAAATAACAAATGCAAAGAAAATGACTGATGACAACAATATTGGCTTATTACTGAGAATGCACAGAATTCGTTTGCTTCGAACTGATTCCTGTTTAAAACTATTGATCTGTTTCGACCAAACGAGATTTCGTCGCATTTCGAACGGAAACTATTATTCGGACTTATGGAATTCCTCAAACAAATGATCCAATTGTTTTCCTCGGGGCTAAATGCCTGGCGTTCCACAAACAAACACGCTACCCGCGATGTCCACGTTCTTGACGCGGTTAGAATTACTTCACTGATCTCAAAGGTCAAACGAATTGTGGTCGCTCGTTTGCAGGATAGTGCGAGCGGTGTCACTGCGAGGCGGAACGAAGGCCTGCCAAGAAAGATAACAAGCGCGTAATTGAGTTAAAATAAACAATAGGGTCGTGGCCTTTTCCGCGCACTCCGATCCTCGCCGTTTTCTGCTCATAATAGAACTATTATAACCGTCTCACAGTTGTAGCGAAGTGGGTTTGGTTCTGTTTTGCCATATTGCATTGTATTGCAACGACGACGGCGACGACCATTCAGTCAGTGCAGTGGTGCTGGATGTCTGTCTCGTCCAGCAGCAGTTAGCTGATTGAAAGTTCTCCACCATCCATCGCGGGGCAGACACGGCGATTCCGGCGAGGCGCCACCAATTGCATTCCGTCTCCGGTTCGCGGTTAGGTCGGATGTGAAGGCAAACGTCAACAAAAGCAATTTATGGAATCAGCGGCGAACCGCACACATCAGCAGCATTATCATCGTAGTCATCATCAGCGCAGCAAGCGCAGTGGGAAGCATTGGAGGCTTGTGACCGGTTTGGTTTTTGTTGTCGGCGGCGCCCCGGTTCGGCGGGCAACGAACGTATCTGCTGCACTGCAACTGTTTTGATAACGCGTGCCAAACACATAAACAAGTACATCGCGATAGCATCACTAAATATGGGCGGTTTGTTCAAGGGATGGGAATAATTAGAGCTGCTTTTGAACGAAACGGAAGCGAAATAGTTGCTGAGTAGCTCATTGCCATTCAGTGTTATGACGATAAATGACTGTTTTACTCTTTCCAATTCAGTCGCATATGAGATCAGCATTGTTAAAAACAGTTGACAACGATCATCATTCCAAATAGATTGATAGGTGACAAGTCATAAACTGCCCATAAAAAGATAACTTTCCCATATTGATATTAAATCCATATCAATATGGGACAGTCATACTTGCAGCGGCAGTAAAGGTCAACATATCGGAAAGGCGATCATGATTATTATTGTCAATTCAAATACATATTCAAAAAGCTCATCAGAGTTTTAAAGTGGGATAGATATTCCTATAAATTAAGCTGTAGGGAATTTACACGAGAAGTTCTTCCTAATTCCGACGGATTTTTTTTATCACCAAAATTATTCCGAATTTCCACGGATTTTTTTTTCAAATTTCCACGGAAAATCTCTTAAATATTGACAGCAACAAAAATTATACGAATTTTTTTATCTGTCCTCGTGAAATTCTTCCAAATTTATTTGGGATAATCTCCCGAAATTTCATGGGAAATTCTACTCTGAAAATCCTTACAAAGCTCCATTGAAAATTCGTTTGTCGTTTTTCAATTTTTATGAAACATATTTCAATCTTCACGAGCAGCTCTTACATTAGGGTGTCCCAAAAAACACTATGTTCGAAAAGTCATGGTGCTCAAGCCTTAAATGAAAGTTTCTAACATCTGGAGAATTTCTGTAGAACAACAGAAAAAAAAATAAATTAAAAATAGTTTAGAAGTTCTGACAGAGCGGTTTTTGAAAAAAAGCTGTTTTTGCACTTATTGTCATATATTGGCTATTTTTGCCCCATTTTAATCCTTTTCTCAATCGTTAAATATTTTTTGAATTTTTTTGTGGACCCTAATGAGTGTCATACATGGTAATACGGTTGGTATTATGCAATGTTTGTATGTATGTTCCAGCATAACTTCTGAATCCATTGACCGATTTCAACCAAATTGGAAAAACACATTCTCAGCCATCTCCAGCTCCTGGGGATGTGATATGTGATGGAGAGTAAATGACTCAATGCGCTCTACCTTAACTCTACTTTGTTGATTACTTACATACTATATATATATACATGATCAGGTAACTATCGAGAGATAAATATTCATAATTATTTACCTATCGATGATCATTTTCCGATTGTGAAAAAAAACTGCGTAACAAACTGCATATTCCGAGCAAGGCCGGGTACATAAAGCTAGTAATAGAATATGAGTCTAGGGTGAAGTTTTGTGTAACATGAATGCATTGAATTTATTTTCAATGAATTCTTAAGTTACATAATTCATGAGGATAATATTTAACCAGTCAAAACCGATTATGGCAGTCTAACAAGCAAGCTAAGCTGGGTTGCTCCGTCCGTCCACCGAATCACAGGATCAAAATCCGTACTGCTTTTTAAATTATTATTTAATTTAAAGCACGTGAATTGAGAATACTACCACTGTAAATAGTTCAATATACACATTGAGAAGAGATCCGTTTGATTTATATCTGCTTAGTTTACCTTATTCGTTGCAAATTGCAATTAATCTGCATGCAATCTTATGTTAACAAGCGAAACAAATGGCACTTGGAACTCCGTGTTTAAGGTTACTCCGGACGGAATCCAAGTTCCAAAGTGCTCGCGTTTTCGGGGGGTCACTACTCGATACGGAAGCAATGGACAACTGTCATTTTTATTTTTTCACGCTGAATCAACAAAAATGACAGTTGTGCGCCGCCTCCGTGTCCTCAAAAGGTGACGATTTGTTTTTGAATTTTGTTATTTTAATTTCAATGCCTACTTTCAATTTCAAAGGCCAACATTCTCACTGATAAGCACATGAACAGTATAAGATAAATTATTTATAAATTAATTACAATAAAACCTTTTTAATTAGTTAAGAAAATTATTTTGAGCTTTTTAGTGGAATGTCTTCACTTATCATAAGACGAGTTTGTACAATCCCATTTAATTCCACCACTTAATTGTACCTTGACAGATCTACGAACGATCTACGGATGTTTCATCTACATGGGCGTTGTGGTTCTCTCAATTCGTGCTCTTGAAAAATCACTAGAAAAAATACGTGGTTTCCAAGATGGCCGATTTGTGGCTTTGTTGTATAACCACCTAAAACTGACTGCTTCTCAAAACCACGTGTTAGAAGTAGAATATATTATATGATTTAGGCTTGGGTTGAACGAATTGTTTAAATAACCATTAGACAATTTTTTCAATATGTTTTCTCTAAAACTTCCATTATAAAAAATACTTTTTGAATAATACTTGATAAAGAATGAGAAAAATTTATTTTACGTGTACGATGCGATTTTCTGCGAAAATCATCGAAAAAAATTGTATTTTTGTGATATTCAAATGGTTCTAGGTGTCATATACTTGCGTAACACCAAGCGAATTACCATGTAGGATACTCATTATGGTCCAGAAAATTCAAATAATATTTAACCATTGAAAAATTGATTAAAATGTGGTGAGTTTTGGCAATATGTGACAACAAGAACAAAAAAAAACAGCTTTATTCAAAAATTACTCTGTCGGAACCTCTAAACTATTTTTTAGAATTTTGGGTTGTTCAACAGAAATGCTCATAATGCGAAAATCTTTCATCTATGGACACCCTATCTTACATGTTGTCAAGGCAAATCCTTTTGAATTTTCATAAGCATTTTCAAAGGAAGTTTTCCAAGTCTCAGAAACTCAGTGCCCAAAGCATGACGTGAAAATTGTTAACTTGGACTTCTCTCGTCCTATAATCGTTACACAGTATGAAAATGTCATAGCATATATGATGTAACAAAAAGGCTCCATTCCATTTTTAATTGTGTAGAGGAAGAATTTACACTCCTCCGGCTAGAAAATTTCCTCCGCTGCCAGTGGAATCAGTGGCAGCTATTAATCACGAAAGATAAATTCTGTGGACAATACTCGGTGGTAAACAGGAGAACGGTATTTATTCGCATCGCATATGACGCATTATACCAGAAAGGGATGGATAATGTTTAACAACAACAACACAACAACACGGCAGACTACGGTAGACTGAACACGTTGTTCGTATGTCGGAAGAGCCGCACGCAAAGATAGTATTCAGTGGGCCCCCTATCACGAAATCCAGATGACACAAATCGAAAGGGTCCAACGCAGTTTCGTTCGTTTTGCCCTCAGCAGGCGATTGCCGTGGAATAATTCTTTGAGGTTACCGCACTACGAAGAGCGATGCCAACTGATTCAACTCGAAACCCTTCGACAACGACGCGGAGATTTGCCCAGAGCTCTAAAATAAATAAAAAAAATAAAAAAAATAAAATAAATAAAATAAATAAAATAAATAAAATAAATAAAATAAATAAAATAAATAAAATAAATAAAATAAATAAAATAAATAAAATAAATAAAATAAATAAAATAAATAAAATAAATAAAATAAATAAAATAAATGAAAATAAATAAAATAAATAAAATAAATAAAATAAATAAAATAAATAAAATAAATAAAATAAATAAAGATAAATAAAATAAATAAAATAAATAAAATAAATAAAATAAATAAAATAAATAAAATAAATAAAATAAATAAGATGAGATAAAGATAAATGAGATGGAGTGAGATGGAGTGAGATAAATGAGATAAATAAAATGGATAAGATAAGATGAGATGATGGATGAATGAGATGGAGTGGGATGAATGAGATGGAGATGAGATGAGATGAATGAGATGGATGAGATGGAGTGAGATGGATGATGGGATGGAGTGAGATGGGTGGATGAGATGGTGATGAGATGGGGATGGGTGAGATGAGATGAGATGGAGTGGGGTGGAGTGGGGATAGATGAGATGGAATGAGATGGAGTGGGATGGATGGGGATGGAGTGGGGATGGATGGGATGGAGTGGGATGGGTGAGATGGTCAAGATGAGATGGGTAAGATGGAGTGAGAGATGGGGAGTGGGGTAGGATGGAGTGGGTGGATGGTGAGATGAGATGGGTGGGGATGGAGTAGATGGAGTGGGTGGGGTAGATGGGATGAGATGGAGTGAGATGGGGTGGAGATGGAGTAGATGGTGGGGATGGAGTGGGGATGATGAATGGGGTGGGTGGGATGGAGTGGGATGGGTGAGATGGAGTGAGATGGATGGAGATGGATGGGATGGAGTGGGGAATGGGTGAGATGGATGCAGATGGAGTGGATGAGATGGAGTGGGTGGAGAGATGGGTGGGGAATGGATGGATGGGTAGATGGATGAGATGGATGAGATGAGATGGGTAGATGAGATGGGATGGAGTAAGGATAGATGAGATGGAGTGAGATAGATGAGATGGAGTGAAGATGAATGAGATGGGTGGATGATGAGATGGATGAGATGGAGATAGAGATGGGGATGAGATGGATGGGAGATGGGTAGATGAGATGGGTGAGATGGATGAGATGAGATGGGTGAGGATGGAGTGGGATGAGATGGGATGGGTGAGATGGATGGGGATGGGTGGGATGGATGGATAGATGGGTGGATGAGATGGGGATGGGTGGGAGATGTGGGGTAGATGGGGATGGATGGGGTGGGTGGGGATGGATGGGATGGAGTGGGATGGGTGGGGATGGATGGGATGGGGTGGGGATGGGTGGGGATGGATGGGGATGGATGGGGATGGGTGGGGATGGATGGGGATGGAGTGGGGTTGGTGGGATGGGTGGGGATGGATGGGGATGGGTGGGGATGGGTGGGATGGGTGGGGATGGGGTGGGGCAGATGGGAGATGGGTGGGGATGGAGTGGGGATGGAGTGGGGATGGGGTGGGGATGGGTGGGATGGAGTGGATGGATGGGGTGGGGATGGAGTGGGGATGGAGTGGGGATGGAGTGGGGATGGAGTGGGGATGGGGAGTGGGATGGAGTGGGGATGGATGGGGTAGATGGGTGGAGAGATGGGTGGATGGAGTGGATGAAGATGAGATGGAGATGGAGTGAGATGAGATGGTGGATGAGATGGGGTCAGATGGAGATGAGATGAGATGAGATGAGATGAGATGGTAAAGATGGAGTGAGATGAGATGAGATGGATAGATGGATGAGATGGGGTGAGATGGAGATGAGATGAGATGAGATGGAGTGGGGATAGATGAGATGGAGTGGGGATGGAGTAGATGGGATGGGTGAGATCAGTAAGATGGGATGGGGATGAGATGAGATGGATGGGGATGGATGGGATGGGATGAGATGGGTGAGATGGAGTGGGATGGATGGGGATGGGTGAGATGGATGGATGGATGGGATGGAGTGGGATGGATGGGGATGGATGGGATGGATGAGATGGATGGGGATGGATGGGGATGGAGTGGGATGGTGGATGGGATGGAGTGGGATGGGTGGGGATGGAGTGGGGATGGAGTGGGATGGAGTGGGGATGGGTGGGGATGGATGGGGAGATGGATGGGATGGGTGGGGATGGATGGGGATGGGGTGGGGATGGGTGGGGTGGGTGGGGATGGAGTGGGGTGGATGGAGTGGATGGGGATGGAGTGGGATGGGGATGGATGAGATGGGTGGGGATGGAGTGGGGATGGAGTGGGGATGGAGTGGGGATGGATGGGGATGGATGAGATGGGGATGGATGGGATGGATGAGATGAGATGGAGTAAGATGAGATGGAGTGAGATGGATAGATGAGATGGAGTGAGATGGAGTGAGATGGTGAGATGGGTGAGATGGATGAGATGGAGTGGAGATAGATGAGATGGGGATGGGTAGATGAGATGGATGATGAGATGGATGGATGGGATGGATGGATGGGTGGGGATGGATGAGATGAATGAGATGGATGAGATGGAGTGGGATGGATGGGATGGAGTGAGATGGATGGGGATGGGTGGGGATGGGTGAGATGGAGTGGGGATGGGTGGATGAGATGGGTGGGGATGGATGGGGATGGAGTGGGATGGAGATGGATGAGATGGGTGGGGATGGATGGGATGGATGGGGATGAGATGGGGTGGAGATGGATGAGATGGATGGGGTGGGATGGGTGGGGTGGATGGATGGGATGGGTGGGGATGGTGGGATGGATGGGGATGGATGGGGTAGATGGGGATGGGATGAGATGGATGGGGAGATGGAGTGGGGATGGATGGGATGGAGTGGGGATGGATGGGGATGGATGAGATGGGTGAGATGGAGTGGGGATGGAGTGGGGTGGATGAGATGGAGTGGGATGGAGTGGGGATGGAGTGGGGATGGATGGGGATGGGTGGGGATGGATGGGGATGGGTGAGATGGATAAATAAAATAAATAAAATAAATAAAATAAATAAAATAAATAAAATAAATAAAATAAATAAAATAAATAAAATAAATAAAATAAATAAAATAAATAAAATAAATAAAATAAATAAAATAAATAAAATAAATAAAATAAATAAAATAAATAAAATAAATAAAATAAATAAAATAAATAAAATAAATAAAATAAATAAAATAAATAAAATGAATAAAATAAATAAAATAAATAAAATAAATAAAATAAATAAAATAAATTAAATAAATAAAATGAATGAAATAAATAAAATAAATATAAGTAGCCCGGAAGAGGCTGTAGGTTTCATGGTAGGCGTCGTTCACGATAACTTTTTGCAGTTGAAGAGGTCCCGAGGGTGCTTGTAATAAAATGTAACATGTTCTGTTCTACAATTGGAGAAGAACTGTATGTTTCTAGTTATTTTACCTGGACTGAATTCGTTTATTAGTTTAGTGCCAAAAGAGTTACTGGTCTTCTATAATACCTGAAAAGAAAAAAAATGAGAATGCAAAATTAGGCAATAGAAATAAATTCTAATTGAAAACATTTATGAAGAATGTATCATTTACAAATTTCATGATTTTATGATTATTTTATGATTTGAATTTGAAATGTTATATGTATATTGGGAGGCTCAAATGTGACGCTCTTGGTGGTAGACCAGTGCACCGATTGAAAATTTGTCGGCGGCGGCGTGATAGATCATTTTCAGCCAGTGGCGGCAGCGTTACGCCGTTGGTAATCGGCGGCGGTGGCGTGCGTCGGCGTGAGCTTATTTCAAGCAATAGAAATTTTCCGAAATTCTTCCACAAATTCCACCAAGAAGTGCTCTGAAAGCTGCTCCAGGAATTGCTCCGAAAGATCGTCCTGGAATTCCTATGGAAGTTTTTAGAAGAATTTCTCCGGAAGTTCATGTGGACAAACAGTTTGCCTCATCGGCAAAAAAATGTCACGATGTCGCGTACATTTTTTTGGCAAACTGTTTCGGCTTGTTTGGTGCCTGAAATTTGACTGGATAAAATGTAAATTTTTGCATAACCAGAGTATTTGAATGTACATTTCCACACTGCTCTGGGCGCTCGTCCAGAAATTCCGCTGGAAGTTCCTCCAAAAATTTCCACGGAAGTTCCACCAGAGTTTCCACCAGGAATTCCTCCGGAAGCTCCACCAGAAATTCCTCCGGAAGCACCACCAGGAATTCCTTCGAAAGTTCCACCAGGAATTCCTTCGGAAGTTCCACCAGGAATTCCTTCGGAAGTTCCACCAGGAATTCCTCCGGAAGTTCCACCAGGAATTCCTCCAGTAATTCCTCCGGAAGTGCCACCAGGAATTGCTCCGGAAGCTCCACTAGGAATTCCTTCGGAAGTTTCACTAGGGATTCCTACGGAAGTTTCACCAGGAATTGCTTCGGAAGTTCATCCAGGATTTTTTCCGGAACTTCCTCTAGGAATTCCTCCGAAACTTCCTCCTGGAATTCCTCCGGAAGTTCCTCTAGGAATTCCAACGTAAATTCTTCCAGGAACTCCTCCGGAAGGTCCTCCAGGCATTTCTCCAGAAGATCCTCCAGGAACTCCTTCAGAAGTTCATATAGGAATTCCTCCAGAGGTTTCTGCAGGAATTCCTCCAGAGGTTCCTGCAGGAATTCCTCCAGAGGTTCCTGCAGGAATTCCTCTGGAAGTTCCTCCAGGAATTTCTTTGGAAATGCCTTTAGAAATTCCTCTGGAACAGGGACGGGTATGGTTGACATTCCGTTTTACCATTCATTCTTCCATGCAATAACAGAGAAACAAAACCACCACAGCTGCAGCAGCAGCCACGCCAAGCAGACGACAGTCAGCTCATGTTTTTGCCTTTCTCGTATTTTTTTCTAATTTTCTCTCCCCACAATTAATGTTTTCCTACAATAATTTCACAACGTATAACCTTTTAACACTTACGTACCTGACCCCCAATTTCATGGAAAACTATTTTTTCAAAATGATGGTTCTCAGCAGTCTTGCATCGCAATTTGGTTCTGTTTTCTGCAATCGATCACAAAATTCCTATAGTTTTTGGGACATTGGTCATCGTTTGGAAAATGGCCATGGTTCCGGAGATATTGATGGGAGTACTGGGGTAACCTCCCATCCCGGAAAAATGGCCACTTCCTGATCAAGCCGGAAACATGACTTGCGACGTGTCAAACTTCATGGTTTTTCAAAGAAGTTCATAAGAATGTGTTCTGAGGACATTCGGTCCATCTGACCCCATTCCGGCACACCCTGGGTTGCTGGTTCCTGGGGAAGTGGCCACTTTGACCAGTTCTGAAACCTGGCTTGCGACGTGTCAAACTTCATGATTTCCTAAGAAAAGTTCATAGGAATGTGTTCTGAAGGAATTTGGTCCATCTGGCCACATTCCGGCACACCCTGGGTTGCTGGTTCCCTGAGGAAGTGGCCACTTTTTAACAATTCTGAAACCTGGCTTGCGACGTATCAAACTTCATGATTTTGTAAAAAAAGTTCATAGGAATGTGTTCTGAGGGCATTCGGTCCATCTGACCCCATTCCGGCACACCCTGGGTTGCTGGTTCCCTGGGGGAAGTGGCCTTTTTTTTACCAGTTCTGAAACCTGGCTTGCGACGTATTAAACTTCATGATTTTGCAAAAGAAGTTCATTGTAATGTGTTCTGAGGGCGTTTGGTCCGTCTGGCCACATTCCGCCACACCCTGGGTCGCTGGTTCCCTGGGGGAAGTGGCCACTTTTTGATCAGTTCCGAAACCTGGCTTTCGACGTATCAAACTTCATGATTTTGCAAAGAAATTCATAGGAATGTGTTCTGAGGGCATTTGGGCCATCTGGCCACATTCCGGCACATCCTGGGTTGCTGGTTCCCTGATGGAAGTGGCCACTTTTTAACAGTTCTGAAACCTGGCTTGCGACGTATCAAACTTCATGATTTTGCAAAAAAGTTCATAGGAATGTGTTCTGAGGGCATTCGGACCATCTGGCCACATTCCGGAACACCCTGGGTTGCTGGTTCCCTGAGGGAAGTGGCCACTTTTTAACAGTTCTGAAACCTGGCTTGCGACGTATCAAACTTTATGATTTTTCAAAGCAAGTTCATAGGAATGTGTTCTGAGGCCATTTGATCCATCTGGCCACATTCCGGCACACCCTGGGTTGCTGGTTCCCTGGGGAAGTGGCTACTTTTGATCAGTTCTGAAACCTGGGTTGCGACGTATCAAACTTCATGATTTTGCTAAAGAAGTTCATTGTAATGTGTTCTGAGGGCATTCGGTCCATATGACCACATTCCGCGACACCCTGGGTTGCTGGTCCCTGGGGAAGTGGCCACTTTTTATCAGTTCGAAACCTGGCTTGCGACGTGTCAAACTTCATGATTTCCGTAGAGAAGTTTATAGGAATGTGTTCTGATGGCATTTCGTCCATCCGGCCACATTTCGAGACACCCAGAGGGCGCTGGTTCCCAGGGAAAGTGGCCACTTTTAAATGGCTCTGAAATCCGTCTTGCGACATCTCAAAGTTTATGATTTTGCAAAACAAGTTCAAAGGAATGTATTTTGAGGGTATTTGGTCCACTTGGCCACACTCCGGAACATCCTGGGATGCTGGTTCCTGGGGAAGTGGCCACTTTTGAATGGCTCTGAAATCCGACTTGCGACATCTCAAAGTTCATGATTTTGCAAAACAAGTTCAAAGGAATGTGTTTTGACGATATTTGGTCCAACTGGCCACACTCCGGAACATCCTGGAATACTGGTTCCCTGGAGAAAGTGGCCACTTTTTGATTGGCTCTGAAATTCGTCTCGCGACATCTAAAAGTTCATTATTTCGCAAATCAAGTCCAAAGGAAAGTGTTTTGAGGTTATTTGGTTCCAATTGGCCACATTTCGGAATATCCTGGAATGCCGGTATCCTGTAGAAAGTGGCAAATATTTAAAAGGTTTTAAATCTAGCTTGCGAAGTCTCAAATTTCATGATTTCATAAAACAAGTTTAAAGGAATGTGTTTTGAGGGTATTTGGTCCATCATGCCACATTCCGGAACATCCTGGGATGTTCCCGGAAAAAGTGACCAAGTGACCAAGTGCATTCCTTAAAATCTTGGAATGCTGGTTTCCTAGGGAATTTATAAAATTTAGAAATATCATTCCGAAATACTTTCACCATTCTGTCAATCAGACACATTACATACAAACCATTGGTGTATGGAATAAATCAGCTAATGCTAATTGTAATTAAGTATTGTGTGATTATCATAAGTTTAAAATTTATTAGTATTATTCATTTTGAAGGTGGTCCACTCATTGTTTGTTTATTTTTGTACATTTAAGCAAGGAAGGAAAACTTCGTTTTACCATCACTTGCATCCACGTCATTGACTCGTGTTTGTTTTGATCAGAAGATCGGCAATGCAGGCACGAATATCTCGCAGCATGCTGTCAAACTTCCATACCAAATCCGATCTTCAAAAGCCGATTGATAACCGAGTGTAAAAAATGAATATCTACCGGGGCTGAATTGAATATTTGGAATTGTGGTTGATTTGCACCGAAAAATGTTGATTATTTTACTTTATATACTAAACAGATGCATTTATTTTAGAAATCTGACTTCAAAATGTTAAATCCATGCACTGCAGTATGAAACGATATTCATATTTTGAGATTGAAAATTGAATATCAATGTGCCAAGTTGAAGATCCCTTTTGACACCGCACACAACAATGCTGACACCGAGAGTAGACGCTTGCTGCTGTTCGTGCACATGCCGTCCTATTCATTCGCACATTCAAATTTGTAAATGACTGGTGATTTGATTGTGTGTTGAATGTCAACTGTTTGAGAGTAGTTGAAGTGACTGTTTCTGTCCCTGAATTCATCCCTTTAATTGTTGTATCAACATGCAATTATAACATAAATCGCATCAAACTTGATTTGTTTTATTCAAAATCGTTCAACATTTAGAAAAACCCAGTATGCTTCAGGTTGCTAAAGCTGGAAGGGTACGATGGGCAGTACATGGTACAAGAATGCTGAACAGCAAACCCACTTCCGCACCGACAGGCGTAGAGCGCAGCGACGGGCTGACGGTTGACGGACCAAATACATAACTATTTAGCGAGCGTGAGCCGCAACCAAATATGGAGAGATGTGGTCTCGCATCATGTATTGTGGCGTCAAATTGTTGATTCAGTGTTACATATTTATATGTAAGCCTCAGACATGAAATCATCATTTAGATAACAAGTTTGAACGTATTCCACCAGGTTACAGGAATCACGTGTCTGAGCATTGCTCATCAGTCAATTGTTAACATTTTTCCCCTAAAACGCCTATTTTGCTGCATCAGATGAGCCACCACACTTACGATGACTGTTTCCGGGAATTCAATGTAAACAAATTATCCGTACGTTTAAGTCGCTGTTCGATCTCGTGTTCAAAATGTTAAGTGATTCGGAGTCGGAAAGCTCAAGTATTGCCGATCCGGATGCAATTGGTGTCGAAAATGATATACTGAATGAGCAAGTTGAGGATGATCCATTTTATTCCGATGACGAAGCAGAGAGTAGTGAATATGTTTCAAAGTGCGGAAATATAAAATGGAGCAGTATCCCTTGGCCAAATAAGAATAAATCTGGTAGTGAGGGTTTTGGCCCCAAGTTCAATGTGGATCTTAGTAAAATAAAAACTCCAATGGATGCATTCTTATTATTTTTGATTCATCGTTAATTGATTTGATTTGCCGCTACACCAACGCCGAAGGTGCCCACGATTCAAAATTCAAACCATTGGAATATGACGAGTTTCTCGCTTGGATTGGAGTGTTATATGGAGCTGGCAAGAATCACGATTCGAAGACTCATATACGAGAGTTGTGGTCTACAGACGAAGTCACGAGTCGTGTATTCTACTCAGCAATAATGTCAAGAGATAGGTTTGATGATTGATAAATTTTCTAGAAATCAAATTCATTTGATATGTTTTCTATGCATTTTAAGATATGAGCAAATATATAAATATATTCGGTTTGATGATTCGCTGAGTAGACGCCCAGCTCGTGGATCAAATACAAGCAAACAACCATCCAAAGATCAGAATAGCCATGATCGCTTACGACTAATTAGAGAAGTTTCTGACCGTATTCAAACAAATATTTTGACCATATATGAACCTTCGAAAGATGTTACTGTAGATGAGCGAATGATTCCGTTTCGCGGAAAATGTGCTTTTCGGGTATATATGAAAGGAAAACCTTGCCGTTATGGTATAAAGATGTGGTGCGCAGTTGACGTTCACAACTCAATGCTTGCTAATTTCGATATATACGCCGGTAAGCATTTAACTTTTTATATACTTTATATATATATACCACTCGAATGATAGTTCACTAAAAATGTTTGAAAAATTCCATTAAAAATATTCATCAATTACAAAAATTGAGTACTTTACCTAATTCTAGGAAAAATTGGAAACAAACCGGAGAAAAACCAAGCTATGCGTGTTGTTTTACAACTTTGTGAACCGTTTTGCAGCACACATCGAAGAATAACTTTCGATAACTTCTTCACCAGCGTTCCGTTGGCATATGAACTCTTGGAGAAAGACATGGTGTCAATTGGAACACTCAGATCAAATAAAAAGGAAATTCCCGTAGAGTTTCTCGGTAACTCAAACCCCCCCCAGGAACGGTTAGATATGGATTTCATGATCCATTAATGTTAGTGTCATGGACAGCGAAAAAGAACAAAACCGTTCTTCTATTATCGACCGATCCTGAAGCCATACCGGATGTGGAAACGATTGAGAAAAATCAGCTGAATGCTGAGTGTCCTCCCAGTTCTTCGAAAACTGACACAAGAACGGTGGTGGTGAGTAGAATGATTGAAGCAACATAGATAATCCATTTGTTTATTTTATTGATGTGAGATAAACAAATTACTCGATATACAACAGCAATTGAGCATATTTTTGACAAACATAATTTTTTTATAGGAAAAGCCGAAAGTGGTGGAGCTATATAACTCTCTAAAGGCTGGTGTGGACACTCTAGATCGTGCGACAGGAAGCTACTCATGCAAAAGGCGCACGGACAGATATCCTCTCGCAATTTTTCTAAACTTTTAGACATTTGCGGCCATAATTCTTTCCACACGTTTTTAGCAGCTCATCCAACATATCTTCCGAATGACCGCAGTAAAAGCGAAAATACTTAGACTGGTTGTCAAAGGAATTAGCTTTGAAACACGTCAAATCGAGGAAAAATGAAACAGGTCTGCACCATGAGGTCAAAAGCAAAATCGAGCTATTCATTCGAAATTTCGAGGACATGTATGGAGAGTCGAATTCACCGACATCTATTTGTCTATCATGCACTTCAACGGATGATTTAAAGGTTTGTGAATCATGTGGTAAAACAGCATGCAGCTCACATTGCCGGAAAGTTCAGTGTTTTGCATGCCCAAACTGCTTTGAGTCCCAAAACGAGTTTCCGGAGTTGCAACATATTACCCGTAAGTCTAAAAGGTGTAGTTTCTGCCCTCGAAACAAAGATGTAAAAACGATGATAAGTTGTGTATCGTGCAACAGTGCGATTTGCGAAAGACATGTAAAACGAGAATCAAAATATTTTGACATATGCCGGACCTGTATGGTATAAGTTGTTGAAATGTTGAAATGATCAGAAATAAACTACTCATAAAAATCAAATACAAAACAAAAAACCCAAAATATCACCTAGTATCGATAATACCTTTATAGTATACAGCCAAGAATCCGGATCCGGAGATGACCACATTCTTTAGGAACACATTCACATACTTATCGAAAAGTGTTCACTTGCTCCGGAAAACAAGCATTATAAGGTCGAATACACTTGAAAAACATACTTTTGAACTTGTTTTGAAAAATCATGAAATTTGAGATGTCGCAAACTACATTTCAGAACCATACCCTCTAGACACATTCCTTTGAACTTGTTTTGCAAAATCATGAACTTTGAGATGTCGCAAGTCGGAATTCAGAGTCATTCGAAAAGTGGCCACTTTCTCCGGGAACCGGTATCCCAGGATGTTCAAGAATGTAGCCAGGAGAACCAAATACCTTCAAAACACATTCCTTTGAACTTGTTTTGCAAAATCATAAACTTCAAGATGTCGCAAGACGGATTTCAGAACCATTCAAAACGTGGCCACTTTTCCCAGGGAACCAACATCACAGAATGTTCCGGAGTGTGGCCAAGTGGACCAAGTACCCTCAAAATACATGCCTTTGAACTTGTTTTGCAAAATCATGGAGTTTGAGACGTCGCAAGTCGGATTTCAGAGCCATTCAAAAGTGGCCACTTTCTCCGGGAACCAGTATTCCAGGATGTTCCGAAATGTGGCCAGATGGACCAAATACCCTTAACACATATTCCTTTGAACTCGTTTTGCAAAATCGTGAACTTTGAGATGTCGCAAGACGGATTTCAGAACCATTTAAAAAGTGGCCACTTCCCCCAGGGAACCAGCAACCCAGTGTGTCTTGGAATGTGGCCGGATGCACCCAATGTCCGCAGAACACACTCCTATGAACTTTTCTTAGGAAATCATGAAGTTTGACACGTCGCAAGCCAGGTTTCAGAACTGACCAGAAGTGGCCACTTCCCCAGGAACCAGCAACTCAGGGTGTCTCGGAATGTGGCCGCATGGACCCAATGTCCTCAGAACACATTCCTATGAACTTTTCTTAGGAAATCATGAAGTTTGACACGTCGCAAGCCAGGTTTCAGAACTGATCAAAGTGGCCACTCCCCAGGGAACCAGCAACCCAGGGTGTCTCGGAATGTGGCCGGATGGACAGAATGCCCTCAGAACACATTCCTATGAACGTTTCTTAGGAAATCATGAAGCTTGAGACGCCGCAAACCAGGTTTCAGAACTGATCAAAAGTGGCCACTTCCCCAGGGAACCAGCAACCCAGGGTGTGCCGGAATGTGGCCAGATGGACCAAACGTCACATGAACTTCACATTTCAATGAACTTCTTTAGCAAAATCATGAAGTTTGATATGTCGCAAGCCAGGTTTCAGAACTGTTAAAAAGTGGCCACTTCTCTCAGGGAACCAGCAACCCAGGGTGTGCCGGAATGTGGCCAGACGGACCAAACGCCCTCAGAACACATTACAATGAACTTCTTTTGCAAAATCACAAAGTTTGATACGCCGCAAGCCAGGTTTCAGAATTGTTCAAAATGTGGCCACTTCCCTAGGGAACCAGCTACCCAGGGTGTTCCGGAATGTGGCCAGATGGTCCGAATGTCCTTAGAACACATTCCTATGAACTTCTTTTGTAAAATCATGGAGTTTGATACGTCGCAAGCCAGGTTTCAGAACTGTTAAAAAAGTGGCCACTTCCCTCAGGGAACCAGCAACCCAGGGTATGCCGGAATGTGGCCAGATGGCCCAAATGCCCTCGGAACACATTCCTATGAATTTCTTTTGCAAAATCATGAAGTTTGATACGTCGAAAGCCAGGTTTCGGAACTGATCAAAAAGTGGCCACTTCCCCCAGGGAACCAGCAACCCAGGGTGTCGCGGAATGTGGTCATATGGACCGAATGCCCTCAGAACACATTACAATGAACTTCTTTAGCAAAATCATGAAGTTTGATACGTCGCAACCCAGGTTTCAGAACTGATCAAAAAGTAGCCACTTCCCCAGGGAACCAGCAACCCAGGGTGTGCCGGAATGAGGTCAGATGGACCGAATGTCCTCAGAACACATTCCTATAAACTTCTTTTGAAAAACCATGAAGTTTGACACGTCGCAAGTCATGTTTCCGGCTTGATCAGGAAGTGGCCATTTTTCCGGGATGGGAGGTTACCCCAGTACTCCCATCAATATCTCCGGAACCATGGCCATTTTCCAAACGATGACCAATGTTCCAAAAACTATAGGAATTTTGTGATCGATTGCAGAAAACAGAACCAAATTGCGATGCAAGACTGCTGAGAACCATCATTTTGAAAAAATAGTTTTCCATGAAATAGGGGGTCAGGTACGTAAGTGTTAAGTGGGAAATATTCATTTCATTACTCCTTGCTCATTTTAGAGGTAAGAACGAATAAATAAGTACCTACGGATAGCACACCTTCTAGGCTTTGCGCCACATGTAATTAAACTCGATTCTATGCTGTTTGAGATGTGGACAAACAGTTTGCCTCATCGGTAAAAAAAATTCACGATGTCGGGTACATTTTTTTGGCGAACTGTTTAGGCATGTTTGGTGCTTGAAATTTGGCTGGATAAAATGTAAATTTTCGCATAACCAGAGTATTTGAATGTACATTTCCCAACATTGCTCTGGGAGCTCCTCCAGAAATTCCACTGGAAGTTCCTCCAAAAATTTCTCCGGAAGTTCCACCAGAATTTCCACCAGGAATTCCTCCGGAAGCTCCAGCAGAAATTCCTCCGGAAGCTCCACCAGGAATTCCTTCGAAAGTTCCACCAGGAATTCTTCCAGAAGTTCCATCAGGAATTCCTCCGGATGCTCCTCCAGGAATTCCTGCGGAAGTTCCACCAGAAATGGCTTCGGAAGTTCCACCAGGAATATCTCCGGAAATTCCACCAGGAATTCCTTCGGAAGTTCCATCAGGAATTCCTCCGGAAGCTCCACCAGGAATTCCTGCGGAAGTTCCACCAGGAATTCCTTTGGAAGTTCCACCAGAAATTCCTCCGGAAGTGCCACCAGGAATTGCTCCGGAAGCTCCACTAGGATTTCCTCCGGAAGCCCCACTAGGAATTCCTCCGGAAGTTTCACCAGCAATTGCTTGGGAAGTTCCACCAGGAATTCCTCCGGAAGTTTCATCAGCAATTGCTTGGGAAGTTCCACCAGGAATTCCTTCGGAAGTTCCACCAGGAATTCCTTCGGAAGTTCCATCAGGAATTCCTCCGGGGGCTCCACCAGGAATTCCTGCGGAAGTTTCACCAGGAATTGCTTGGGAAGTTTCACCAGAAATGGCTTCGGAAGTTCCGCCAGGAATTCCTCCGGAGGTTCCACAAGGAATTCCTCCAGAAGTTCCTCCAGGAGTTACTCCGGAAGTTCTTCCATGAATTCATCTGAAAGTTTATCTAAGAATTTCTCCGGAAGCACCTTCAGGAATTCTTCCGGTAAATCCTTCAAAAAAAATTCAGGAATTCCTACGGAAGCTGAAAAGGATGTTTGCTCTAGAAATCTTCGAGACGTCCTGTAACTTCTTAAATAATTACCCATATAATTTCTCTTGAAATTCTCTCTGAATTTCCTCCTAAAAATCCTCCAATAGCACTTCCACTAAATCCACCTCCCGGGAAATTTTCCGCAAAATTGCCCAGGAATTAATAAAGAACTTCTTATGCAAATTAAATTGCGAAACCTAGATCTAGAAAATCTTACGTGCATTCCTCTGGGAATTCTTCCAGAAATTGGTTCCAAGAACTCTTACACAAATTCCTTCAAAAATCTCCCTGGAAGTTCCCACGGAAACTTCTCCAGAATTTCTCCACGAATTCGCCCAGGAAACCTAACAGGATTTTTCTGGAAAATTCCCTTCAAAACTCCTCCGAAATATCATAAGGAAAACACTCCGAAAATTATCCCGCTTTTTCTTCTTTAGACTTCTTTAGAAATTCTCCAAGAATTCTTTCAAAAATACCTACAAGAATATCCGCGAAAATTCCTTCAAGAACTCTTCCAGAAATATCTCTATATGTTCTCCAGGAAATTTCTCTAGAGAATTCTCCAAAGAACTGCTCCTTTCATGAAGAATTCACGACTGAATTTTTGTGGAATATCCAAAGGAGTCCATAAAAGATTTTGATGATCAATTCATAGAGTATTTCTGGCAGAAATTCGCAAAGGAATTCCTGATTTGAAACTCAGAAGAATTTCGTGTGGATTTCCCGATGGGCTTACAGTAGAAATTTTCGAAGAAATTCCTAAAAGAGTTTTTGTTGAAATTCTAGAATAAGATGTATTAGTTAATAAAGAATTTCAAAAAAGGATTGTCGAGTTTCCAAACAAAATTTCTGAAATATTATCAGACTGAAATATTCAAATACTTACTGCCGAAGAACTTTTACTGCACAATGATACTATATTTACAATCATTATATAAATGTTACAGAAAATCTAATAATTCTCCGGCATATCGCAATCCAAGTGACAAACCTAAAAGTAAATTGGCATACATTGAGTCAACATCCTGAAAATAATTGTATCTCGATCGATTGTATCACGTATTCGAATTCAATCAACCGGCAAAAACCTCCGACTGCGACAAACGGCGACGTTAATACCGCACGTTCAACCCACCGAAAATGCAAACAATGAACTCTTTACGCCGCAAAAAAAATGTCCCTATCGATAGGAGAGGACAACCCCGGAAGCATCCATTATCAGCCCCAACCCCGCCATTCACTATTCGTAACCACTTTCGCTCGCTCATCGAATCTGCTTGAACCGTCGCACTGCACAATATTTTCACCAGCGACGCTCAGCAATAGGAATAAGGAGGAAAATGGATGGCAGACTTCAATACGATATAAAAAATTATGATGTATAACTTTGTCTTTATTTTGTTTTTTTTTTTAATTTGAAAAAAAAAAACAAAAATTGCATTGCAAATCTTGTTGAGAAAAAGTCTAACCATTTCCTTGAAATTTGATATTGTTGAGGGAGTTACTTAAACCTTAATACCTAAACCTGGTCGTTTATGTTCACTCTCCTCCCGTTTTGCTACGGTGTGGTGGCGGTATGGTTGGTCAGTTAGTATATTGGTCTGGTACGGGATTCCCATTTTTCCAGCTCATATGGCATCACGTTTTATTCGGTGGTGGTTGGAGGTGGTCAACTCAGGTTTGCATCACGCCGATCCACGTTGTGTGTGAAACCCTTTCGAAAACTGTCACCCATAATCGGGGATCGAGTCGAGGTTCTAGCGGGTTCTGATGCGATAACAAACAACCATTAGCGAGTTTGGTTCTCCAATGGTGTGGGCGGTTGGAACGGTAACGACCACAAATAAGGACGGTGCAATGGCCTTGTGCTGAATAATCAGCGAAAGCGAAAGTGACCGTACCAGCGCGAAACTAATTTTGTCTGTCTCCGAAAGGTATTATGGAATACAAAAATAGCATCGGTACACCGAAATTAATGGCCAAAAAAGCTTTAAATCCTTCCAACCTTCGTCGCTGGAAGAAATTCATTTTCCCATCAAGTTTATCCTCCCAGGATCAGACGGATAACGAAGTTGTTTAATATTGTACGGTCTGCTGTCTTTCTAAGAAAATGCGAATGGTAAACAAATCCGCAGTACCCCATTCAGAGAACGTTCATCCACCCAGATCTTCTCAAATGGAAAACAGTATTGGCAGGTATAGCCATCATAATCCGCAGTACGAATATCGCACAATTGTTGCATGCCTCGATCCGTTCGGAACAGGCACCGGCTCGGACGAAAAAGGAAATATTTCCCGTCAAGGCACAAGTAGCTTAGAATTATTCATAACCCCACGGTTGGAAACAAGATGGAAAATGACGGGGACAGCGTCGAATCTACCTGTGCGTCTGCAACCTCCTCCCCACCCCCATCTTAGATACTTATTTTTTCGCAGTAATATAAAATGGTTATATAGAACGGTGTAGGAAAGCAGAGTGGTTCACGTTGTTGTCGTTCGGATTCGGAAGAGTTGCCAAGGGCGAATCCTTTCGACGAGTGCTGTATTAAGCCCGGCAAGGCTGGTGCTGGTGATAGCCGGAATATGCAGCCAGCCGAATCATTCGAAAGTCGCATGCAAAATTGAGGAGTTTTGCGAGCTTATAAATATTAAAAGACCAATTTATAGCACTTGTGAATTGATGTGAGTGGAAAATTCTACGGTAATTGGTGGATGGGGCAACACGTTCGAGTTTGTTGTTTAGTTAAAGGAGAATGTTCAAGTCAAATTACATTTCACACTACAGATGCTCTTAGGTCAGAATTATAATAAGGTTGAAAAATATGTACTCAAATTCGACACTAAGGCAAATGCCCTGTAAAATGATTTCGAAATTCAAACAAAAATCGTTGCAATCTTCTTATGCTACGATTAGCTTTTAGTACGGCAGGATCAGCTGTAGCAAGATTGATGATATTTCCAGAATCATAGAAGTCTCCCGAAGTCATCCCAAAGGAATTAATACAATATGAGAATAATCATGTAAATGTCGCTCCTTTACCACCCAACAGGACGATGACTTCATACACAGTACAGTTCACTTTGCATGTAAATATGTCTTGATACAGACTGCAATTCAATGAGCTTTCTATTTGATGCTGAATCGTAAATTCGTCCCAGTGAAACATCGCAAAATCACCTTCTTCGTTCGTCGTCCACACTACTGACCAGCACCGGCAGGACAGTGGTGGCTTTGATTTCGAAACATGTTTTATCGAATTACACCGTCCACTTTTGTTCTGCTGTATGACTCGTCGCCCTCCAGTTCAAATATCCAGTCCACCCACCCATCACACGAATCCTTCAATTTCGATTATATGGTCTCCGGAGCAGTAAATCCAACATGTTCTCCCCGTTGCTGGAGGAAAAATTGCCGCCATAAATCTGTCTGCGTTGCCATGCCACTTTTCACCTCGAGTGTCCCAGCAACGAAGAAGGGACAAAAAATCTACCGGCAGGATCACTTGACATGGTTGCTGTGATGTCACCTTTGCTCCTGGTCGCAAACCATATTGGCCCCGAACTTCCGATTTCAAAACCTCCGGCGTTATGAGGTGGCATTTCGCTCGTAGGTCCCGTGTTGACTCTGTCCTTGGAATGTGGAGAGGTATCAAGTGGCTTTAGGATCGAATAATTGGAAGACATATGCCGAATAACAGTTAGATGAACGAAAAAAAGCATTAGTGGAATTATTGTTTAATATCGATTTTTAAATAGCTAAGTTGCAATCAATGGAAATTTAAAGTTTATTTGCAAAGATAATTTTTAAAATTTTAATTTTAATTGATTTATTTTTCGGGCGAATAACTTTCTGTCAAAACACTTTTATCCCGTTTGTGTCCTGGTTCTTGTTGTCACTCTTCTCGAAGTACATTAAATATGGATTTATGAATGATCAACTGTTGAAATTCGTTTCTCTTTTTGCCGAGCAAAGCTAATCCGCATCCCACTGAGAAAACTTTGCTGGTGGAAGTATTAAAATCACATTTTTGGACATGTAAATGAGATTTTGATTTACCAATCGTCTGTTCTGGATGGAATACATGGGGTTATAGAGGTTGAAGTGCACGGCGGACTACCCCTTGGCAGTTTCACACAGATTCAACGAAGGCAGTAATCGCATCGGACCATAAATCATATCAACAATAGCGAACGAAAGTCTCTCAATCCCATCCAAACAGACACGAGAGGACGACACGAGTGTGTGGTATTGAAATCTCTCGCCACTTGAAAACCGCTTGAATCATTTCCGAGTGATGTGTGACCTTATGCTACTCGATAGATATGGGGTTTAATTGTATCAACAACAATAATAAAGATACACGGGCGAGGTACTTTTGCTTGCGGTACATCATTAATCACAGTCCCCATCTCGCGATGTGATTATATTTATATGGAAGCGGTAATAACAGTGACGAAAGCATATGGGAACACGTGCTAACTATCAATTAGATGCGATGGTCATGAGTATGAGTGCGACGATTGAGTGGAATCACTTGCTATGAACCAGTATATTTATTTTTGAATATTCTATCTTGTTCTGGTGAAACATTGTTAACGCTGGCGAGCTGAAACATAGCACGGCCCAACACAGTATGAAACATTTTCTCAATGAAAACCAAAAATTAACTGAGGTTTGGGGTCTCTAGTCACCCCTGGTGAAATATTTTTTGGAAACAATTTGAAAGCAGCTTCAAAATCCAAGACGCAAGTTTGTATGGAAAAATATAGGGATGTTCAATCTCCAAGAGGAATATCAAACGCTGCTGGTTGATCAATAACTGCCTAACTTACGAGTGTTTGGTCTTCCAGGTAAACTGATTTGAAACAGCTGATATGGAATCGAAGTTAATTGGTTATGTCCATAAACCCGCGCAGGAGAAATTAACTCTATGATACCTTCTATAGTACCTTCTTCTGTTATTGATATATGGTATGTCATGAACTAGCCTTGCATAAGAGGTGAAATACCAAAGAATAATACCAAAAATTAATATGCAAAACTTTAGGCATAACATGCTTAAGGTGATTATAGAATGAAGCCCGTGGTGAATTTTAAATTCACCACACGTTTATCTACATACACTTCCAAAACCCCAAATCTGGCGTAATAGTTTTCGTACAGTGTCGAAACTCAAATTATGATTGTTCAGCATAACTAAGCAATCGATCTACCATTATTCCAGCCCCATACGCGTTATGGTTCTTTTATCTTGAAAAAATATTGGAAAAGCACGTGGTTTACAAAATGGCCGATTTCTGGCTTCATTCTATAATCACCGTAAGTATTTCAATACCAAACGAATAATAATTTGTGATGCGTTTGGTATTGAAATACCTAAGTATGTTATGCATAAAGTATTTTGCATAATAATTTTTGGTACTATTTTTCGGTATTTTACCTCTTATGCAAGGCTAGTTTATACCAATTTCTGTTATCGAGGTCGTCGCTCCTGCTTGGGCAGTCTCACAACGTCCAAGGGTATTATTTACAATTCAGTTTTGCCCTGCGCAAATGTTCCAGGCACTCCAAATTGTTCTGGAGCTCATACCGTTGGCAGTCATCTACATCTGGTTAAACCGTTAGCATCCCATCATGGCTATACTGTTCAAAAGATATGATTTACGATACAAATATTCCAGAAAAGGATGTTCTAGATCAGTTGCTCCCAGCATGCATTCTATCATGGGCTGCACAGCTATTTTGAACTGTTGAAGCAGGCCGCTGAATATTTGTTTCTTATTCAATATTTAATCATTTGCCATAAGACGAGTTAGATACGTTTATCGACCGCAACAGATAGGCCATCTTCAATGTCTCGTGCATGCTTATACTTGGCTCATTATAATAGGGACTCCAAACTTTGGTTAATTTGTATTACATCTTGAAGCACAAATTAGTGAAGTAATTGATAGACATTTTCGATACCAATTAACTTCTTCCAGACTGACCATTCCCAGAGCTTCATACAAACTTTGGTTTTGGATTGAAAAGCCGCTTTAGAACAGGGCTTTGCAATCCAAAATCAAAGTTTGTATGGAGTCCAGGAGATGTTTAGTCTAGGTCAGTTTTGGTCATTGGTCATTTTTCTTTCCCGGATCCTGCGCTTCATGATGCAACCAAAAATTAATTTTAGTTTGTGGTCCCTTATGATCGGCGGTGATTAAATTTCTGGAAAAAATGGAACGCGGCTTTGCAATCCAAAACGAAAGTTTGTTTGGAGTCCTGGAGATTAGACTGGCCCAGGAAACAAAAAGTTGTCTAATTCCACGGGGCACCCCCCAGGATTGTGTCTTTGGGTGAGAAAATCAATCTCTGAAAATTTTAGCTCAATCGCTTGTTGCATAAGCTGGCGCATTTGATTTGAAGTTTGTATGGGGATTTCAGCCAAAATGTATAGGAAAATACACCTCCGTCTCTCATTCGATCTGGAAATTGGTTCTGATTGCTCGATTGACCTCAGAATTGCAAAAACGGCAGTTGGTATGCTATAGAACAATTTCACAGAACATTGTATGATGATTAAATGAACTTTTATATAGGTTTCGGCTGATGCGATTCGATCAAAAAACCCAAAAATACCCAAATCAGCTCCTAATAAATCAGCCGAAAATTATATGAAAGTTCATTTAATCATCATGCAATGTTCTGTGAAATTGTTCTGTAGCATACCAACTGCCGTTTTTGCAATTCTGAGGTCAATCGAGCAATCAGAACCAATTTCCAGATCGAATGAGAGACGGAGGTGTATTTTCCTATACATTTTGGCTGAAATCCCCATACAAACTTCAAATCAAATGCGCCAGCTTATGCAACAAGCGATTGAGCTAAAATTTTCAGAGATTGATTTTCTCACCCAAAGACACAATCCTGGGGGGTGCCCCGTGGAATTCGACAACATTTTTTTCTCCCCATAGCAAGGATGTTATTGATCATTTAGTAATTCGCGTTCGATCATTTAGTAGTTTGTCAATAACTCATTCCAGAATCTGAATTTCAAAGTGTGTTGTATGGTGGACTTCTAGTGCGAAGGTTTTTCTACAACTCTGCCTAATGGTTCGTTGTTAGAATTCAACTAATAACGGAGCTATAGCGCTAGTTGCAGTAACTTTGACTAAATGATAACAAAATTCCAATCATTTAGTTTAAGTTACTGTAACTAGCGCTATAACTCCGTTATTAGTTGAATTATGACAACGAACCATTAGGCAGAGTTGTAGATAATCCCTCGCACTAGAAGTCCACCATACAACACACTTTGAAATTTAGCTTCTAGAAAGAGCTATTGACAAACTTCTAAATGATCGAACGCAAATTACTAAATGATCGATAACATCCTTGCCCCATAGTAATCTGGGCCAGTCTACTGGAGATGTTCAGTCCAGAGGACGGCGTTGAACTTAATTTTAAGATTAAAAACCCTGATTAATCCACCTAGCGGTGATGATGCCTTTCTCGCTTGTTCAAAATGGTTGATAAACATATATGAAAAGTCTAAAATAACCATTGGTGAATAAGACTTATTTTTCACATTTGTTTATACCAGATAAACCGACCTAGGGTCGAAAATCTCGTGAATAAAGATAGATAAATAAAGATACATTGAATTGAAAATTCACATTTGTTTATACACATTGTTATAATTGCTGCTGGATGCAATTTGTTGCAAGCAAATCGGATGAGGTTAAGTGCCCGGAAAATGTGAGGTGGTGCAATTGCACAAATCGAGTTTCAGACATATGGGTCTTCTGAAAAAGTTCGTATCGTATGCTTTGTATACGAGAAAAGCAAAAAAACGGTGGTGAGAAAAAAACAAATGTTTCCAGTTGTCAAGCTTTCGAGTGCTTTCCGTTTTGAAGCCAGAATCCAGCTTAGACTTCTATCATCCAATCAATAAGTAAGCTTTTTTGAAATTGTTGTTTTGAACAATATGATTCTTCATACAGGTAAAAATTTAGTTGACCTTTCCCGTCAAAAATTGTATTTCGTTTCATTGTTTCAGTCGATGCTTTGGCTTATTTAAGGTCAACTTTCCCAAAGAAAATATAGGTTCTTTAAAGCCTCTACCTATTAAATGGAAAACAAAACCCGAAAACGTGTGTACTTGTGAACCGGCCTGAAAAAAATTCACTCGATGTTCGTTCAAAATCGGGCCAATCTTAAAAACAGCACTTTTTCGATTTTTGTTTTAAATTTAAAAAATACTTAGAGGCGTTAAACAATGTAGGTTACAATGATATGGACTTCACGTAGAAGTAACACACACGAAATCATTAATTTAATGTATGTTAATTGGGAATGTTGACCTTAAATAAGCTAAAAAATCGATTAAGCGAATAAAAATTTTTGACGGGAAAGGTCAATTTTTGCTGATAAGCAGTTCTGTTTTTGTCATTATCATTCAAATACTTTTCAACAAGATTTATGAATTTGATCCGACTTTAAAAAAAATCTGAAGAGAATTCTACTGGGGTTGCTTTTCTTTATATGGAAAGCATTTCGCAGTTATTGGTATGAATGCATGGTTAAAATTGATTATTTTAATTTTTAAACTGATCCAAAATTATTTATCAGATCACTCTTTACAGGTAATCTATCCAAGCCCAAAATCTAATAGATTACGCGTGACAGAGCTAGTGTTACCAAAATCAGCATTCTTGAGCTCATATTGTGCAATACTTTATATCGTAATGATAAAATACCTGATATATAGCTTGCCTTCGTGTAATTTGTTATGGATTGTAGCAAGGATGTTTTCGATCATTTAGTAATATAGGTTCGATAATTTAGTAGTTTGTCAATAACTCATTCCAGAGGTTGAATTACAAACGTGATATGTGGAGGACTTCTAGAGCGAAGGTTTTTACAACTCTTTCTAATTGTTGTTTCTATTGAACTAATAACAGAGTAATAGCGCTAGTTGCAGTAACTTATTATACAGACTGATCGAAATTTTGTTATCATTTAGTATTAGTAACTAGTGTTTTAACTCTGTTATTAGTTGAATTAAAACAACAAACTATTAGGGAGAGTTGTAGAAAAATATTCGCACTAGAACTCCACTGTAACACGTTTTGATTTTTAACCTCTGAACTTAAACATACCTTAAACATACTTGGGTTATAGAAAAGTTTGGATATTTTTTCTTCTGACTTCCAAAAATAGAAAATTTTCTCCAAATCCTTCCAAAACTCAGTTTCTCCTACATAATCCGAGTGCTTTGCAAACGAAATGAATATCCTATGGAAAATACCACGCGAATAAGGTTTATATAGCCATTTAAATGCGAGTGTTCGGAATATGAGTTATTTTCGGGACTTGAGTCAAAACGGTTTATATTTTTCAACATCAGATTATATGCCACCGAACCAAAGCACAGCACCCGGTGCGTTACCGCACGTATGCACAAGCAGCCGATGTCTTGATGCAGTGAAATAGTTATTTATTGCATATCGCGTAACCTCTTGTTCTTCGAACACTCTTCGCCCAAAAAACGAAGATAGCTCAGTGGTAACGTGATAGGCTCTCAATCGGAGGGTTTATGTTCGATCCTCGTGCTAGCCATCTTTTTTTTTTCAAAACTCATATTTTCTAGGAGTGTGGTATAATATTATGCATTGCAAGAAAAAAATTGAATACTAAAAAATTCAAAGCGCCTCCAATAAATTTTTTTGTATTTAATATTTTCCATGCCAATAATCTATGGAACCTAATGCTGTGTATTGTTTATATTTATATTCATGACATTTCTATAATTGAATCCATCTGATTATTTGGGGTATTTGAAAGAATTCAGGTCTGAACTTTAGATGAAGAAGGAGGTAGGAAATGAAACATAAATGCATAAATTGAGAATCGATATGTACTCAACAGTTTTCTTTAATGATTGTTAGCAGAAACAAAATAGCTTTTGATTTACCTTGGTAGTAATCAAACTTGCCCACCGAGTTTCAATAGAGAGTAAACATAAGTGGAAAATTGTATTCGATTGCTTCACAATGCACAAAGAAAAGATGCCTTAGTGAAGAGAAAAGACATAATTATTCAATAAAATCAGAAGCTTGCGAGTTTATGGGGCAGCAGACGCTATATCCAATGAATTAGGACCGGGGATTTCCCTCTACGCGTTATTAACGCGGAGCTATCAAAATGTTTCTCTTTTTCCGTAACACTCATGAACCAATTTCCCCAAATCTCATTTGCTCGGATCAGCATTCAACTCAGCTGAGCTAAAAATAGAACATTGCCACACGCAATGCAATGTGTGTTGGTGATGCTTCCTTCGGCAATATATATATTCACCCGACGGTAAGAGACTGAAGCGAATGCGCATGCGTCCCGCGTCTTCCCGCACACCAGCTGCGCTCCCATATGCTCATTGAACGCCACAAAGAATGATGCATGCATATGCGTAAAAATAGAACAGAAGCACTGCTTGCCGCTGATGCTACGATTGTTAAGCCGACCGATCCACAGTGGCGGAAACCCAGACAAAACCTAAAACAAATCGTTCTTTCTTGAAGCTGATATTATTTTAATTTTGTACATTTAGTCAAGGATAATTCCTCAATTTGTTAATTGTAGTTGGTAAATTTATTTTTTGGTGACCTGGTTCAAGTTGATGCTGTAAAGTATCTCCTAAACATACACACTTAGTTTTTATTTCTGCAGCTCGGCAAAAATCCGCACAGCCGTGCGCCAGCAAAATAAAAAACTGATATTTCAGCAAAAATAGCGTTTGTTAGCTGATTTTCGGCAAAATATTTGCTGATTTTCAGCAATTTTGACAGAAATCTCGGCAAAAATCATGTTTGCTGGGGCACGGCTGTGCGAATCTCGGTAAAAGTTCAACATTTTGCTGAGATCCCGGTAAAAAAAATTAAGTGTGTATATGCATGGAAAAATTAAATTTGACTAAATTTTTTATCGGGAAAGATTCGGAAAGAACTGATATCATGCATTGAAATATATATATTTTGTCTACTTAACAGTGGTTAGTTTGGCGAATTGCGCCTTGCTGCACCAAAGCGGAAAAATTACTGTATCAAGGTTAGAATTGAGACGCTACTGTGGCTGCAGATCTTAAGTCATGGGCTTCCGTAAGTCTTTGGATAGCACAGCATATGTCGGATAACTATTTAAATTTCAAAATGAATTCAGCGTTACAAAATTACTGTTGCTAAATTTCAAGCGCAATCGTAGGTTTAGTCGAGCATTTGTATGGGGGACCACCACTGCGCGAGGCACATTGCCATTCCTTCTTTTAGGTGCATTCGTACGGGAGAGCGTTGAACGTGTTAACAAAGCACGATGCTTGTTGAAATTGCTACATGAGGATTATTTACAGGCTGTTATATAGGGTATTTGTGCTTTTCTTAGCGCTTGATAGCAAAAAGACATGAGAAAAGTTATGTCTAAAGTTTAGCAGAGAAGAGGATTTTTAATTACTGAACGGATATCCTATCGAGTTAGTAATTTCCATAGGGCACCCGTAACCTGAGGGGTTCTTATTGATATTTCACATTATTATACACATATGTTCATTTAAGTTTGGATGTAATTATACAATTTTGCATTGATTTCCTCGCATCATAGTGAATCTACTTTTATCTCCAATAAATGAACAGCGTATCCAAGCGGTTTCAATAGTTTATTAGAGCATCATTACTGGGTGCGAGTGTTTTGATCACCCTCGCTGCTCTGTCATTTTAGTTTAGTCACTCTTTTTCGCACCAGTCGCTATTTTCGGTTATCATTTGGTGGCTGCTTTCCATACCGGTGACGTTTAATAGTACATCAAATAGCAGCGCCGTTATCGCGCTACCAAATTTGATCACCTGTCAGCTGCGCTACTATTTTAGCAGCGCGTTTAGTAGCGACCGGTAAAGTGTGAAGTAATGATACTGCGCTGCAAAACGGCTTATACTCACCACGGCATCTTGTTCTAAGTTAATGTATTGAAACTGTATATTTTAATAACCAACGAGAAAAATTAATATTTTCTTTTCTCATTCCATTAATACTTCCAGTATAGGAAACAATACCCTAGCAGGATGAGTTCTGTTGCTTATAGAGGCAATGAATATGTGCCCGATTCGATGATTTATATTTGTACGTATCTTCTCACATGTTATGTGTGTCGATGGTACAGTGGTGTAGTAACCGCTTCCCGTTCCAGAGGTCACGAGTTCGAATCCAGAGCTGGGCATTTTGCTTTTTTTTTGCACGTTAAAACAGTTTTTTGGCCATAACTCCGAAACGCAAAGTTCGATCGATCTAATTTTAAATAGGAACCAATGGGACTGCATTCCGCGTCGAATGCAACTTGTTGCGAGCAAATCGGATGATGCTAAATGCCCAAAAACGTGTCTCACATTTTTGTACACATACACACACACACACATACATACACACATACAGACATCACCTCAATTCGTCGAGCTGAGTCGATTGGTATATAACACTATGGGTCTCCGAGCCTTCTATAAAAAGTTTGGTTTTGGAGCAGTTCTATAGCCTTTCCGTATACTTAGTATACGAGAAAGGCAAAAAACACATAAATAAAGTTAAGAAAATAATAGTCCGGAAGAAATTGGCCAGTTTTGAAAAATATCATTGGTTTCTCTCCCAGATCGCGCTTCTAGATGCAACCAAAAATTAACTGAAGTTTGGGGTCCCTTATAACCGGGGTTGAATGTTTTTTCGGAAAGTTTGTGGTCCTTTATGATCAATAGTGAAGAAATTTTTGGAAAAAAAATGGGACGCGGCTTTGCAATCCAAAACGAAAGTTTGTTAGTAGTCCTGTGAAGATTAGTCCAGAATGACCAATTGCTTCTTTGAAAAATCAAAATCTATGTTTTTCCTTCCGCGGACCGCGCTTCAAGATGCAATCAAAAATTAATTGAAGTTTGTGATCCTTTATGATCAGTAGTAAGGAAATTTTTGGAAAAAAATGGAACGCGGTTTTGCAATCCAAATCCAAAATGTTTTTTGGGGTCCTGGAGATCAAAAAAAAAATATTTTAAGCTCTTTTTAGTGCCGTCCAAGACGATACTAAACTCGTCTTAGACGTCCTGGAGAAGTTTAGTCCAGCCAGAGGAAATTTGTCAGTTTTGAAAAATCTCATGAAGTTTGAAAAATCTAATTTTTCTCTCTCCCGGAATACGCTTCACGTTGTTGTAAATAAAAACCAATAGTGAAGAAATTTTCTGAGACAATAGGAACGCAGCTTTGCAGTCCAAAACGAAAATTTATTTGGAGTTCTATGAAGTAAGTCCAGGAGGAATTGGTCAATTTAAAAAAAAATCAAATTCTATTTTTTTTCGCTGACCGTGCTTCAAGATACTTAGCTTGATTAACTGTACACATCGTAGTTGTTAGTCGTGATTGGCCGAGAAACAACAAATAATGAACAGCTCACCAATTGAATAGTTTTCTCGGGACTAGACAGCTCTTCTCACTGTACATGCTTCGGAGTTTCTTCATCACAAAAAATACAAAAACTACATAGCTCGATTTTTTCATCACTCGTAGTATTTATCCAACTCGTGCTGAAAATCTTCTTTTGCAATAAAATCTTTTTTTTTTGCGATAAAATAAAGCACCCATTTCGTTGGTATGGAAAAGTAGGCCGTTTTATCACTCAAAGACGAACTATAAACCAGGTATTATGATCAGGAATTGCAAAAAATAGTTTTTAGGTCAGGAATGCCTGTTACGAAATTGTTTTTTTTAGTTTTCTCGTTTCATGACCATTATCGAAAGAATAAATAAACAATGTGAAATGGTTGCTAAGCTACTACAAGCGTCAGAACCAGTTATTTGTCATAATTTTATTTCAGTTTTCATGTGAGCAATGCACAGTGGCTTAAATCATGTTTTTAGTGCGTTTATTTAATAATGCCTTTATTGTGCGATTTAGCGTAATGGTTTCTTCGTGACAACTCACATACTTGATACTTAACGGGCTACAGCTCTTTGATGAACCTACGCCGAATGGAGTATCCTTCTCCACTGGACTCGATACTGGGAAAATCGCTTCCAGTCGCCCTGAACATTGAGCGCCCTCAGGTCCTCTTCAACTGCAAAAACCCATCCAGTACGCGGCCTTCCACGAATCCTACGGCCTCTTCGGGGTTCTCTACTAAATATTATCTTCGCTTGACGTTCTTCCGGCATACGAACAACGCGAACAGCCCACCGTAGTCTGCCGTGTTGTATAAGCCTAATAATATCCAGCCCTCTATACATCTGGTACAATTCGTGATTCATGCGACGCCGCCAGATACCGTTCTCCTGTTTACCGACGAGTATTGTCCGCAGCACCTTACGCTCAAACACTCCGAGAGCTCTCCGATCAGCCTCCTTCAACGTCCATGTTTCATGGCCGTATAATCAGAGTAGTATACAGCGCGAGTTTTGTTCTCGTATGCAGACTACGGGACTTAAGTTGGTTACGAAGTCCGTAATAAGCCCTATTTGCAGCTGAAATACGCCTTTTCACCTCGCGGGTAACATCATTATCGCACGTCACTAATGTTCCAAGATACCCAAATTATTCTACCATTTCAAATTTTTCACCATCCAGCACCATTTCGCTACCACCACCACTAATGAACCCGCGTTGATTACATGGTCACTGTACTTCGTTTTGCTGGTATCAATCGTGAGTCCAATCCTCGCTGTCTCCCTCTTAAAAGGCACAAAAGCCTCTTCCACAGCACAGCGATCAATTCCGATAATATCGATATCGTCCGCAAATCCCAGGAGCATATGCGATCTTGTGATAATGGTACCGCTTCTTTGCACACCAGCTCTCCTAATCGCTCCCTCGAGCGCTCTATTGAACAGTAGATTCGAGAGTGCATCACCCTGCTTTAATCCACCTAAGATAACAAATGATGTCGATATTTCATCCGCAACCCTTACACTTGATTTCGATCCGTTCAACTTTATACGAATCAGCCTATCAGTTTCGCCGGAAAACCATGTTTAAGCATAATTTCCCATAATTAATCCGTTTCACTGAATTGTACGCCGCCTTGAAATCAACAAACAGATAATGTGTCTGCAAGTTGTACTCCTGGGATTTATCAAGGATTTGTCTCAGGGTAAACATTTGAAACCTGCTTGGAATTCGCCGACGAAGGACTCTTCAAGCGGCATCAATCTGTTCAACAGAATACGGGACATAATTTTGTACGCTTTGTACGTTTTTTAACTCTTTAATAGCTTTTCTAACCTCATCTAGTGTAGGCGACTCCACAGCTTATCCATCGTCACCAATATTTATTCTGTTCACAGATGCACCGTCACTTTGTTGCTTCCACCTGGCAGCCACTTCGGTTTCATCTGACAGCAAATTGCATTCTTGGTCGTTGCACAAGACGGGACTGTCTTTCTCCGCACGCCATTGACAGTCTCATAAAACCTCAGCATATCATTCTGCTCCATTTTTTCCTGCGCCTCTCTAATCACTTGTTCTTCAAATCCTTTCTTATTACTGCGGTGGGTTCGTTTTCCGGCTATTCATGCTTCCTTGTACCGATCTCTATTCGATCGGGTACCCGACACCAACATTCGGCTTATAGCAACGTTTTTCTAGTCTGTCACTCTCCTGTCCTGTCATGGGTCGCCTCTGTGCAGTGCCTACCACTTCTCGTGCTGTTGTGCTCACCGCTTCATGGATCGACCCCCATAGATCGTTGATTTTGTCGCTAACGTTGATTGCACTTATCCGTTCGTCGAGCTTCTGGCGGTACTCAGCCGATACTCCTTCCGCCGACAATCGCTGGATATTGTAACGCATCGTACGCTGTGATCTTTCGTTCGATACAGTTAACAACCGTGATCGAATTTTACTGACAACGAGGTAGTGATCAGAGTCAATGTTCGGACCTCTGAATGTTCGCACATCGATAACATCGGAGAAATGGCGCCCATCCACCAGAACATGGTCTATCTGGTTGCAAGTTTTACCATTTGGGTGTCTCCAGGTGGTGCTATCGGATGTTCTTTCGTGCAAAGTAGATGCTACAGGATGGCCATCCCTCTGGCAGCAGCGAAATTTACTAGCTGTAGGCCGTTGTCATTGGTAGCGGAGTGAAGGCTCTCTCTACCGATTATGGGACGGAAAAAGTCCTCTCTACCGACCTGAGCGTTAGCGTCTCCGATAACAATTTTCACGTCATGCTTTGGGCACTCTCCATAGGCTTTATCAAGACATTCATAAAACGTGTCGTTCACGTCGTCGGATTTATGTTGGTGCGTAAACGTTGATAAGGCTGTAATTGAAGAATTTGCCCTGTATCCTCAACACACAGATTCGTTCGCTAATGGGTTTCCACCGCATCACTCGCTTCACCTGCATGCCCATCACTACGAAACCAACTCCATGCTTTGCTTTTGCGCTGCCGCTGTGCTAGATGTTATACTTGAATGCAGTGTTGGTCGTGGGGTAAACGGCTCGGAATTCACGTTCTGTGGATCAGGGCCAACCTTCTGCAGTTCGCGAGCCAGAAGGCTCACTCGTCCAGGTTAATTTAGGGTCCTGACATTCCAGGTACCGAGTTTCCAATCATAGTCCATGTTTCGTTGCCGGGTCGTTTGCCAAAAATAACGTTATCTTTATCTTCTATCTCCATTTTTCGTGGTATTTAAGAGGCTTCAGGGCCCTCCTTAGCCGTGCGGTAAAACGCGCGGCTACAAAGCAAGACCATGCTGAGGGTGGCTGGGTTCGATTCCCGGTGCCGGTCTAGGCAATTTTTGGATTGGAAATTGTCTCGACTTCCCTGGGCATAAAAGTATCATCGTGTTAGCCTCATGATATACGAATGCAATAATGGTAACCTGGCTTAGAAACCTCGCAGTTAATAACTGTGGAAGTGCCTTATGAACACTAAGCTGCGAGGCGGCTTTGTCCCAGTGTGGGGATGTAATGCCAATAAGAAGAAGAAGAAGAACATAATATTATAATATTATAAGCATATGGAGACGCAAGGAACGCTGGTTCATCAACTACTTGTGACTGAACTTTTTTTTTCAAAAATTAAAGGTGTGTGATATTCTGCATACCAGTGAATATTATTTGCATCAAGTTAAGATCAGTAACAACCTGGCTAGAGGTTGATGCCTAATATGCTTATATGTACGATGAACATGTTTAAAACTTGTTATCGTAAAGAGTAATAAATCTCCTTAAAAAAGCAATGTAACTGTGAACTTAGCGTCTTTGACAAAGTTTTTCAGGAGAATTTTTGATGCAACTTTAGTAAAGGCCTTGTATGTGGAAAAAATATGTGTTTCATTTCACTTTTAGGGGAATTGATCATTAAACTGAATTCCTCCAAAGATGCACCCCTCGCTTAAAACAAGATTTAAGCCACTGTACGACGGCGTAGCCTCAAACACTTTGTCACCCCGCTGATAGTATAGAATTGAAATTAATTAATTATGTTTATAGATCAATCACTCCATTTCCGGTAGTGTAACGGATTAATTAATCCTGAAAGCAGAACCTACTTTTCCGAGAATAGTTGATATTGATTACAACAAAGTTAATCGTAATTGGCTGTTGGCGCTGTCGATAGAGCGATAACCTTGCGTCGCCTCGTTCAATGGTTGATAATTAACAGCAGTAGTATGTGCATTTTCAAGCTCATGTTCGCATTCCTTTTTTCATTCCATGTTCTCGTTCTAATCATAAACTAAAAGAAATAAGACAGATTCGCATTGATTTAGTTAATTTTCATTTGAATGCAATTTGTAAGTAAGAGAAAGATGAATATAAAGTCTATTGTTTTGACAAATAGCATTATAATATTTAAAAAATTGTTTCAATCCTCAGAATTTTAGTCTGTTTCTGCTTTCAATTTTCATTCAAGTCAATATTCATTTGTTGTCTTCTTAGCAATTGACCAATAAAATCATAATAACAAATAGAGTTGTTTCTGACCAATCATCATCATCCTCACTTGTGGCTAGAAGGTACATGAAAGTAGAGTAGAACACGTACTCGAAACCGAATGCTACAAATTACGACAACGACGACAATGAGTCCACCCTGGGGACGAATACATTGGACAGCATTCTTTTTCCATGTTGTTGCCGGGTCCTGTTACAGAAGATGACTCTATCTCTCACGGCGGAAACAACAAGTCCTTCGGGCTGTGTGGGAGTACATTGTTCCCATTCTAACCATTCCATCCAGATGGTGGTGGTGGTGGCGCATTCCGGGGTAAAACGACCGTGAAGCGTGTTATCCCGCAAATTTGCTTGTTCCACTTGACGGGGAAGGGGTGGAGAATGGGATATCTTCTACGAAAGTACTCAGCTTTAGATTTCAATTCAATCTAATTCGCCACACGGGAGTAAGTTTTTTTCTGTAGGTAAAGGAGGTATGTTGATCAAGCGCTTGTTTTCATGCAAAAAAAAAGGATCTATAGCACATACGTAAAGCAAAAATAAAACAAACATGTTTCTATTAAGAAAATTATTGAGCTTTTAGTGGAATGTCTTCACTTGTCATAAGACGAGTTTGTACAATCCCATTGAAATTCCACCACTTAATTGTATCTTGACAGATACGTATTTCGACCTCAACAGTAAGGCCGTCTTCAGTGTCTTGTACTTGACTCGACTTTATATTCACTATATTTAGCATTTGTTGTTAATTTTTATTTGAAAATTTATTTCGATTTTTATCATTTTATCACTCTCAGTATTTCATTTTCAGAACCACAAATCCTTTCAAGTAGCTGCAATCCAATGCGAAATAATTCAATTGTTCTCATATTCCATCATTCAGCGCTCATAGTCATTCGCAAAAAAAAACAGATTCCACTTGACTTCCATTTACCTCCTCGAAACACAACACCGTCAGTATCATTTTGCCAGCGAAATCCAATTAAAATACCGCAGCCACACCGACAGTACTCGGTAGTCAGTCAGTTCATTTTGGAGTTCATAAAAAGTCATCCAGAGGAGACAAAAAAAAAAACGTCTGGTTCGACGGCGGCACACAATGTGTTCCATCAACAGTCTAGTGGCGACAGTGCTGCAAAGAGATCGGATCAAAACTCGCAACAATTGCTCGGGATGATTTCTGTAGGGCTTATCCCCTTCAGTTCCTCAATGTCGGTCGGTATCTCATCTCTAAAACTACTGACGGCAACTAGACCGGTTGTACGGATTCACTATTGCTATTTTTAGTCACATTCTTCGTATACTCCTATAGTTATTTTTATATCTAGATTTTAGTTTCGATGTTTTTTTTTAAGTTTGATGCAAGATGAGATACAAAAATGTCATATTTCGGCGATGATGCGGTGTCATCATAGTCATCGTGACCGTCGAAAGAAGAAGGGGCCATCGATTTGGATACACGGGAAATGAAAGAAAAACAGTTGTCTCTAGAGATGATGGAAGGCGAATGATGACAAGAATTATGTTTATAGACAGCTAGAGTGAAGTGGATGGTTTTGTGGTTTTAGAAAAAAGTATACACATCATTTGAGCTCATCTGTCTGGCGAAATCTTGGAATTATATCGAATAAAAAAACTTATTCTATTTGAAATTGATCAACGGCAAATTATATCTAAATGAAATATTGTAAAAACATCAAAAATACAAATAGAATTAATTATTAATCCTAATTTCCAAAATATACACTATTTTGCCATTTCTCCTTTTAGCAATTCACAGTAATTAGAATGAATATTTTCCGTTATTACAAAATCTAATATTACTAACGAGTTGGATGTCATCGCTCTCATCGATCTAATGAATATCATGGCAAAGACATAGGTCTGGGTCATAGGAACTAGGTCTGCAGAATGTAGTCCCGGTGATATTCGTTCAATGACAACTTCAAGTGCTCTCTCCTCCTACTATAAAATTTCAGTTAAATTAACCATGGTATTAGAGAAATTCACCACTAATCAAGTTCATGTGACAACAATCCACAGGGACCACAGTTGATTTTTACCGCGCGCATGGTAAAATCAAACGGGTTTGTTATTTTTTTTTTTTATCTATTGTATTTATTTGACAGGCTCAGGCGTGTATAACACTTAACGGAGCCGAGACTCTTAATGATATTTACAATCGATATCATCTTATTATCAACAGTTAGTAAGGGAAAGGGACAAAGACCAAGATACTCGTGGCGACTCAAGGTTAGATTGCGTAATTTGGTGATGGACGGGGTTGGGATTTAGGTTTGAGGTATTTCAGCTGCTCATCCGGGTATTTGACGCCATGTCTGGTTTGGTGTAGCGTCGTGCTCGGGTTTTGGTTCTTCAGGGAGCATCTTCCGGATGGCCAGAGCTTCATGGTACACGGAACAATGAGACAGAGACAAGAAAAAACTGAGAAAGAAAAAAATTGAAGTATTAAACTTTGATGTCAGACGAGCAAAGAAAGGCATAGATGGCCTGCAAATACACCACATCGCGATCTCCCAAAACATCTCTCAGTTCCCGGAAGGGTTGTTTACCTCGGGCCACAAGGGTATCCAATAGTTGCTCTCTTGAGGCGCCATTTTCCGTGCAATACCAAACTACGTGATCGATGTCATCGTAACCGGCTCCACACCTACAAAGATTGCTATCGACCAGGTTAATTCTATAGAGATGTGCGTTTAGTGAATAGTGATTGGACATAAGCCTCGACATCGTGCGAATGAAGCCTCGGCTTAAGTCATCACCTCTGAACCACGCTCGCGCAGAAACTTTAGGAACTATGGAAAATAGCCACCGTCCAAGTTCATTGTGTGACCAATTCATTTGCCAATTTTGAAGAGTACTCTGACGGACTAGTGGGAAAAACTCGTTGTTCGAGATTTGTCTTTCAAAATTTCACCTTCCTGTGCGCCCACCTTTGCTAGCGAGTCCGCCTTCTCATTGCCATAGATTAGGCAATGGGATGGGACCCATACAAAGGTGATCTTGAATGATCTTTCGACCAAATCACGCATCTGCTCTCTTATGTTTGTAAGAAAGTAAGATGCGTGCTTAACAGGTTTCATCGACCGGAGTGCCTCGATAGAACTAAGACTATCCGAGAAGATGAAATAATGGTCTACAGGCTGATTGGAAATTATCCCCAAAGCGAAGTTAATTGCTGCCAGCTCAGCAACATAAACCGAACACGGTTCCTGAAGTTTTCGGAAGGTGGTTGAAGTTACATTGAAAACACCGAAGCCAGTGGATCCGTTAATGCGAGAACCATCAGTGAAATATCTGTTGGTGCAATTGACATGTTCATATTTTTCAGAAAAAGTGAGGAATAGATATTTGTCGAAGATGATCTGGTATTCCTTGAATAGCATGTTTCATGGACAGATCGTATTCAATGGAGGAACTGTCGTTGGTGAAGTGAACTCTTGGTGGGTTATAACATGGAAGACAAAGATCTGACGATATGTAGTTGAGATAAACTCTCAGAAATCTTGACTGATGAACCAGCTCAAGCATATTATCGAAGTTTTCTAACACAAGTGTGTTACTTGTTCCACATTTGATCAGTATTCGAAGTGAGAGTTCCCAGTAGCGGTGCTTTAGAGGAGTGACTCCAGCAAGCACCTCCAGGCTCATATTATGCGTTGAATGCATACAGCCAAGGGCAATACGCAAACAACGATATTGAATTCGTTCCAATTTTATTAGGTGGCAATCAGCTGCTGAGAGGAAGCAGAAAGAGCCGTACTCTAAAACAGAGAGAATAGTAGTTCTATATAGTTTGATGAGATCTTCCGGGTGAGCAACCACCATGTTCCGGAGATAGAACGTAGAAAATGGATCCTTTTCCGGCATTTTGTATCAAATACTCAATGTGGAGTTTCCAGGTACATTTGGAATCAAACACGACCCCAAGGTATTTAGAAGATAAAGATTGGTTGATGTCATCATTCAACAGCTTGAGTTTCAGTTGAGCAGGATACCGCTTCTTAGTAAACACAACCAACTGAGTTTTTGCGGTGAAAACTCGATCCCTAAATGTCTGGCCCAAACAGTCAGATTATCTAGGGTACTTTGCAATGGTCCTTGCAAAACAGCTGCACACGGACCTCTTAGAGAGAACACGGCATCGTCTGCAAGTTGTCTGAGCGTGCATTGTCCTTCCAAACAATTATCAATATCTTTAACGTAGAAATTATAAAGCAAGGGGCTTAAACATGAACCTTGGGGAAGACCCATGTAGCTATTTCTGGAAGTTGTCAGAGTGCCGAGATTAAAGTTCATATGTTTAACTGACAACAAATTGTACAAGAAATTATTTAAAATAACGGGTAATCCACTACTGTGCAGATTATCTGACAGTACTTCTATGGAAACTGAATCAAAAGCGCCCTTAATGTCCAAGAAAACTGAAGCCAGTTGCTCCTTGTGCGCAAAGGCCAGTTGTATATCTGAAGAGAGCAACGCTAGACAATCGTTTGTTCCTTTACCTTTGCGAAAACCAAACTGAGTATTTGAGAGTAATGCATTTTGCTCAACCCAATGGTCGATTCTAACAAGGATCATTTTCTCCAATAACTTTCTCATGCATGATAGCATGGCAATCGGTCAGTAAGAATTGTGATCAGACGCTGGTTTCCCAGGCTTTTGAATAGCTATTACTTTGACCTGCCGCCATTCTGGTGGCACGATGTTGTACTCCATGAAACAGTTGTACAGGTCAAGTAATCGTCTTTGCGATATCTGGGAGGTTTTAAGAAGATTGAATTTGATGTTATCGCATCCCGGAGCAGAGTTGTTCGATGAAAGAAGAGACATAGAAAGTTCCAGCATTGAGAATGGTCTACCCAACGAACCGGGATCGGTGATTGAATCTCGAAATAGCGGTTCTGCTGGTACGGAATCTGGACAGACCTTTTTTGCGAAGTTGAATATCCATCGATTGGAGTGTTCCTCACTCTCGTTGGTAGAAATGCGGTTCCGCATGTTGCGGGCCGTTTTCCAAAGTGTTGTCATTTCTCGCGATAGTCCCTCGAGGTAACGTCGCCAGTAACCACGTTTTTTAGCCTTGAGAAGATTTTTGAGGTTTCTTTCAAGACTCAAATACTCTTCGAAAAGCTCAGACCTTCCGTGTTTACGGAAAGCCTTGAAGGCATCAGATTTCTCGGAATACAACTTAGTACATTCATCATCCCATCCAGGAGTGGCTGGTCTTCTTATGACAGATGTACTTGGAACGCGTCGTTTCTGAGCTTCGAGTGCGCTTTTATGAATCAATTCGGTAAGGAATCGATACTCATCCAGTGGAGGAAGCATATCAGTTGATTCAATACCAATTTTTACCGCCGATGCAAATATTTGCCAGTCAATGTTTTTCGTGAGGTCGAAAGGAACATTAACTGGCACTGATTGTTGATAGCCGCTTTTGATTGTGGTGACTATCGGCATGTGGTCACTACCATGGGGATCTTGGATTACCTTCCACGTGCAATCTAATGATAGTGAATTAGAGCATAAAGACAGATCTATTCGACTTTCCTGACCTTGAGGTCCTATTCGAGTTACTTCGCCTGTGTTCAAAATATTCAAGTTGAAATCGTCGCACAAATCATAGAAAATAGGCGCTCTGTTATCGTCTCTAGTTTCGCCCCATGCAATACCATGTGCATTCATATCACCCAGAATTAAAACTGGGGATGATAAAAGAGAGACTGCGCTCCAAAGATGCCGACGATTAAGTGAGGCATTTGGGGGAATATACACTGAAGCTATGCAAAGGTCTTTATTCTTTACATTTACTTGGCAAGCGACGATTTCTAAACCATTAACAGTCGGAATAGAATTCTGTAGAAAGTGTGACATTTTTGATTCCCGAAAGAACGCCACCATAATGATCATTCCGATCTTGGCGAATAATGTTAAAATCGTGGAAGTTGATTTCATCTTCAGAAGAAAGCCATGTTTCACAGAGTGCAAATATATCGCAATCGGAGTTGCGAATTAAAAACTTAAACACGTCCAATTTATGTTTCAGACTATGACAGTTCCACTGCAGCACAGTGATTGTATCTTGTATGGCCGTATTATCCATCGAAAGATACAAGTCCTGCAAGAAGGGGCCATGAAACAGTCAATTGCTTCAGATAACTTTCAACTGTTGGAATAAAGAGGTCAATGATTGGCCTCAATGAATTCGGAGTATTGAATAAGTTCAAAATACGATCCACAAGGTCCTTAAAGGATATCAATCCTCGCTTGGACGAGATTCTTTTCTTGGAAGTGCGAGAAGCAGTTTTCTGCTCAGAGATATTCCTTGACTGATGTTTCTTTGTAACATCAGTTTTAGGCAATGGCGGGAATGTCTTACTGCAACATGGGTCAAAAGGAGCAGTATAGACAGGCTGCTTCGGAATTTTAAATAATCCCCCATTACCATCAGATTTAGGCAAGCTTTTAGGGATGATTTTTATTTTCTTACGGCGTAATCCCGGGAAGACAGTTTTCTCCTCTTTTCGGGTACGTGTACCTCCGCAGAATCATCCATATCGGCTACGTCAGAGTCCGATTCGTCTATGGAAATGACATGATAAAAATCACTAGCTGGGACGGCAGCTGAAATAGCAGCCGTTGCGCTGGCAGTTGCGGGTGTGTCTTGCGACTTCACCATTTCCGCATGCGGCTGCTTGGAGCGCTGTACCAACGAACGCTTCACCTTTTGGGTGCGCTTTTGTACACTGGGCATTCTTGCAAACCATGGGGAGGGTCCATGCCACAATAAGCGCACTTTGTAGCTTGTTGTTGACAGGCCTCCTCCCTATGCTTTTCAAAACATTTGCCACAACAGGGCTTGTTGTCGCAAAACTCGGCAGTGTGCCCCAACTGTTTGCAGTTGGTACAATTGAAAACCCTGGGTACAAATAGACGCACCGGAAACAACATATTTTCGATATCTACATATTTTGGGAGTATCGAACCGGCGAACGTCACTCGAAGTGAGCCTGACTTCGAATACACTTTTTGCCATCTACCATGGCTGCTGAATGCAATTCCTTGCAATCCAGAATGTCCACGGTAGACTGCAGGGCATTCTTTAAACGACCTTTTCCTGCAAGTACATCCTTGCAAGTCAGGCTCGCCGCGTTAATCACGCCTTCAATCTCGACCTCCCTCGAGGGCACATAAACCAAATATTCTACATTATAGTTCTGGTCTTTGCGATAGCATTTGCGTCCTGATACGTAGGTGCGGTTACACGTAGTTTGTTCCGATTTATCTGATGAAAATCAGTTTTCGGAAAACGACGCGTCAAATCACGTTTGATTCCTAGAAAATCAATACTTTTCACTTTCTGCCGAAAGTAAACAACCCAGGGACCTGGCGATGATGCATGGTAAAATCGCGTGCGGACAACATTATCTTTTGGAGGCGTATCGCCTCCATTTTCTTCATCCATCAAAAGAATGAAGTAAAATCCAACCAATAAAAAAAATGAGAATAAAGATTTGAAAGGAACTTAAAACTAAACTTAACACCGTGAAAAAAAAGTGTTCAACTTGCACTCAAACGACTTAACTTAAACGGAACTTGTCGGATACACGCACTTAAAGTTGATAACTATCTGCTTAGCGAAATGAATTTATTGCACTGTCTTTCACATAACATACAATATGCAGAACGCGACGCGTGGTGGAAAGACGATCTAATCGTACGAACGTTTTATTTGCCACTATTTGATATGTACAATTTCTGCTAGCTTGGACCTGATTGACTGCGTGCGATGTTTTCTAACTGCGGCTCGGCCGTACCTATCGACGATCGTGAGGCGATCGGTGTGATGTGGAATTTAATGATGATTATACACACGCAAATGCTTGTCCAGTCTTCTCGGACACTAATAATTCAGTCAGTGATCTAGCAGTATTGGATAGAATACGATTGAAGGCAATAATGATAATTTCTAACTTAGTTATGCGATAGCAGTGGTTCTTAAGCGCGAACATACCGGCCGCCTTGAAATGACCTATTTCAAATCTAACTTCTATGGAAAGCAATCTATCTTAACTACCGAATTTTAACTGCTAATTTTTGGCAATTTCATAACAAATATTACGTATATACATATTGATTTAAACTTGTCTCTTCGAAAATGTTTCGTATGTTGCTCTGCTGTCGATCTGACTATCAGCCTTGATGATCTGCTTGCGGTCTCTAGGATATGGATACTCCTGATCAGGTTCCGTTGACACATCTTTGCCCACACGGTCCGTGTAGCACCGGTTCAGCTCTTCGCTAGAGTCTTCTACCGAATCCTCTTTGAATCGTCTGCCTCCAGATGCCAATCAACCTCGGTTGAGGGATCCTAGGTCCGTGTGCTATGAATAAGATGAGAGGCGATTTTTTAAATGTAAAAATGAAATACATAACGACTTCCCTGGGTTGCGGAGGCCGTCCGCCTCCGCAGGCGCTAATGCGCCACCGACGAATCCAACGATGTGACCTTGGATGAACGTTGAAGAGAGTTCCAAGTATAGTACCGACTTCAAGGTGGCCGCAACTGTCCAGTAAAACTTCAAACTGCTGAGGATCATCTGGGCTACAGTGCGTATCTGATGTGCATCAGTTCTGAGTCATCGGTTGGTTGCGCCTGGGTGCCGGTTGAAGTGCGACGAGTTTGGATGTATCCTCCTATTCAAACAGAAGAGTGTTTGATTGCTCGAAACGACGAATAACATGCAAGACACGTAACTTTGTGTGGGGATTCCTTAACCCCCACAGAATACTTGACGCAATACATCAAAATTGACGAACAGGAACTGAGCAGAGCTTGATTCGAACTTGGATGGACATGACATCAACGGAGTGGACAGCAGATCTTCAGACATTCGGACGAGCGGCGGCTCCTGCCGCGGCGGATGGACTTGACTATGGAGGACAAACATTCTCTGAGCTTTTTGACTATATATTATAAAACAAAAACTTAACTGGGACGCGGAGACCCGAAGGCCTCCGCAGCGCCACCAGGCGCCTGATGAAGAAGGAGTTAATCCTCCTCGTAAGTTGACGTGGATGGAGTGTCGTTGTCGAGAATTGGTAGGACACATATTTTGGAAAGTCTCCGTCCTTCGTGCGAACTTTGACAACACGAATGTTGCCGTCTTTCCCCGGGTGGATCTCACTGACACGACCCATTCGCCACCTGAGAGGTGGTAAATTGTCCTCACGTAGCAGTACCATGGTCCCGACGAGAATGTTGTTCCGTAGTCTGCTCCATTTCGTGCGAGCATGCAAGCTCGACAAATATTGCGTTGACCAACGTTTCCAGATATGTTGGAGGAAGTACTGAACTCGCTGCCATCTTGAGAGCCGAGACTGATTGAGCTCTTGCAGAGATGGTTCTGGTATTGCTGTGAGTGGCCTACCCACAAGAAAGTGACCTGGTGTCAGAAAATCCAAGTCGTCTGCGTCGTTCGAGAGTGGCGTAACTGGTCTCGAGTTGAGGCAAGCCTCAATCTGTGCCACCAGGGTAACCATTTCGTCGGCTACGAGTACGGTGTTTCCAAGAGTGCGCTTAAGATGACCTTTCATCGACTTCACGGCGGCTTCCCAAAGTCCACCAAAGTTTGGGGATTTCGCCGGGATGAATTTAAAGTTGATGTTCTCCAATGAAGCTTCTTCAGTCACCGCTTTTACGAACATTTGGTTGTTGAACAGCTTTCGAAGATCGTCTAACTCGCGTCGGGCACCAACAAAGTTACTACCTCGCCGGGAGACAAATCTTCTCAGCGCCGCGACGAAAGCTTGTGTTGTGAGGTCTCCAACGACCTCCAGATGAACGGCCTTCACTACAAGGCACACAAATACTGCTACGAAACACTTGATTGAACCACCCTTGCGATATGGGTTCTGAATATAAAACGGACCACAGTAGTCCACTCCCACGCGCAGGAACGGTGGAGCTGGATTGACCCGCTCAGCTGGTAAATCTGCCATGAGTTGTTCGGAACTCTTCGGTCGAGCCCGAAAGCATTTGATGCACCGATGAATAACTTTCCTTGCCAAGCTACGAGCTGCTATCGGCCAGTATCTTTCCCGCATGCTGGCGATGAGCAATTGTTGCCCAGCGTGCAGGGCTTTCTTGTGATAGTAATCCGCAAGGAGGATCGAAAGAGGATGCTGATTATCCAGAACTATAGGATGCTTTCGACCGGCTGAAATGTTAGCGTTTCGAAGCCGGCCACCGACGAGGATCAATCCGTTTACCAAGCGAGGGCATAGTTGTTTTAAGCGAGACGTAGGTTTGACTTCTCCATTCTTACGTAACGCGACTAGTTCTTCTGGAAAACTTTCTCTTTGGGCTAGGATCAGTAACTGATGTAAAGCTGCTTCTCGTTCTTCAAGTCGCACTAGGCCTACTCTGCGGTCACTAGTGTTTCGACAGTTGTGCACAAATCTCCGAATGAGTGATACGATGCGAACTAAATCTTGTAATGACGATCGAAGGCTGAAGATTGTGCTAGGTTCAATAACTTGCGCTGGAGCCGATACCGTTGTGCGTTCCTCGAGTAACAGAGGATCTAGGTCCTCGTGATTTATGTTAGCCGATGTCGGCCATAAGGTTTTGTCTAGCTGTAACCAAGGTGGCCCTTGCCACCACATCTGGAAATCCTTCAGCTGATGAGGATCCATTCCTCTTGATAGAACATTGGCCGGGTTGTCCAAGCCGGCTATGTGATTCCAGATACCTCCACGTGTGATGTGCTGAATTTCAGACACCCTGTTGGCCACGAAAATGTTCCAACGAGACGGAGGCGCTGCGATCCAACACTTAACGATCATTGAGTCGGTCCAAAAATACGGCTGAACTGCGATCTTGAGACTTTGGACGACTTTTTCGTACAGATGTGCGCCTGTGAGTGCAGACGAGAGCTCCAATCGTGGAATCGAAATTTGTTTTCGTTTCTTCTCTAGGTCTTCAAGCGGAGCTACACGAGATTTAGCGGTAACCAGTGATGACGAAACTGTACCATCGAACGAGACACACCTGAGGTAGATGCAGGCGCCATACGCCTTCTGGGATGCGTCGCAGAACATGTGAAGCTCGACGGACAATGTTTCGCTTCCGAATGCGATCCAACGAGGTACTTGCAACAAAGTCAGACCTTCCAAACTTTCTCTGAATCCTCTCCACCACACTTGAAGCTCTTCGGGTAGAATATCGTTCCAGGAGCACTTTGTTCTCCAAAGATCCTGGAGAAATACCTTGGCTGGAACAAGACTAGGTCCAACCAGGCCTAACGGATCGAAAAGCTTCGCGAAATCGGACAATATGATCCTCTTGGTGATCTCAGTAGCAGGGTTCCACTGAGGTACAGTGAACCGAAAAATGTCCGAACGGGGTTCCCATTTAATTCCAAGGGTCTTAACTGTGGGGTTAGAGAGTTCGAGATCCAAACAAGAGCGTTCATCTCGCAGATAAGGTGGAATATGATCCAGCAATTCTCGAGAGTTGGAGCTCCATTTCCTCAAGGTAAGCCCAGCTGTGCTTAGAACTTCGATCAGATCCTGTGACAATTGTACAGCTTCTTCAAGGCTGTCAACGCTCTTCAGCATATCGTCGACGTAGAACTCGTAGAGAATCGTATCAGTGGCGGCAGGAAAGTTGTTCTTCTCATCCTCCGCCAACTTCTTCAGGCAACGCGTGGCCAGGTACGGTGCCGAGGACGTGCCGTACGTGACTGTGGTCAGCATGAACATTCGAATCGGCTTGGATGAGTCCTCTCTCCATACTATGCATTGGAGTGGATGATCCATCGGATGCATCTTGATCATCCTATACATTTTCTCAATGTCTGCTGTCATCGCGTACTTCCTCAGTCTGAAACGTAGTGTTATGGAAGTTAGGTCATCCTGAACCACAGGACCCACCATGAGAGCTTCATTTAATGAAACTCCAGACGTGCTAGCGCATGACGCATCAAACACGACACGCAGTTTGGTCGTGGTGCTATCGGGCTTTAATACCGCATGGTGCGGTAGGAAGTATGCTACCGGAACTGTGCTTAGGTCTCGTGCTGAGATCTCAATCATATGCTGCATCCGAAGATATTCGTTGATGAAATCGGAATACATCTTCTTCACGAATGGATCGGTATCCAATCTGCGCTCCAAAGCCATGAAGCGACGAGTAGCGATGGCCTGAGTATCTCCCAAGCGGTCAACGAGAAATTGTTTCTTGGGTAGCTGAACAACGAATCTGCCGGTAGAGTCTCTCGTCGTCGTTCTCTCAAAGTGTGTTTCACATGCCGACTCTTCTAGTGACAATGTGCTGCTGGTGCGACACGATTCCAGCTCAAAGAACCGTGCTAGTCCTTCTTCAATATTCTCTGCAGCACACGATGACACGACTGGTAAAACAGCTGACTCATCCGGAATCCCTCCAGAAACTATCCAACCCAAAAGAGTATTTTGCAAAATTGGACCAGAATCTCCCAGCTTCATTTGACGCTCTGCAATTATCAGCTCCAGATATACTTCTGCTCCTATAATCAGATCTACAGCTGCAGACTCGTGGAACGTTGGATCGGCTAACACTATCTCCTTCGGCACATTCCAGGAACAGATGTCAATGCTTCGTGTTGGAAGATCGACGGTTACTCGTGGCAAGACATGGAACTTAAGATTTGCCACATAGTTTGTAGCAAGCGAATGAACTTCCGCGAAAACTGCTTGAGTTGATGCAGTTCGCGATCCACCGATGCCGACGATCGGTAAATGCTCACGAGTTCGTTTGAACTTGAGCCTTTGCGAAACGGTTTCAGACATATAGCATCGCTGAGAACCAGAGTCCAGCAATGCACGAGCAAGCAAAGAGTTACCGAACTGATCGTAAAGGCTTACGACAGCGGTAGAGAGAAGAACGGTGTGCGGAACGTGTTTTGTTGTAGCTAATGGAGCAGTGTGTAGGCTTGTACTGGGGCCGTCTGTGGCGGATAACTGCGAATGAGCGTTACTTGCATGTGTGGAGTTTAGTTGTTCTGTGCGTCCAGCTTGTGTATGCTGAGTGTGTGTTGAGTGACCGATTTGTGTTGGCTTAACTTGTAGTGGTTGCTGTCCAGGTGATTTCCTAGATGACAGATTCCCATTTGACTGTCCTGACTTGGCAGACGGATTCGCGATGGTCGACGAGTTCGCGTGAAGTAACGAGTGGTGCCGTTGACCACAGTGGAAGCACGATCCTCGGGTGCAGAATCGTGCGAAGTGTCCTGATGACAGGCAATTCAAACAAAGCAAATGTTTCTTCACGGCGTCGAGCCTCTCCGAAATCCGCATCTTCGAAAACTTGATACACTTAAAGGCGGAGTGAGCTGATTCTCCGCAGAATGGACAGCAGTTTGATTGGATTCCAGCATGACTGATTGTTGGACGAAATGGCTTCTTCAGATCCGGATGGAACTGCTTTGCAGGTGCGATGGACTGTAATACGGAACAATGACTTTTCAAAAACTTTACTAAGTCCTGATACTTTGGAACTTCCTTCGAATTGTAGTATGATTCCCACTGCCGCAACGTTGTGGGATGCAAACGCTTGCAGAGCATGTACTGCAGTAGCGTGCTCCAGCCTTCAGTATTCTCACCAATCTTGGAGGTTCCTCTCGAAACCGTTGACTAGCTTACTCAACGTATCGAAATTTTCTTGACGAAGTGACTCAAGGGCGAACAAGGAATCCAGGTGTGTCATCACCAATAGCTTCTTGTTCTCGTAGACGTTCTCTAATGCATTCCACGCGATCGCATAATTGGCGGACGAAATTTCAATCGATGCGATCTCTTGCAGGGCATCTCCAGTGAGAGACGTTCTCAAATAAGTAAACTTGTCCATGTCGGACAAGCTAACATCGTTGTGGATCAGGTTTTTGTACGTGTCTCGAAATGTGACCCAATCCGACATCCTTCCATTGAAGATTGGCAACTTCAGCTCTGGGAGTTTGACTTTCGATTGGGGAACCACTGCAGGTGCATGTGGCCGAATCTGCAATGAGTTACTCGAACCTGCTTGGAGTAAACCAAACATAATTTCCTTCAAATGGTAAACGTCGTTCTCGAAATCCTTCAGAATCTTAGCATTGTTGCTGTCTTGTTGCTTCTTCACCTTGATGTGTCGCTGTAGTTTGGCTTGTTCAGTTTCTTCAGGGTCCGTCTCTCCATCGGAAACATCATCGGTTAGCAGCTCGATCCGCATTCGCACATTGCTAAACTTGTCCCATATTTCGTCTAACTTGGCAATTCGTAGATCCAGCGCACGTCTATCTGCCCCTTCGTGCTTGGTTTGAACAAACTCCTTAAGATTGTCTAGAGAAATCCGCAAAGCACGCTCCTGCTTAGACAGCAGTCGAAGATCGTCAGTTGCTGGCATAATTAACCACTTTCACAATCACAATGCACTTTAAACTTTACACTTCACTCGAACGCGAAACTCAAATCGACCACGCTGTTTGACTGGACAATAGGGATGATTGAATGGGATCAGGACAAAGCAAACCAACCTACAAAGCGGACAAAGCCAACAGAGATGGCGAAACGGTCAAGGCTCAACTCAGCAAAAATGATTTGGACTACACAATTTTATCATGCAAGCTGTTTCAATTATCTTTATTTGAAGTTTCCAATCTAAATTTTATTCGCTTTGGCTCAATTCACATGCATTGGCATCGGTTTCACATGCAGCAGAAAACCGCGCCACAGACAAACCTGCCCTCAGTACTTATCCTGTTTTGGCAAATCCGTCCTGGATTATCTGCTTCCGATGTCCGTAGCTCAATCAGCAATCTGCAAATCTCCGTCGTGTCCAACTTGATCTCGAACTGATGATCGACAGCAGCAACACTTAACGATGAGGACGCCCGTGTCCTATTGTTCTCCCTCGTGGAGAATAATCAGCGACCACGCGGCAGACACCAAATTGTTCTTAAATTCACTTTACTTTCGCGATTCCCGACAATCCGGTTCGATTCGGACCAAAAATGTTCAACTTGCACTCAAACGACTTAACTTAAACGGAACTTGTCGGATACACGCACTTAAAGTTGATAACTATCTGCTTAGCGAAATGAATTTATTGCACTGTCTTTCACATAACATACAATATGCAGAACGCGACGCGTGGTGGAAAGACGATCTAATCGTACGAACGTTTTATTTGCCACTATTTGATATGTACAATTTCTGCTAGCTTGGACCTGATTGACTGCGTGCGATGTTTTCTAACTGCGGCTCGGCCGTACCTATCGACGATCGTGAGGCGATCGGTGTGATGTGGAATTTAATGATGATTATATACACACGCAAATGCTTGTCCAGTCTTCTCGGACACTAATAATTCAGTCAGTGATCTAGCAGTATTGGATAGAATACGATTGAAGGCAATAATGATAATTTCTAACTTAGTTATGCGATAGCAGTTGTTCTTAAGCGCGAACAAAAAGAAAAAAGAAAAAAAAAACAAAATAAATAATAATTCAATTACAAAACTTTTATTTTTTTCGATCACTCGGTTTTTGACACACCCTGTACCTAACGACGGTAACAGGCGAGAGACAAAAGTGATAAAAAAAAAACAGCTCTACCACTGGTGTGTGGTGAACAGAGGTATATACAATACAATGGGAACGGAGATAATGAAAAAATCAAATGCGGTTCTACTTATCCGTTCCCGTTCGAGGTGCTGCACCCGTTGTTGTTGTAGCTTTCAACTGGATGGCATCCAATGATGCTGCTACTTTGCAATGCACGTGCGACCCTTTAGTCGCTCGTACACCTTCTTCACCAACCACGAATCGCCTACGACAATCACTTCATCCACAGTGGGATAACAAATGATATAAAAAACTCACTTTATTCACTAATAAACTGAGAAAAAACTCCACTGCGAAACGATAAAGTTATTGCCTGCGATGGAGACACGGACCTTCTCATCCGGCTACTTCAAGCGATCGGCAAAGAATGGCGGGTTTGTTATCTGCTGAAAATTTTCGGTGCGTATTCTTAAAATAACCCTCGGAATGGTAGTTTCCACCACAATATTTTTTTTCTGTGTTGCTACCTACCTACTGAAATTATTCAAAATTTCAACGGAATTTTTTTCAAGATATTTACGGAAAATTATACTCGGGTATTATTTTTAGAAATTTTTCGGACAACTTTTTGCAAAAATCTTCGGAATTTCCTCAAGAAATGCTTGGGAGTTTCCTGCGAAAAAATTTCTGAATTACCACGAAAAATTCTTCAAAATTTCAGGGGAAAATTCTACATACCTTGGAGAATTCTTCAGAGTCTCATTTGGGTTTTTTTATCTAGCACTTATTTAGAAGGCGCATTTGCCATTTGGCGTTACGGAGCCGGAAATATGTTTTTTTTGTAAAATTATTTTATAATTTTTGTGATTCTTCTTACAACTAGAGTTAGTTTGGGTCGAAGCCGTACACGCGACTGACTCGAGGTGAGGGATCACAAATACACAATAGGAAAAGGAGGGGTGCTTCGGGGAATTCTTCGACATTTTCTTGGAAAACTTCACGGAATTTTCTCGGAAAATCCTATGGAGCTTCCTCGGGGATTCCCTTGGGAAATTCTTCAAAATTTCAACAAGAAAATCTCCGGAATTTCCTCAGCACTGTGAGAACGAGATTGTAATTTGTGTCGTCGTTGGTGGCGTTGAGGTTAAGGTTGATTGCGTACACATGTTTTGAGAGAAATTTTGTTCGAGCCGAAATGTCTGTTCACTGTGATTAAACTGAGCACACACCTAGAACAAAAACCAATATAAAGCAATTATAAATCGTATATATGTATAATTATGAAAAATATTTGATCTCCTATTCTTGTACAACTTGTATATACGTATAAATTAGATAAGGGTCTCATTGTTTAAAGACACCAATTCCGAGGAAATCCGCTTTGCACGCACCAACCTGGAACAAGAATGGAAAAGAAAAACGAGCATTAGTGACATCTACAAATAATTGAAATTTCATCGCAGTATCAAGGAGAATATACTAACTGACACTAGGAAACATTATTTCTAATTTAAATTTTGTGCCCTGCAACAAAGTGATAACTTTCATTTTTCAGAGCTTCCACAGATTTTAAAAAAAATATCCGCAGTACAAATAGCACATGCTATCATCAACCGATTTTGTTGCAACAAAGCTTATTCGATGCGGAACATTGTTACACTGTTTGCTGTAGAAAATGAGCCAGATCGTGTGACGCATTCCAAGATTGTGACCAAAATGATGATCCGGGGAACACAGGGCTTAACCTTTCTGTCCCTGACGTCTGTTTTTAAGGGCTTTCAGAAATTAAATCAGCTGTTAAAACCACATTTCTTGACCGATTCCTTCGCAACAAGTTCCATTCGATCCGGATGGATCGGACCGGATGAATTTTTGAGTCAAACTAGATTTGGGTCAATCCTCACTACAAATCCAGAATTATTCTAGAATTCGTTGGAGTCAGTTGTCCCCGGAACAAGTGCCCATTTACAAATTTAAGTCGAAACAGGTCGTATGACACCACAAACTTCACGATTTCACTAAACAATGATGGGACTTATATTTTCAGTGCAACTCGGGTTTAATCTGGCCACAATCCGAGGGACATCCAGAATTATTATTTCCTAAATTGAGCCAAAATTGGTCGAGCGACATCTCAAATTTCATGATTTCACAAAGCAATGATGGATATGATATTTTCAGGATTCCTGGGCCACTCGTGTTTAAATCCGTCACATTGGTCATAATCCGGAGGATCTCAGGAATGATCATTTCCTGAATTCAGTCAAATTGTGGTCGTCCTCAATACAATGATAAGAGTATTTTTTGAAGGGGTTTCTGGGCCACTTGGGTTCAATCTGGTCTACAATCCTAAGGAAAGAATGGGCATTTTCTAATTTGAGTGAAAGCCATTTCCTAAATTGCGCCGAAATTGGTTGTGTGACACCTCAAACTTAATAATTCCACAATACAATGATGAGAAAGATATTTTTAGGGTTCCTGGGCTTCTTGGGTTCAATCCGGTACAAACGCGACATGATCTGGAGGACTTCCGGAATGGCCATTTTTAAAATTTAGTCAAAACCGATCAATGATTGAAATAATACTCTAAGGGTTCCTGGTTCACTCGGGTTCAAACCGGTCACATTGGCCACAATCCAGGTCTTTGAATTTAGTTATAACTATATTTTACAAAACTGTGATGGGAATGACATTTTTAGGGTTTCTTGGCGACTTGAGTTCAATCCGACTAGATTAGGCTTGATTTTGATAACCTGTTTTAATCCAATTGAACAAGTTTTCCTTTAGTAGATTTCACGGATCGTAACCAATGTGACCGAATGGCCTAAGAGCCACAAAAACAGAATTTATTTCATTTCTCGCGAAATCATCAAGTATAAAGGGACACACGTCCTATTCTGATTAAATTTAAAAAATGTCCATTTCGTAGGTCTTCGGATTGTGGCCGATGTGGGTTGAACCCAAGTGGCCTAGGAACCCTTAGAATATTATTTCCATTATTGTTTTGTGAAATCATGATGTTTAAGTCACGACATCATCTGTTGTGACTTTAATTAGGATATTTCTCAGAAACCCCTTAAAATATTTTTCTTATCATTATATTGTGGAATTATGAAGTTTGAGGTGTCCCACGACCTGTTCTGGTTCAATTTCTGAGATCCCGGATGTCCCCCGGATTGTGGCCGGATTGAATCTGAGTTGCCCAGAAGCTTGGAAAATCTCATTCCCGTCGTTGCTTTGTGAAATCATGAAGTTTGAAGTGTCGTATGACCTATTTTGATTAAATTTAAGGAATAGCCATTCCAAAGGTCCTCCAGAATGTGACCGGATTGAACCTGAGTGACACAGGAGCCCCAAAAATATCAATCTCATCATTGTTTTGTGATATCATAAGGATTGTGCTGTCACACGACCTGTTTTGATTTATATTTTGAAATGGCCACTTTTTCTGGGGCCAACTAACCTCTGAATGATCTTTTTCTTTCTTCTCATTTCTCACTTTCGCCATTCCGCTTCTACCTTCTCACTACATTGTTTTTTGAATTTTTGCCATTCAAAGTGTGTAAATTTTTATTAGTGTATAATCCGTTAGACCAAATGGTACTTTTGGCCAAATGACCCTTTCTGTCATACGACCATTTCGACCAATCGCCTTTTCCGGCCAAATGTCACTTTCAGCCAAATGATACTTTCGGCCATTTTTGGCATAAAAACCGTTTCGGCCAAACGTCCAATTCGGCCAAATGGAATTCGAATAGGTGACTTTCGGCCTAACGTGTTTTTCGGCCAAATGGCTTTCGGCTGAATAACTTTCGACTAAACTATCCTTCTCCGTTTCCGAATCATTATTATTATTATTATTATTTATTCAGACTAAGGCCGAAGTGGCCTGTGCGGTATATAAGAGTCTTTTCCATTCGGCTCGGTCCATGGCTACACGTCGCCAACCACGCAGTCTACGGAGGGTCCGCAAGTCATCTTCCACCTGATCGATCCACCTTGCCCGCTGCGCACCTCGCCTTCTTGTGCCCGTCGGAATAAATGCGAAAAGTTTCTAAACCGCAACCATCACCACCAGCCATGGCCTGACACATCGCGAATATCGTGTGCGCTAATGGATTTTCATATTAGATTACATCCTCACCACACGCCGTCGCTTCTTCTAGGTCGCCGAAATGCACACTCTTGGCGCGACTCTTTGTAGTGGAACCCGCCGCCGCCCCGTTCCCGAAAATAGACTTTCAACCAAACAACAACAACCAACCGGCGAATTCGGAGAGTCGACTCGACTCGACAGAGATGGCGTTTCAGCTAACCACAACTTCCGGACCTGGCGAAACTTGTTGTTTGAAAAGCGATACGAACGATGCGATGACAGGAAACACCTGGAGGCTTTTAACCTCCTGTTTGAAATTGTTGAAAATCCAGCGATTTGATCGTATGTAAAATTTGTTTGAAGTAGACTTAGTCAACAATTATTGCCTCCGTATTTTGTAAAAATGCTTTAACAATTCCATCTCGAACATTTATTATGTAAGCCTATTCCGTGAGTTCAATTCCCGTTTCACCCAGAAATTCGTATCCTAATTTGATTTTGCACTAACTTGATTAGGAGGCCGAATGGAAACGAAGAGAATTTTTCCCCATTTTCCTTTTTGTAGGTCAACAAGCGTACGTTACGGTCCAGCATCATCATCGCTTCGCCCGCTCTTGCATATTGTATGTAATTTTTGCCGGCTTGAATAAACATTTCTGAAGAAGGCATTTCATCGCTCGCTCCAAACATCCATCCATAAACATTAGAAACCGGACAGCGCGCGGTGTGAAACAGCGCAGCGAAAAAAAAATCGCATTCCATCGCAGAACATCTGGCAAACTTTGTTGCGTGCGGCGCGGCGACGGGAGAATCGTATCGCAAAGCTACGACGGAAATATGCTGATAACTTGATTGAATGTTTTTAGCGCTGCGAAATTGGATTTCGCATTTCGATTTTCTCCAGGTCGGCCCTCCGGGAAATCCACTCAGAAACCGAACGAAATTGTTTCGATTGCCCGAGTTGCAAAGCGGTGTTTATTTGACCCTTCTTGGAAGCGGGCATAAGAACTCATTAAACATTCATAAGTGTTCGATCCGAGCCCAATGGGAAACTATGAGAGAGTATCGGAGCGAAGGCGCTCTTATTGCCGGCACATTTTATGGTCATTGCTATGGGTTCCGTTGCTTTGCCTTTTTTTCTTCTTTCGCTCTGCAGCCGGCAAAGGTGGATTATCACATCGTAAAAGTAAACTCCAAGTCAACATTCAGCGCTGGTCACGACGACGATTGCCATTTTGCATATGGATGCTTTTGTCTCCGATAGGGATGTCGTTTCACGAAGGGAAGTCCCAATTTAGAGGTCTATTACGTAGGTAATAAATTTTTATGTCCGCACAAACTATGATGGAATATTGTTTTATTCAGGTAGATGACGCCCGGATTTCTTTTGGGTGGGCGCCAGAAATTGACATTGGAGATAACAGATTGTACACAATCTTTGTTTTTTTGTGATTCAAAATTATAATGACGGAACTCTTTTTTGTGCTGTCTCATTTATTGATTATATCCAACTGGCGGTAATGCAGGTTTTCTCGAACGGTATAAGAAAGTAGTATTATGGTCATAACTTTTGAGTCCATAATCCGATCCGGCCAATTTTCAATACAATGGGAAATAAATGCAACTTGTTGCGAGTCAATCTTCGAAGGGCAACAAGAGTTAGACTTCTTGTCACTTTTTGTGCACACGTACATGTATATGGGAACGGTTCGGCACTTTATCTCATAGCACCTATTTCCATCCCATCAAAAACACAGCAATGAAAAGGTATTCGATTTTGTTATTAATTTGATATATGAATATCGCTAAATCCGGGATAACTGTTTTATACCTCGATGGCAAAAAAAACTGTCGTAGTTCCAAATAAATTTCTCGTATGGGAAGCAATATGTGACTGCGGTCTCAGAAGCGACATTTTCGTCACAACCGATACAATAAATTCACAAATGTACGTTGATGAATGTCTGAATAAACGACTTTTGCAATTCATTCGGAAACATGAAGGAACAGTTCTGTTCTGGCCACTACTATCTTGTCACTACGGAAAACTGGCTCAAAACTAGTACGCTGCTAATAAAGTTAATGTTGTTCCAAAGGAGTCCAACTCCCCAAATTCGCCGGGGCTCCATCCGATTGCATAGCACTTGGCCCTGGTTAAAAGGAATCTTATAGAAACGAAAAATTTAGCTAATGATGGGAAAAGCTTCAGACGTAACTGGCAAAAAGCTGCCAAATTAGTGCCGGATGTTACCGTGCAAAAGCTCATGAATGGTGTCAAGAGAAAAATACGGACCTTTGCATACAAATCTTCAAATGCACTAAATTAATTAAGTATTACAATTGTACTTTGATTCTCTATGAAATATGTTGTTAATTTTTCTTTAAATTCCTTCCTGTAACACTATGATTCCGGTGACCACTTTTTGCTGTGCACTTTCTTTGCACTTCGTAATTTTCTCTACTGTTCTACTCTTCTCTACTGCATTTCTAGCTTTGCACCATGAAAAGCTAAGGAAGCAGTGATGTGACGAAAGTGTGAGGGATAGTTTGTCACGGACAAATTTTCATTCTATCCAGAACAATTATGGGCCAAGGAAAAATGATCATCCGTTTGATTTGGTTTTGATCGAAAAGCGGCTTAAATTAAAAAAAAAATCGGGAAATCAGCAAATGGAACAAAGTTGATATACTGAGTGAATATTTTTTTTCAAATAATGTTTTCAGTCTTCAGTTAAACTTGTTTTGAACGCCTTTCCTTTAATTATAATGTGCCGCTGTAAACCAATAATTCATTGGAAAATGTTTAAAAAGACCACTATCAGTAATAATATTCAACCGCGAAGGCAATTGAGTCACAGATTACTGCCGTCAGCAATACGAACAACAAACCAAAGCCTTCAACGCAAAACAAAATCACCAAAACCACCGCCGCACATAGGAGTACATAGTGTAAAAGCGTGGCCAAAACTATGTAAATCATTTGTCCTCTTTAAATGCATACAATAAGCAGTTAAGCGTATTCTTTTTTGTTTTTGTGCTCTTTGTATTGATGTAGCAGTGATATATGACCACTGGCGGGATCAGTTATTGTTATTTGATAGAGCATCACATGGCACAAGTACGCTACCTTTGAGAACTACAGCGTGCTTGCGACGATTGGTGACTCCCCCAATGAGTATGATTTTTATGATAATCTTTATTCTTCAATTATTACTTACTAAATTTTCCGTAAAGATGTACTTTGTTTGTTCACTTCGACTATATAATTTTGTCATCGGATAACGTTAAAGTCACTGGATAATGCGTCGATATTACACTGGAGCAGATCAAATAAATTCGAAGTGCAAATCAACCGCTTAACAACTTTTAACATCCGAAAAATGCATATGCTTTTAATGGATCGTTCATCAAAGTCTAACTCTTCTGGAAGCAACCATTTATGTGAACTTAGTCGCTCAAAACCATGAATATTTTAATTAAATATTTAGAAAAATCTAACTTTTTTAGCAAACTTCACTATATTCAAATAAAAACAAGTCACGATTGCGTGAGGATGCGTGAAATGTTTTTCGTGGAGCTTTTCAAGGAAACTTCAATCTTTCCGACGCTGATAATTTTGTTGCTTGATCGGGTTTGGAACCTAATCAAAAGTTTTATTTTGTATATCATATTTTTGCAAGAAAGGTAGAAAAAAGCTACCAATTAATATCATCATTAAGGATCATTTGAAAACAATTTTAGATCGAATCATGCTTGAAAACGTTTTATATACCCTCATTATTAGTACCTATATTGATTTTCACCTGGAAATCATTAAATATCCAGAAAAACACTATAAAACGTAAACATTTTTTTTATGGACAATTGCGATAAAATTAGCATGTAAATTATGGTGAAGTTTTGGCAGCCAGCATTGCTTACAATTAACCAAGATTGTTTCAAAGTTCCCATGGCAAGTTAGTATTACTATTTGAGAGTACAAAAACGAAAAATAATATACGAATATCTAAAAAAAATGTTTTTGACTTTTGGCCAGGATTTGGGTTGAAATACTCCTCAGTGCGCCGGTTAACTTGTTTACAACCATGTAGTTTTTTTTTTTAATAAATAAAGATGGTTTGTTTAATCCAATTTTACAACCGAGTCCGTCAAATGTTACATTGCTTTGCCAGACCAATGTAACCCTTTTCCGCCAACAAAGTTATCAAAAGCACATCCGCGATATGTCAGCCCAAATCGACCGAGCTTCAAGGGCGGAAAGATACCGCAGATCAAAACCATCTTGCATATCTTCTTGAACTGAAGTTGGCAATCGCTTATTTTGTCCGCGGAAAAAGTATTTGCCCTTGGCAAAAGGAGTTAGGGACGAAAGGTCGAAGACACACAAGGTTATTCCTTCATCCTTCTATTTTCTTCTTTTTCCTTCTTCCTACTTCCTTTTCTTTTCTTTCTGCTTTCTTCTATCATCTTCTTTCTTTTCCTTAATACCTTCTTGCTTCGTCTTTTTTCATCCTATTTCCTTGCTCTCCAATTTTTCTTTGTTTTTCTACCTTTTATTTATCTTCTTCTTGCTTCTTTTTAATACCTTCTTCTTTCTTATTTCCTCCTTTTACCTTATTAACTATTCTTTATTCCTTCTTCTTTCCTCTTTTTTTTCTTTCTTTTATCTTCTTCTATCTTCTCCCTTCTTCTTTTTTCACTCTATTTTTTTCTTTCTTTCCTTTTCACGTCTTTTTTCTTACTTCTTCTTTCTATTCCCTTTTCTCTTAGGTTTAGTTTTTACTCCTTCCTTCTTCTTTTTCCTTCTTCCTTCATCCGGCTTCCTTCTTCTTTTTTCTGTCTTGCTTCTTTTTCTTGTTTTTTTTTCTACCTTCTTCCATGTTTTTTCTTCTTTTTCCTACTTCCTTCTACCTACTTATTTTTATTCTTCCTTCAACCTTGTTCATTATTCTGTATTCCATCTTTCTTTTTTCTTTCTTCCTTTTTCCCTTTTCCTGACTTACATTTTAAAATTTCGCATATTTGCCTACTTTTTCCCGATATTTTTTAAAAATTCCGATATAAAGACACCCAGAGGTCGCCCACAACCTAATTTTTAGCCCACCTTTTTGAAAATCTACATTTCTCGGACACAAGTTGTTGGAAACTGTTTCCAACAAATAGTTTCATAAAAATGAAGATTTCAAAATGGACGGGCGAAAACTGGGGTGAGGGCACTTTCTGGGCGTCTTACCCTAATATTGTAGATTCCATTTAAAAATGTTTATTCATGTTTCGAGAGAAAAAAAAAACTGTGATTGGTCATATTTTATTCTTCAAGTGCTTTGATTAACCCTTAACTCCTCGACATTTACTGTCAAAATTTTTAGTTTTATTTTCCCAGTCAATTTTTTGACTAATTTGAGGTCAATTTTTTAAGGTTTCTAAGAGTAAAATTAGCAATGATTCAGTTTCATTGCAAATTTTCGAACATTATTCTGGTTTGAATCTTGAGTAAAATAGAACAAATATGCTGGTTTCCCCAGCAGTGTTCTATGCATGTTTTAAAAATACTTCATATCATGAAAAAATTATGTTGCTGTTAAAAAAGGTGCCGAAATTTCAAAGTGTCAGATCTGTCAATACAATGACGCAGTCATGCACAAAATATTTGAAGCTTGTGATTCGTTCGTGGTATAACAGTTTTTAGCTTTTGAAACTCAACTGTTATAAAAAAATTAATCTAGAACAACTGCAGGGAAAATTGATGTTTCAGATTCAAAATGCCAGCCCGAACAATTTGCATCATTGCTGACTTTTCTCTAACTATTTTAAAAATCAATAGTACTAGACTAACATATGAAAAGGGTGTAACAACCATATTGTATTCTTCTTAGACTTCCTGGCCGTGTGATTAGCGACGTCAATCGTCTAGACGCATGTGCTGTAGAGTGTGGGTTCGATTCCCGCTTCGGTAAAGGAGAAAACTTTTCGGAAAACGTAAAAGCGAAAAATTCTCCACTGGTCCACTGGTTGTTGTGTGAATGTCCTGTCCGTTGTCTCATGCTAGATGTTAAGTGTTCAGTCTGCGCGATCACATTTTACAATCCTTGCTCGTAAGGCTACTAGCAAGGATTGTAGGATTGTCGGATCCGGAGATAGCGAGTTCGATACTTGGTCCAGTTTAGGATGTTTTCGGGTGGGAAACATTCTTGATTCCCTGGGCATAAGCTATCCAATATACTTTTGCCACACAAGATACTATAAGACTCATTTATTTGGGCCCCGGATCAAGTACCAGAAGGGCACTGTCTTAAACCCCAAGCCACTGGTCTAGCCACGGTAGCTTAGCGGGGGCGGGCGCAGAAGGCCTCTTTTAGCTCCGGGTCTCAGGGCGGGCTGGCGTAAAGAAGCTTTCGGAGCGTGAGAACCCTATCGAACGAGAATAGTTTGTAATTACCTCTTTTTTTATTCAAAATCGATGGTTGACAGGGTGGTCGTCAGTTACTGCTTGGTGAATGCGGCCGATGGTGCCGATGGTACCGTTGACACGTGGATGACGATGAAGGCTGTTGATTGGCGATAGTGACCTTCGAGTGTGGTCTCACCGGGGATTGGTACTAGGCAATGTCAATCAAGTGTGGCCTGCGGTGGCTGCTCGAGAAAGCTCGATGAATGCAGCTCGATTGTCACGGCGAGTTCGGCTGACGAATGCCGCGGAAGAGAGTGGCTGGCGATAATGTCCGGCTAATGTGGATGTGGTTTGGCTTGCGAAGGCGGCTGACGAAAGCGTGCTGCGAGTGCGGCTCTACAGATGGTGGCCGGCAACAATTCAGGCCGGCGGTTGCCGTGCGGAAGGCCACGAACGATAACGAATGCGACTCGATTGCCGCGGCGAGTTCGGGTGACAAATGCCGCGGACGAGAGGAACTGGCGATAATGCACGGCAAATGTGGATGCGGTTTGGCTTTCAACGGCCACGGACCAGGGCGGCCGACGAAGGCATGCGGCGTGTGCTCTGCAACCGGTGACGGCGGCGGTGGCGGCCCAGAAAGCCAAGGGCGATGACAAATGCGGCTCGATTGCAGCGAAGGGTGCGGCCGACACCAGTACGCGGGCGGTCGACAATGGCGAGTGCAGCTCAACAAATTCTAACACACGTGATTTGATCGTCTAAAAACTGCAAAAATGGGTCTCGCCTTTAACACAGTCAGTCACCAACTGCCTTCTCTTCTCGAACTCTCATTGAGCTCCCTTTTCACCTTTCGGCTTCAAACGCACGTACTGCATTTCCGATACTCTCTTCAATACCACCCATCGAAGATGAGTGTCCGTCCGATACTGCGTTTCTGATGTCGACCACCCCATTTAAACTGACCGTTTATCTAACTATGCTACTATATAATGATGACTAAACTAAATTTTTCACGCCCAATATTAAAGGTACAATAACCAATGTTACCTGTTGGGACGAGCTCGGTGGTCTAGTGCCTACTGCTTCTGCCTTATAAGCAGGAGGTCGTGGGTTCAATTCCAGGCTCGTCCCTTTCCTACTTTGTATTTCTATCTTAGTTCTTTCTGTGTTTCACGTTCTACCAAAACGATTCCTACTGTTCTAACCTTCCACACAATCCCAAAACCTCCCGTGGCACCTATGAGAGGTCGTAGAGTTCTCTGCATCTTTCTTAAGTAGGTGTCCAACTAACCATCCTTCCCCTTCCTCAGCATTCGCAAGGACGTGGCCAGGACAGATCTCGACTATTGGAGGGTGCATTGCTTCCATCTAAGAGATAGTGATTAGTCCCAAATCAATATCTGTGGTAACGCATGAAAGTGATGCTACTCTCATACAATAGTCTTGGCTTGTACCACCTACGAATTTGTGCGAATTGCTCTATGCTAATGCTAATGCTAATAACCAATGTTACCTGTTGGTAACAATACATACTCATGCAATGGCGGGAATATAAAAGCTTTCAATTAATAATTGAGGAATAAGATGAAAAGTATGCCAAGTTGCAGTTGTAGAGCCATAGAAGAAGTAGAAGAAGACTTTATTGTTCATGCCAGTCTTTCCTGTTCATGAATCTACGATGAACAAGTCTCCAGACAAAACTTGAGTCGCTTTCAAGGGAATATAGATAAAAAAAAAAAAAAAAAAAAAAATATATAGATCAAATGCTAATTAGCTTTATCTAGAACTCTCGGAGATTTCCTTGGTCTCAGAAACCTCGAAGCGTGAGCGGCATGTTGCTTTCCATCATCACTGGCTCTAGACTCAACATTAAAGAAATCTGGTTTCAATATAATTTTCATGACATAGTCGGACAGTTCCTCAAATAGTTTTAAAGTGCATTAAAAATAGTAAACGATGCTTTTTCATGTGTTACACTAAAATAATTAAACATTAATTATTTAATGGACACCTGGTGATTTTTTTCCCGATTTTTGTATAATTTCAAGAAATTCCCGATTTTTCCCGCATTTCCCGCATGGACGTTCAATTCCCGCATTTTCAGATTTCCCGACTCACTGGACACCCGGTTCCTATCTCCTTTTTCCTTCTTCCATTATCATTTTTTTTCTTTATTCATTCGTATTCTTTCACTTTTTAACGTTTCGACCTTTGTCTTTTCAACCTTTTGTCCTTTAGACCTTTTGTTAGAGATTCTAGTACAAGTTCTACCACATCCACCATTTCCGGAAATCCTAGAGCTACCTCTGTTCTACCTTTAGTGGTTCCAGCTAAAACATGCCTTTTCAGTAAACATGTATACAAATAACCAGGGTTTCGACTATTCGTTTCAATGAGACCAAAGCAAGCGTTTTTCGGGCCGAGGGAAAATCTTTTTTGCTGTTTATTTTGAGGATCATTTCTCACCCATCAATCTTTTCTCTAGAAATTAGCCTTGGAAGATAAACGAAAATCTTGCCTATTAGATGAAAATCCGTTTTTGTTTCATCAATTTTACCACTCACTTACTTTTCGCGGGAATTATTTGAAATAACAATCATAAGTTGAAATTTTAGTTCATTTTAGGGTGTGGGCAAAATATGTCCTTGAACCGTTATAATTATTTCCAAGCTGTGTAGAAAATTTAAAAATATTCCCGAAATGACAAAAAAAAAATACTGCTTGGTACCACGGACTAGCTAGTTGCAGCTCTGTGCTACATATTCTTTACATGCAATGGATTTGCTTTCGAGCTAGTTTTGCTATCTGATTAATACTCTACATAAGTTCAAATTTGTAACATTCGGAAATACTGCCGATCTGTCACCCCTGAATAAGTTTTCAAGGCATATCATAAATCAAGAGCGATGCAAATGAAATCACTAATTTCTTATTATTTATTCAAGCAATAACACTTAAGTAAGCGCAAGGTCATAACCCCAGTTTATGAGCCCACGCAAACAAGGAAAAACTTTCACTTTGCTCGTTCAAGGTCTCGCACCCAACACCGACTTATGTAGCAAAGGCACCTAAAACCAAATCCAGTCGCAGCACCGCAATTCCATTCCAAACAAGGAATGCCAGTTCGCCAACAAGACTGTTCTTATGGAGTCGTCGGGCATTGTATCGTTTCCGAATTGGGTATGCAAAAAAGAGGAAACAACAGAAAACGGAAACGCACATCTTCTGAGTGCCACAACCAACAACGCGTCGCGACACCTCCACAGCACTGCAGTAAAAGACCATATGTCATTAAAATCCGCTCGCACATTGCTGTACGCCAAAAGACGAAGGGCGTTAGAATTCATTCCTCGTAAAATGCTCCATCGTTGGGAGCCGTAGTCGTATTATGTGGACTCGTTTCGGCTTCGAGGGCGTTCCAGAAGTTCTTATCGACAACATATTGCCAAGTGGCCCATCGAGACGGGATCGGTGTGCTCAAGTCGAATGAAGGGTGCCATGTGTTGAGAGAATCCGGGTTAGGGGCTGCAGGTCGAATGATAGAATGTCAAAAGACACTAGTTTGAAGCAATCGAAATTCGGAAGTTGAAAGACAAAATTCAGAAGACAAATAATCTTAATTAACGGACGGAAGTATTAAATAGATTTTTAGAAATGCATATAGCTTTGCATAAATTCGTCTTATTTAACACAAGTTCAAATTGTTCCATTTGATTGCACTACTATATCCTACGAAAAAGAATTTACTGAAAAATGTATACACGAAACTATCAATATTTTTTATTCTTCACGGCTATTCGACAATTTGTCTTTTCGATGTTCGATGCTTCCACCAGTTACATTCAAATATTTTTCCTCCTTTGAGCATTGTGTCATACACTAACTGAAGCCGTAGAGGTTTGTATGAATGAGCTGTGTTTTTTTCAATAGGATGCAATTTCCTCCTATTTACACGCATTTCTCGCACCGACCGGCCCCGTCAAGGAAATTGCTGTAAGCCGGAAAATACGTGAGCAGAATCGATTGGGTGTAATTCTCCCGAGCTGTCAAGTGGGGGAGGGGAAAACAGAAATGTGTCAATTGTGTGTCCGCAGAACGGGGTGTAATTAAATTTTATTTTTAGATTTGGATCCCATTCATATGACAGATGCATGGCGTTCCATCACGTGACAGACAGTTGTAGGCATCATGGCCATCGGGGGGAAGGAATTCATTTGCTGAGAATGTTTCCGTGTCAACGCCAGCTGAATGCAAATGAATCCGGGAGGAAATCCTTCCCTTTTGAAAGTCTAATTCGAAAACTGCTTGGAGCGAGCATACTTATGCAGCGGGGGATTTGACCTAGGATTCAGTGGATCGGGACCTGGGAGTGTATCGGTATGGCATTGCGAAAGGACACGCTCGTTATTATTCATGATTGCCTTCTTTGTCGTCCGCAGAGTGGTGCCAGCAGCGAAAAGAGGGATTGCCATTGCGGCAGCATACAAACTTGTATGAATAACACGCAAATTCTGGTTATGAAAAGGCAACAAAAGAAAGTGCTGAAAGGCTGTGCTTGTACTAGCGATAAAAGGGTACTTCCGAGTTAAACTTGGCTAACGATGATTCCGTAGAGTGATTTTTTTACTACTCATAAAAACATTTCTTTTTAGAGGATTTTTGATTTGCGTAAAAGTGATTTGGACAGACTTCACGTAAAAAAATATAAAAATATCATGAATCAGTCATGAAATTCAAATCATATCTCAGTATACTACTCTTCTAAACCATTATGGGATTCATTCGACCCATTGAATGCTCGAATGTTGATTTTCTAAGCACAATTTACAGGTAATTGCATTTGATTAACAAATTTTATGAAGCAGACCACCAGGCTAAGACGGTTTGATGAAAAATATAATGCAATTTGATTATATTAGCATTAGCATTGAGCAATTCGCACAAATTCGTATGTGGTACAAGCCTAGACCATTGTATGAAAGAAGCATCACTTTCATCCGTTACCGCGGATATGTATTAGGGACTAATCACTATCCCTTAGATGCAAGCAATGTGCTCTCCAATAGTTGAGATCTGTCCTGGTTTTAATTTGCGCCATTGAACGCCAGCCTTGCACGCTGGCACACATTTCCATTGAGCAAGCTACCATTGCTTTTCAATTATCGTCATCAAATATTTTTGGTTAGGACCTGCGATGTTGAGGCAAAGTAAACATTGTTACCTTGGTCGAAAATTCATTCGCTAGCGCTTCTGGATCAGCTAGTAGGGCGTTCGGTTGTAATCAATATTTCCTGATACCGAATCGCACAGAAATTAAGTTTGTAATCCTGTTGAAAAGTTGAACAAAGAGAAATGTTCGTAACAGTCTTGCGTTTGATCCCCTCAATTTAGTCAATTATTATTTACTGCAATATCATTAATTTTAGTATCGAATAAAAAAGGAAGAAATAAAAAAAATATTTTGGCAGTTTGTGCAAAAAAGCTACGTAACATAGCATAAGCCCCGATCCACCTTTCGTCATATTTCATCACAAAATCATAGACTCCCCCTCGCCCCAGAAAACGGTACGTCATTGATGAACGCTCCCTAAGATAGAAATACAAAGTATGAAGGGACGAACCTGAGATTAAACCCACGACCTCCTAATTATAAGGCAGAAGCGGTAGCCACTAGACCACCGATTTTTATGCAATTTGTTGATGTTATGAAAACTCATATGTGAATATGTACGTTATGTGGAAGATATTGATTTGGAAAATGTATTGGAGGTAATCACTTTCCCTTCGATGGGACTCGAACCCATGACCCTACAGTACGCTAGACTGGTGCTTTAACCAACTAAGCTACGAAGAACCTCCGTCGGTCTTCGCAACCTAGCGGCTACTGAACGAGCTCGAGATTCCCAAATTGGACGCATAGTCAAATCACTCGCAATCCATTTCTCAAGCCAACACTTCCACATGTGTATTGTACACGTCCACATTAGAGGAGCGTGAGTATTTTGAATGTCTGGCGGCTATACACATTCTTCATCAGCAACGGTACTGATCAAGTGAGGTTGTGTAAGCTATTTGCCAGTCGGTCGTCAAGCTCAGACCCGACCGCATTGCGTAGGCATATTCACATATGAGTTTTCATAACATTGTAAATTAACGTCCAAGTCGGGTGGTTTAATCCCCGGAAATAGGCAATTACCTTTGATTGAACTGCAATTTGTTGGCATATTGAAAAACTGTTTATTAATTATTAAATAGACCAAAAAATATAAAAATTGTAAAAAAAAAATATCAGCTAGGGGAAAAGACGGCTTTGGCAGGTTTTGTTCTATTATTGGCAGGGGGGTTTTTGTCAACCGAATTTTATGAAATTTGGCCACAATATTCTTTGATATACAAAGAATGTTGAGGCCAAATTTGAGCATAATCAGTCATAAAAAAACCCCTGACAATAATAGAACAAAACCTGCCAAAGCCGTCATTCCCCCTAATTCACGAATGATTTTTTTGGTTGAAAGTCGTATGCATTTTCAGTGGAAGCACGAAATAATTAAGAATTAATTTCTTTTGGAAATTCAAATAAAGTTTGGGTAGCTTGAATGTATTTTCTCTTGAATTTTTATTATCTCTCAATTTCTTTTTCACTTCATTTCTTCTATTCCATTTATCTCTATTTTATTCCATGATTTTCTCATTTTAGTTTTTGAATTTCTCATTTACTTTTTTATCGAGTTCTCTTTCTCTCAATATTTTTATTTTTTCACTTTTTCAGGGTGACCAACCAACTTCCTTTTTGAAATTCTAGCATTCTCCCGATATTTTCTCGATTTTTTTTTATTCCCGAAATAATTTTGAAGATTAAAAACAAAAATATATGTTCAAATTAGAAAAAAACATCGTTTTTGGTAAAATTGTATTTTGAATGTATTATTAATTGGCCTGTCCTGTCGAAAGTTTTATCTTTTTTTCCTTGTTGGGTACATTTTCCACTGCGACCAGTTGGTTGATCTATCTCTAAAGTTATTGTATATTTAAATAGACGATAAATGCAACTTAAAATCACTTTTCCAAGCATGCTGCAACGTAGCAAAAACGAAATAGTAGTTTTCGTCATGATTTGATTTTTGCCTTTCTCGTACAACAAAGTTGTACCGAAAGGCTATATGATTGCTTCAAAAAAGAACTTTTGACAGAAGGCCCGGAGACCCATAGTGTTATATACCGATCGACTCAACTCGACGAACTGAGGTGATGTCTGTATGTGTGTATGTATGTATGTGTGTGTGTATGTGTGTATGTGTACAAATTTTGTAGACACACTTTTTGGAACTTAGCATTATCCGATTTACTCGCAACAAGTTGCATTCGACGGGGAATGCGGTCCCATTGTTTGCTATTGATAATTGGCTCGATCGGAAATTGCATTTTGGAATTATTGAAAAATCATTGTTCTTTCCCCTTGGAAAAAAAAATCAAAACCGAAAATTTTTTTTTTCCGAAAATGGTGGCAATGCATTTTAATTAAGGCAAAAACATGCAAAATGGTCGAAAAAATGTGATCTATTCTCCTAAAGAGCTTTTTTGACCTTTTTAATGCAATTTTTAAATATATTTTATAATGCACGAGAAAAGCATAATCACTGCTAGGTGGATTAATCTGTTTTTTTATTTATTGAACGGCTACTCATTCTTGCAATTATTACAACGAGTTTTCTACTTACCCGACGTTTCGACGCGGGGATTGTGTCTTTTTCACAATCCCCGTGTCGAAACGTAGGGTAAATAAAAAAAACTCGTAATATTTTCAAGGCTGAGTAGCCGTTCAATAAATAAAATTAAAACGTACAGTCGATCCATAATCAGTAAATTTGAATTTTCTTTGTTGAGATTTTGTGATTCTAAAGTTGAGAGGCAAATTTTAAGTTGGATTTTGACGGTTTTTACTTAAAGGTCAACTTGACCTAATAAATCAAAGAAGAGATTGAACGAATAAATGATCAGGGATTGTTAAGATGTCTGCCCGGAATTGAGCATAATTGCCCATACTCGACTGCGGTCGTTAAAAGCCTCCAGGCAACATTCGAATCACTTTCAAGAGAACATCGACCAAGCATTTTCTTCAGGAATCCACGAGCTGCCACGAAATGCTATTGGCTTTTTCGTGGAGATTTCGATGGTCTCAAAATCCTTCCGAAGCGTATACCGGTAGACCGGTAGGTGGCACGTTGGTCCATGCTGTGTTGAACTTAATCCTAGAATTAAAAAAACACATTAATAAAGTTAAAAAAAAAAATTTCATTATACTTTTAACAAGGCCGGATAGTATTGGTATTTGAAGAAATAGGGGAAGAGGCCCCAAAACGCCCCCCCGCGGCAAAACGCGTTTTGTGGTTTCCCTCGTATTTACCGTCATTAAGATGTCCGTAACAAAACTAGATCTAAAATTATGTAGGTTAGGCGAAAAAAGTTTCAAAATAGTGTATGGGAAGATCGGAAAAACCGAAAATTTCCACATTTTGAAGAAACATCTAACATTTTAGCAAGGCAAAACGCCCTAGTGGCACTAACCTTCAAAGTACTTGCGTCTCCACCCACTATCCATAAAAGAATGCTGATTCGCCGATGCGTGGTGCTTTGTTCCCTAGGAGCTGCCAGCTAAAAGGCGTTTTGCCTCATGAGTTTTCCGGCAACAGAATATCACCACTTTTTTGAAATGTTAATATTATCAATATGATTGATATTTTGGACAATTTTTGAATGGCATGAACTAGCTATCTTCTTTAACTGATGCATAATGTAAAAACACCCATGAATAGCGTTACAAATAATACAATAAATCAGTGTTTGCTTAGCTGGGGCATATTACCCCCTCTTCCCCTAAGCTGTTTTCAAGCATTACGTAAAAAAGCCCATGCATTAAAAATAGATTTCTTTTTTTAATGTTTTACACTATAATAAATATACATGATTTAATGAAAAGAATACCTGGTGACTTTTTTGCCGTTTCTTTGCAAAATTGCAAAAATTTCCGGCTTTTTACCGCATGGACTTTCAAATCATGCATTTTTCCAGTATTTCCCGACTTACTGACCACTCTGCTTTTACACGTTTCACTATTTGTTATGTTCGTTGCATTTCTTTCCCTCTGCATTTCTTTACTAACCTTTTTTCATTGCTTCTTCCAAGATTTCTTCTTAACTTTATCAAGTTTTCGTCTTTTAATCTCTTAGATTCTTCATTATTTGATTCCCTGATTTTTTTATTTTCCATTTCTCCTATTCTCCTTTCTTAAATATTAATTTTATTCAATACTTGAATAATAATTTATGTATTTTCTCGTTTCTTAATTTTTGCCATTTTCGTTTACTAAGTATACGGGAAGGCTATATGTTCGCCTCAAAACCACACTTTTTTTTCTCATTTATTTCAATATCTCTTACTTAATCCATTTATCCAATTCCGTAATTTCCTGATTTTTTTCAATTTGCATTTTAGTATTTTAGATTTCTTTTTTTTTCTACAATACATTTTTCTTACCGATGCAAATATAGGACATAATTTTAATCAAATATTTGTAAAGGCCTAATTTTTATCATTTATTTCTTAATTTTTTCTAAATTAAAATAATTCAATCATTTATTATTTCCTTTCTTCTTTCCTTTTTACTTTTTCCTTTTTTATTTCTTATCTTTTTAATTTCTCATTTCCTATTTTGTATTTATCGATTTTTGACCTATTTTTATTTTTCAATTATTAAAATTTTGTGCTGCTATGTTTATTTTTATTTTCATTTCATTTTTCCTCCATTATTTTCATCGCGAAACTCATAATTTCCCTTTCTTCTGTCATTAATATTCTTATTTTTTAATTTTTCTTTATTTACCATGTTTGATTCAATTCTTCAATTATAATTTTTTGCCTTTCTCGTACAACTAAGTTGTACCGAAAGGCTATCATTTCACTCCAAAATCGAACTTTTGATAGAAGTCCCGGAGACCCATAGTGTTATATACCATTCGACTCAGCTCGATGAGCTGAACAAATGTCTGTCTGTCCGTGTGTGCGTGTGTGTGTGTGTGTGTATGTGTGTGCGTGTGTGTGTGCACAAAATGCCATAAAAAATTGTGCCTCCTGTGAGGAATAAAGAAGGAGGAAGAAAGAAGAAAAATACGAAGAAAGAAGAAGAAAGAGGAATAACGAAAAAGGAAGGAGAAAGAAGGAATAAGAAATATAGAAGGAGAAACAAGAATGAAAACGGGAGAAAATAGAAGGAAGAGGGAAAAACAAAAAATAAATAAGGGAAAACGTAAAGAAATAGGAAGAAGGAAGACAGTAGAGGGAAGAGCGAATAAGGAAGAAGAAAGAAGAAAGATAAAGGGAAGAAAAGGAGGAATGAAAGAAATTGCAAAGAATAAGGATTAATTTCAAAATTTTCAATTCTCACATTACATCACTTTTCACCAGTCACATCCCACTTCTCACTCCCCGGTCCTCAGTTCTCACTTCTGACTTCTTATTTCTTACTTTTAATTTCTTGCTTTCTTTTCGTTTCTCACCTGTCACCCCTCACTCCTCACTTTTCATCTCTCACATCTTACTGCTCACTACTCTCTTAGCATTCATCCCTTCTTACTTTTCACTTCTTACTTAGAAGTCGCATCTTTCTTCTTATTTCTCACTTTTCGCTTCCCACTTTCACTTTTTATTTCTCACTCCAAGCTTCGAATTTCTTACTTCTTATTTCTCGCTTCTCACCTCTCACCCCTCACTCTTCGCTTTTCACTTCCCACTTATCGCTAAGTACTTCTCACTTCTCTTTTCTCGATTCTCACTTCTTACTTTTCACTTTTTACTTCTCACATCTTACTTCTCACTTTCCGCATCCCACTTTCACTTTTCATTACTCACTCATTGCTTCGAATTTTTCATTTCTCAGTTTTCACTTCCCAATTTTCACTTTCCTCTTCTCACTGCTCACTACTCACTAATCACTTCTCACTTAGCACTTCCCAATTCTCAATTCCAATAAGTAAGTAGGAGGAAGACGGAAAAATGAAGAAGGGAAAAGGTAAAGGAAAAGGAAGAAGAAAGAAAGTAGAAGGAATAGGAAATAAGGAAAAAGAAAGCTCCTTAACTCTTCTCACTTTTCGATTTTCACTTTTTACTTTCACTTCGAACTTGTCACTTCTTACGTAGCATGTCTGCTTTCTTTTTATTTCTCACTTTTTTTTTCTAATTTTTCGATTCCCGCTTCTAATTCCCCATTTCTCATTTCTCACTTTGCACTTCTCACTACTGCTCATTACTCTCTTCTCTCTTAGCACTTCTCACTTCTCAATTCCCACTTCTCACTTCTTACTTTTGACTTCTCCGTTTTACTTCATACTTTTCACTTTTCGCTTTTCACCATTTTTCTACTCACTTTCTACTTCTCACTTCGCACTTTTCAACTTCAATTTCTCACTCCAACTTTTCACTTATTATTACTCACTTTTCACTGCTCTCTAGCTGAGATAATTTTCAACTATTCCGAGACCGTGTATATCGTGCATGTGAACCGTTTCTGACAACATCGAGTTAGCGAGGAGAAAATGCATTGAAAAATTACTTCGACTTAGAGAATATCGAATAAGGGAGGTATCGTCTTACGGAGGGCACGAGATATACTAGATTATGGGGACTTTGAATTTCATCGAGTAAGGGAAAATATCGAGTTACAGAACATCCAGTTAGAGAGAGTTCACCGTATTTTCCATTTTTGATTTTTCTCATTTTTCATTTTTATGCCAACTTTTTCTCCAATCCCTGATTTTTTTCAATATTCACTTCATTATTTTGTTTTATTATTCAAACATTTTTGAAATTTCTCCATATTTTATATTTTTTTATTTCTTCATTCTTTCATTTTTGGATTTCTTGCGCACTAAGTGTCAGAATCCTGTTCCATTGTTTCATACTGAAAATTGGCTTAATCGGACTTAATCGGTTTAGAAGTTATGGCCAAAATAGTATTTTATACAAAAACCGCGTAAAAAGTCTAGCTTGCACTTATTCTCAACGGATTTATTCTCCACAGGCTACATTCGACGGGGAATCTGGTCCCATTGTTTTCTATTCAAAATGGGCCGGATCGAACTATGGGTTGAAAAATTATAGCCAAACCAAATTTAATAGCTACTTTCGACAATGAATGAGAACGGCAAGATTACTTCGTTTCTAATCTAATCTAATCTAATCTCATACTTGCGTAGCCAATACTTGAAAGCATCCTGGAAAATGACGGTTTCTGAATTCCGTCATTTTTCTTTTCGTATGGCCAGGCCAACTACGCAGTATGTACCGCAGAGATGACTCCTAGATATTGTCTATGCGGGTCATCGCTGGAACGTCGCTGGACCGTCGCGTCGCTCAACCGGCGAGCGCTTTCCAGTTTGGTGCTGTGGCGACGCGTTGAATTTGCCTGCGTCGCTGGAGCACTTACTGGAAAGGGTCGCCAGCGACCAGCGACGTTTCAGTCGAGCGACATAGTTGAGACAAGTTCATACATGTTCTTGATTTTATCTGCATCGACAATATTGAGCGACTTCAGGAATACCTAAAGTCACTTAATAGCTTGGAATCGAGGGGAAAGGAAGAAAGCGTGGACCTCCCGTACCAAACGCTTCCAATAATATAGACACCTAATATGTAATAAAAATTGTGTGCGTATTTATGTATGATGTATATAAGTTTGTTTATGTGTGTATATATGCATGTGTGTATATGAGTGTGTATGTGGGTTTATATGTGTAGTGAATGCGCTTTTGTGTGGGTGCGTGCGTATTTAAATAAATTTACAGTTTATCAAAAACTTACCACGCACTGAACTAATTAACTTTATTACCGGCCGCGTAATGCAGAACACAAAATTTCGGCAAATCGCGCGATCGTTCTGCCGTCCGAAACAAGAGCCAACACGCACTGTACTGATTAACTTTATTCAGAACGGCAAGATTACTTCGTTTCTTCACATTTTCTGTTGTTAATAATCTTGATTTGAATTTTTTCTAATAGTTCTTCATTTTTTCCCTTTCTAATGTTTTCATTGCTTTTTTCATTTTCCGTATTTCTTTCCGTCATCAGTTTTTATTTACTAAATCCTTCATTTCGTCTTTTCGTTTTTGCTTTTCTCATTTAAGAGAAATTACTCCAAATCCTAGCTTTTAATAAAAAGCTCAGAGACCCATAGTGTTTTATACCACCATTCGATTTAGTCCGAAATAATGTGGAGATGTCTGTAATGTGTGTGTATGTGTTTGATGCGGACTTTATTGAAAATTTGCCAGATTGGCCACTGTTCATTTTCGAAAAAAAAAATCTTTTTGCTAATGAATTAATGCTAATACATATGAATTGATGGAAATGATGTACCTTAAGCGTTATTTTGACTACTCTAATGATTAATTGCCCTCGGGGCAACATTGCGGTGGAGGTTGGTACTCGGATTCTGATGGCTTTTCCGCAAACGTGACCTTTAAGTGGTCTTGTTGTGTAGAGGTTATCACGCCTATCTAGAGAGTAGGAGGATGAGGGTTCGAGTCCTTCCAAGACACATGGATTCTTTTTCGCAAATTTCATATCAATTTGTCCATTTCGAAACATATGATGTGCATAAGCAAGCACAGCCAAGATATTTAACAAAAAAATACTCTAATGAGTTTTGTCATTACATTTTATAATGCGCGAGGAAGACACCACCATCACTGAGTGGAAAAATCTTGGTTTTTTTGCCTTTTTTTAAAGGCTACTGTAAAGCATTCAAATAAATGTGAATTGATGGAAATAACTGAATCTATCTCCCTAGAGTGCAGTTTTGACCTCTCTGATGTGCTTGTTTTCTTACATTTTTCATTTTTCTTTTTGTTAGTCAGCTCAGTTTTTTCGTCGTGTTTCATTTTATCTTCTATTTCTGTTTCGATTTAGGTATTTCAAATTTTTTCCCACTACTTTTTATTTTATGTTATTGCGAATTTGTGTTTCTTCCACCTTCTAGCTTTGTATTCTTCATTTCTATTCATTGTTTCGCACTTATAAAGTCTTCTAGCAAGTGCAAAACTCTTTTTTAACCAATAAGCAAGATGAGGTCAGATTTCTATCAAACGAGAGTGGCGTGTTAAATTTCTAAATTTATATCCGAAGCTATTTTGAACTCGAAGAAGACAGAACGAAAATCAGTACAAACTAACTTTGGTCATGACACGATGCAACATGCGCTTTTGAAATCAATATCAATGAAAACGTTTAAAAAAATAATAGCAAACGTCATTTTGAAATCTCTGTTCAAAAATTAGGAATCAATTGAACAATAAATGAAAGACAAGCTTATGAAATAGGTTACTACATAGTGATAAATTTTCAAGCGATTTTCAAGTTGAAATTTAAATGAATTTTATGTAAGGCCGTCTTCAGTGTCTCTTGTGTCTCGAGTCAAGTACCAGACACTGAAGACGGCCTTATTAATAACGTCAAAATACGTATCTGAAGAGTTACAATCAAGCAGTGTAAATAAATGGGGTAATACGAACTAGTCTTATGTCAAGTAAAGACATTCCACTAAAAAGCTCGAAATAATTTTCTTTTCTGAGGAAATTAAAAAGAGTTTCCGAAGAAGATTCAAAAGCGTGGAAATTCAAATGAAAATTGGAATGGAAATTCAGAAGCTTCTAGTATTGAAATTTTATAGGTTTAAATAAATGTTATGTGAAAATGCAAAAGAATCTCCAGTGGTAATTAAAAAAAATGGGGGGTTTCATCAAAATACTGAAAAATACTAAAGAATTATCTGTCTATTTGTTTGTAGGTTTTACTACAATAAGATTCCCTTTTATCAACATACTTTTTTCTTATCACTTTGATGATAATTTTCACTTTAACTTTTTTGATTCATTTTATATCCATTTGTTAGTTTCCTGACATGGGTGGGGTGACTTTCTAAAGAATATTAGATAAGACATTCCGACATTCGACATTCCGCCAGGAAAAAAGACATTCTCCCACACTCGATTCATGCAAATTTTTGTTTGCTCTTCGTATGATCGTCAAACTGGACGTAAACAATAATATAATATATTTTCCTTCCGTAATTATGGATGAATTTAAAAAAAAAATCTAAGCCAGAACTACTTTGAGAACTCTGAAGCTATCACAATGTAATCATCATGATAGCAATTCCCGAAGCGCATATTTTCCGCACCACTAAGCTCGTGGTTGCGACTAAACCTTCCGGGAAACCCCTTAAACCAAACCATTATTGCTCCACATTTACAAAGCGTCGTCATCACCACGGTCAGCGAGTGTCGCCACAGTTACCACAGCCGATTGCTATGGAGCCTAGCAGCAGCAGCGCCGGCAGTACCGGCGAGGCGTTGCTACCGGGTGATGAATTTTTAATTTCAATTTATTGATTATCTCATTTCGCGCTGCCCACACACGGAAACCGGAAGCCAGTGTGTATTCATTCTAGTCTGTACAATTTACCTCCACCACACACCGTTTGATGGCAAGAAACTAACCAACGAACACACGTTGGCAATGGCAGGATAGACATTGTGGCGCAACCGACGAGTCGAGTCGCGTGATGGTAAGTGCTTCGTGTATCGAACGTACCGACCGTTTCAAGCTCATTGTGCGGCGCGCGGGTACGGAAAAGGTACCAAAACTCCCGCACCACAATTGCCGATCGATTTTCTTCTTGGAATAGAATGGATCGATTGAGCTAGTAGCAGCAGGGGTCGGAGGATGGCACTTAATAGGACAAGTGAAAATGCAATCGAGAATTATAGTGTGTTTCTCGATTATGGTGCCTGATATCGATAGAATGGTTTTCATAGACAGATACATGAATACCTCCGGCAGAACGGTACGAAGAAGAATGGGTTGCATTTGGTGTTGCTCTGCTGCTGCTGCTGCAACGACGACGGTGTTGTTCCGGGCATTGTTGCGATGAATATATGATGAGGCGTAAATATCAGGCATTATGGGCGGGCAAGCACCGTGAAGTGATGGCATCGGAAGAGCCCAATGCCGAGAGATGGGGAGTCTGCAAGATGTCTGCTTCAATTGGTTTGCTGCAGTCGTTGAACCGTTCGATATGGATTTATGTAATTTACAACTATTGATTTATTTTCTTACGCGACCGGATCTAATGCAGATATTTTCAGATATGTGGAAATAGTTCTACTAGTATAGAAGAGTTTTAGTTTATGCTATTTCCTTGCTTGTTGGTAATAATATCACTCCTACCTTATTTTAAGGATAACTGAAGAAAAAAAAATGTAACGATGGTGATAGCAATTATAGAATTTTTATAGTTCTGTGTTATTACTAAAAACGCTTTGAACTGAAAACTCAATCCAATTCGGGATAAGCCATCCTTGGCCGTGCGGTAAGACGCGCGACTACAAAGCAAGATCATGCTGAGGGTGGCTAGGTTCGATTCCCGGAGCCAGTCTAGGCAATTTTCGGATTGGAAATTGTCTCGACTTCCCTGGGCATTAGGTATCATCGTGTTAGCCTCATGATATACGAATGCAAAAATGGTAACTTGGCTAAGAAACCTCGCAGTTAATAACTGTGGAAGCGCTTAATGAACACTAAGCTGCGAGGCGGCTCTGTCCCAGTGTGGGGATGTAATGCCAATAAGAAGAAGAAAAGAACGAAGTCGGGAATAAAGAAGGCGTTCGATATAGTTTTGAAGCTTTTAGAAGAAATTTTCTTCATCTTTTGTACTAGGTCCCGTGCAATTTGCCGGAAAACTATAGCACGATCTAAAACGACATTATTTGTTAGTCATTATGTCGTGGTGGTTAATACGTTTATCACACTAAAAATTTTACACCCAAAATCTATTAAAACAAAATTACACACACGAATTCGTATTTTTTTTTAATTTGCCAATTGTTGCTATGGAAATTTTAAATATAGATATTGAAGTTAGGGCCCTCCTTAGCCGTGCGGTAAGACGCGCGGCTACAAAGCAAGACCATGCTGAGGGTGGCTGGGTTCGATTCCCGGTGCCGGTCTAAACAGTTTTCGGATTGGAAATTGTCTCGACTTCCCTGGGCATAAAAGTATCATCGTGCTAGCCTCATGATATACGAATGCAAAAATGGTAACCTGGCTTAGAAACCTCGCAGTTAATAACTGTGGAAGTGCTTAGCGAACACTACGCTGCGAGGCGGCTCTGTCCCAGTGTGGGGATGTAATGCCAATAAGAAGAAGAAGAAGATATTGAAGTTAAGATTATGATAGAGGTGAAAAGCTTCACATCGGGTTATGGCTTGCATTTCCCAATTCCTTATTAGATGGCGAGGATTGGATGGGTTAAGCAATGAGACTGCGAATTAGGATCAGTTAATACACTTTAGGATGACTGCATCCACCAATGCATATTCTAGGTAATTTTAATGCATAAATAATATTTTAACTGTAAACGGTCCATTAATAGTACCCTTGAGTCGATTTTGTAGCGTTGCTCCTTCCCCCGATTTTCCCATAATTCATTCCTTTCGTTCCTTAATTTTTTTCATTTCTTTCTTGCCATAATTTATTCCTTCAATTACTTTCGTTTACTCAGTTTCTTATTTCTTCATTTATATTTCCTTTTTCCAATATCTTCAAGTGTTTATAACTTTTTGCCATTCTCTTACAACAAAGTTGTACCGAAAGGCTATATGATTGCTCCAAAAAAGAACTTTTGGTAGAAGGTCCGCAGACTCATAGTATTTCATTCGATGGGGATTGCGGTCTCATTATTTGCTATTTAAAATTGGCTCGATCAGACATTGCATTTAGGAATAATTGAAAAATCATCAATCAATCAACCCCCATGGAAAAAAAATTCGAAACCGATTTTTTTTTTCAAAAACGGTGGCAATGCATTTTAATCAATGCAAAAATATGCAAAATGATCGAAAAATATGATCTATTCCGGTAAAGAGCTTTTTTGACCTTTCTAATGAGTTTTTGCCTTTCTCGCTCACCAAGGTGTAACGAAAAGGCTATATATTCACTTCCAAGACAATTTTGTGATAGAAGGTCCGGAGACCTGTGTTATATACCAATCGACTCAGCTCGACGAATTGAGATGATGTATGTGTGTGCGTGTGTGTATGTATGTGCGCAAAATAAAACTCACTCATATTTGAGGCACTTATCTTGATCCGATTTGTTTGCAATAAGTTACATTCGACGGGGAATCCTGCCCCATTGTTTCCTTTTGAAAATTCGCCAGATCGGAACCATGTGTCGCCTAATGTCTAATCACTACTTGCTGAATTCACATACTTTTCAGATAGGGCTTACGGAAAGCAATCTCTGTGTCTGCGGCGACTATCAGGATATTGAGCACGTCGTGTGGGGGTGCGTCGAGCATCGTGGAACTAGGTCTGAGTTGACTGAAACTCTTCGGGTCCGAGGAAAACAGATAAAACCCGTTAGGGAAGTGTTGGCGGGCCTTGATTTAGAGTATATGAACCTTATCTATCTGTTTTTGAAAGAGATTGATGTTCGAATATGATTATTTGTGTTTCCCTTGTCTGTCGCATTTCCCCTTAAAAATGTCCTCTTCTTTTCGTTGTTTCCCGTCTTTTGTTTTTGTTTGTCTTCAATTACAGATCAATGCCAAAATCCATCATCAAAACAAATCAACAACATCGCAATCAATAATTTTAGTACCCTAAGCCCCCTCCTTTTCCTATTGTGTATTTGTAATCCCTAACCTCGAGTCAGGGATTGTTTATCATTATGTTTGGATTATATCTGCATGTTGAATAGAGAAGCCTACACGGAGAAAAACACTTGGAGAAATGTTACATTCGGAAATCGTCGTACAAACTATTTCCCTTTTTTCGTTCATTTAATTTCTAAACTGCTCTTCTTTCCGTCGCTTTTATTTTTTTTATTTTCTAGATCCTTTGTTTCTCTTTGTTTTCTTACCTTTTTAATGCATCAGAAACCTCCTAATTTCTAGGATTCTCTATTTTCTTCATTTTTTTTTCGATATTTCATTTCAATATTTTATATATCTCAGTTTCTTATTATCTATTATTTTCAATTCCTTATTTTCTTTTTTTTTGTTTTTAATTTCTTGATTTTTTATAAATTTAATTTTTCATTGCTTCATTTATCCATTTTCATATTCCTTATGATCTATCAGTTTCGTTCTTTTTTGTTAGTTTGATTTGTATTTTTGCATTTTATTGTTCCTTAATTTCTTTATTTTACTGTTGGATTAGTTGTGTGTTCCACTCGTTGTTGCTTATGTATCTAATTTTTTTCATTTCATTACATTTTCGAATTATTTATTGGTTTTATATTTCTTCACTCCCTTACTTTTAAATTTATACATTTTTAAATTATTTTGCCATTCCTTCATTCGTTCTATTTTTTAAATTTCTTTATTGTACCGTTCCTTCATTTGCTTATTTCCTTTGTTCTTCATTTTATTATTTCTACATGCACTTCATTTCTTCATTTCATAATTTATTCAAGTTAAAATTATTTATTATCTTTTTTTCATCATTTCTTCATTCGTAACTTTTCTTCATTTTTAATCTTCCATTCTGTATTTCTTCTGTTCTTTATCTCTTTTTTCCTATTTCCTTCTCAGAATTTTTACTATTTTTTTATTTTTTATTATCTATTACCACATATAAAAAATGAAGAAAAGAAGAAATAGATTGCAGAATAAACTATTTCTTCTTTTCTTTATTGATTATGTTTCTTCTTTTCTAAAATTTCTTCTATTCTTTCATTCCTCTATTTATTCATTACTTTTTCATCAATATTGTGTATTCCTTGAATTTTTCATTTTATTTCTGATAAAAAAACGCCTAAATAAAGCCTTAAAAAATATTTTTAAAATTTCAGTTTTTATTTCTTTATTTTTTTAAATGTCTCCATTTATTTATTCCATCATTTTTGCCTTTCTTGTGCACCAAGGTGTAACGAAAAGGCTATATTATCACTTCCAAGACTATTTTGCGATAGAAGTTCCGGAGACCCATAGTGTTATATATCAATCGACTCAGCTCGACGAATTGAGATGATGTCTGTCAGTGCGTATGTGTGTGCGTGATTGTATGTATGTGCGCAAAATGAAACTCACTCATCCTTTAGACACCTATCTTGATCCGATTTTCCTATTGAAAATTGGCCAGATCGGACTATTGGAAGTTATGGCCAAAATACAATTAATATACAAAAAAAAAACACGTTAAGAAATTCTCACTCAATTTTTTTAGAATATCTAATGTACAAGAAAGGCACAAACACCGCTAGGTGGGTCAATCAGCGTTTTTACTATATCTGTTTTTACCTCTCTTCCTTTAAATGTTTTCATATCTTTATTTCTTATTTCCATCTTATTTAAATTTCTTTAAATTTCCGAATGTTCTTAATATGTAAATTTCTGCCTAATTTCTAATAGAAAATTTCTACCTTATTTTTTTTATTACAACTACTTTTATTATAATTATTTTAATCACAAATTTTATAATCTATTTTTCCGGTGATCCCTTTTTTTGGTTAAACAATTTACTACAATTCAAAAGAAAAATAGCTTCTTTACTTACCTTTTTTTTATTTCTCTAATATCATATGTCTTCGTTTCTTTGATTCTTTTTTGTATTTATCTTCATTTGTTTATTGCCTTATTTCTTCATTCCTTCATTTTTTAATTTTTGTATGTTATATTAATTTATGATTTATACATTTTTTCCTTTTTATATTTGTGTTATTTCTCTATTCAGTTTTCTCGTAATTTATCTCGGCCTTTCCCAATTTAATTTTAAATTTTTAGTTTTTTAATTTATTTTAATTGCATTTCCATTTGTTCCTCTCTTTGCCTTTTTTTACGCTTCTTATTTCAATTTCTCATTTCATCTCATTTCTTTGATTTTTCAACCCAAAATATTTTATCCTGTTAATTTTTACATTTTGTCTTTTTTCCTCCCTTCTAACTCTTCAATTTATTTATTTTTCCTTTCCATTATTTTCTTATTTTCCATGTTTTTTGATTTCACCATTCCTCCGTGTTTAAATGACTCTTTAGTCAAATCTTGAATTCTTTAAATTCATACTTTTTATCTTTTTTATCTACTTTTATTTTTCTTCAAATTTCTCAATTCTTTAATTTCTTCTCTTTTTATTTTTATTTTTTGGTATCGTTAAATTCTTTTCCAATTTTTTGTTTCTAAATTTTGTTAATTTTATCAATTAATTTATTTCATAATTTTTCAGCTTCAACATTTTTTTTATTCTTTCAATTCATTTTCATGCCCTTGTTTCTGTCAAACTGTATTAGAATTTTTATTCATTTATTTTTTTCCTTATTTCTGAATTTTTATTTTTTGTTTATTTTTTCGTTTCTACATTTCTTCAGTTTCTCATTTTATGAACTTCATTTCTTCTTTTTTTATTCTTTCTTTCTTTATTTCATCATAATTTCATTCTGTTTTCCCTTTTTCATTTCAATACTAGTCGACCCGGCAGACGTTGTCCTGCATAGTAGGCGAAAATGCGCGTTGTGAACTGCCCTGCCCATGCGAAATTCCCATACGAATCTTAGTTTTAGTTTTTCACGATTTACTCAACCTTACTCGTGATTTTCGCATGAGGAAATATCATATGAACCTGTCGGAAACGATAACGAACATATCTGTTGAAGGAATGAAGAAAATCCATCCAGCCGTTTTCACGTTATGCGGATACGAACACAGACCATTTCATTTTTATTATATAGATTTATTTGATTCACTTATTGTTTATTACTTCATTTTTGAATTTCTTCTATTTCTTTTTTCCTTTTCTCTTATATATTTATATATTTCTTATATAATTCTTAGAATTTTTCATACAATTTCTTTTTTCTTTTCAGTTCTTAGTTTTCTTATTTATTATTTCCTCACGTCTTCTATGTATTTCTTCGTTTCTAGTTCAATAAATTCGTCATTTTAATTTATTCATTTTTCAGTTTTCTATTTCTTCTACTTGTTTGTATATATTTTTTTATTTCAGGTTTCAATATTTTCTTTTTTTTTTTATTTTACCATTCAATAATATTCCTGTTCATATATTCCTTAAATACCTTTGTTTTAATTCCTTGAGTTTTTCAATAATTCTTTTTTTCATTTCAGAATTGCTTTGTATCTTCATTTCCTCATTCCGTCATTTCTTAATTTATTCATTTTTTATATTATTTTATTCTTTATTTTTTTCGCTTCGTTATTCCTTCATACTCTTCATTCTTCTTTCATTTTTTTTCTTCATAACTCTTAATTATAAAAAAATATGTTCATTTATTATTCCTACATATTTTTAAAAACATTTTTGTAACTTCAATTCTTCATATCAACTACTTTTTCACAACCGTCTAAAACGAGTTTAGTACTCTCCGTTTAATTCCACTACGTTTTGCTATCTTTGCAGATACGTATTTCGATCGCAACTGTGTGGTCGTCTTCAGTGTCTCGACCAAGTCGAGTCAAGTAGTGGAATTAAATGGAGAGTACTAAACTCGTTTTAGACGGTTGAATACATTTCACTAAAAAGAGCCTAAAATTGTTTTTCTACTTTTTCACAATTTCACAATTTTTCAATTTTTTTTGTTTTCCAATAAGTTATTTTCTAATTTTTTCATACTTCATTCCTTAATAGAATAAGAACTATGCATTATTCCATTTTTTTGTTTAAGTATTTTTTTTTAATTTTAACTTTTATGGAATCCTCGATTAAACAAATTTATTATTTATCACTGTTTACATTTCGCCATTTTCTTATTTCTTTATTTCCTTATTTTTTAAATTATTTTCATTTCTTCATTTTCTTTTTCGTAGTCTTTTTATCTCAAATTTCTTTTCTTTACTTTTTATTTTCTTCTCTCGACTTTCTTTGCTTTTCGTTGTTTCTCGTCAGTTTTCTTGCTTTGTAATTCTTATTTCTCATTCATTGTTTCTAACTAGCTAAGTCGCACTTTTGCTTCTTGTAAGTGAGAAAAATCTCTTCCATTGTGGAATCCAGTCAATAATCAAGATAACAGCAGTTTGGCGCAAATACTGTTATCGAAATATGTTTATATCCGACGCCATTTGGAATACCTACAAGATGATAGGATGATCTACGATGAATTACATCCCCGAAACTTCGACGTCATGGCGCTGCAGGAGATTTGCTGGACAGGACAGAAATTGTGGAAAAGCGGGCATCGAGCGGCTACCTTCTACCAAAACTGTGGCACCACCAACGAGCTGGGAACCGGCTTCATAGTGCTGGGTAAGATGCGCCAACGTGTGATTGTGTGGAAGCCAATCAACGCAAGGATGTGCAAGCTGAGGATTAAAGGCCGTTTCTTCAACTATTGCATCATCAACGTGCACTGCCCACACGAAGGGAGACCCGACGACGAGAAAGAAGCGTTCTACGCACAGCTGGAGCAGACATACAATGAATGCCCACTGCGGGACGTCAAAATCGTCATCGGTGACATGAACGCTCAGGTAGGAAGGGAGGAAATGTATAGACCGGTCATCGGACCGGATAGTCTGCACACCGTATCGAATGACAACGGCCAACGATGCATAAACTTCGCAGCCTCCCGCGGAATGGTAGTCCGAAGCACCTTCTTTCCCCGCAAAAATATCCACAAGGCCACATGGAGATCACCTAACCAAGAAACGGAAAACCAAATCGACCACGTTCTAATCGACGGTAAATTCTCCTCCGACATCACGAACGTGCGAATATTGAATCCGACCACTACCTCGTTGCAGTATGCCTGCGCTCAAAACTCTCGACGGTGTACAACACGCATCGAAGTCGGACGCCGCGGCTTAACATTGGGCGGCTACAAGACGGTAGACTAGTCCAAGAATACGCGCAGCAGCTGGAAGTGGCACTTCCAACGGAAGAGCAGCTAGGCGCAGCATCTCTTGAAGATGGCTGGAGAGATATTCGATCCGCCATTGATAGCACCGCAACCGCTGCACTAGGCACGGTGCCCCTGGATCAGAGAAGCGACTGGTATGACGGCGAATGTGAGCAGTTAGTAGAAGAGAAGATTGCAGCATGGGCGAGATTGCTGCAACACCGCACGAGGGCGAACGAGACACGATATAAACAGGCGCGGAACAGACAAAACTCGATTTTCCGGAGGAAAAAGCGTCAGCAGGAAGATCGAGACCGTGAAGAGACGGAGCAACTGTACCACGCTAATAACACACGAAAGTTCTATGAGAAGTTGAACCGTTCACGTAAGGGCCACGTGCCGCAGCCTGATATGTGTAAGATCATAAACGGGGACCTTCTTACGAACGAGCGTGAGGTGATCCAAAGGTGGCGGCAGCACTACGAAGAGCACCTGAATGGCGATGTAGCAGACGAAGATGGCGGTATGGTGATGGACCTGGGGGAACGCGCGCAGGATATAATTCTACCGGCTCCGGATCTTCAGGAAATCCAGAAGGAGATTGGCCGGCTGAAGAACAACAAAGCCCCTGGAGTTGACCAACTACCAGGAGAGCTATTTAAACACGGTGGTGAGGCACAGGCTAGAGCGCTGCACTGGGTCATTACCAAGATTTGGGAGGAGGAAGCTTTGCCGCAGGAGTGGATGGAAGGTGTCGTGTGTCCCATTTACAAAAAGGGCGATAAGCTGGATTGTAGCAACTACCGCGCAATCACATTGCTGAACGCCGCCTACAAGATACTCTCCCAAATTTTATGCCGTCGACTAGCATCAATTGCAAGGGTGTTCGTGGGGCAGTACCAGGCGGGTTTTATGGGCGAAAGCTCCACCACGGGCCAGGTGTTCGTCATTCGCCAAGTACTGCAGAAATGCCGCGAATACAACGTGCCCACACATCATCTATTCATCGACTTCAAAGCCGCATATGACACAATCGATCGGGACCAGCTATGGCAGCTAATGCACGAACACGGATTTCCGGATAAACTGACACGGTTGATCAAAGCGACGATGGATCGGGTGATGTGCGTAGTTCGTGTTTCAGGGGCATTATGGTTATGGTCTTTCGTGTCTGCTATTCAACATCGCTTTGGAAGGGGTAATACGAAGAGCAGGGATTAACACCAGTGGTACAATTTTCAATAAGTCCGTCCAGTTATTTGGCTTCGCCGACGACATGGATATTATGGCACGTAACTTTGAGAAGATGGAGGAAGCCTACATCAGACTGAAGAGGGAAGTCAAGCGGATCGGACTAGTCATCAACACGTCGAAGACGAAGTACATGATAGGAAGAGGTCCAAGAGAAGACAATGTGAGCCACCTACCGCGAGTTTGCATCGGTGGTGACGAAATCGAGATGGTAGAAGAATTTGTGTACTTGGGCTCACTGGTGACTGCCGAAAATGATACCAGCAGAGAAATTCGGAGATGCAGAGTGGCTGGAAATCGTACATACTTTGGACTCCGCAAGACGCTCCGATCAAAAAGAGTTCGCCGCCGTACCAAACTGACAATCTACAAAATGTTCATTAGACCGGTAGTCCTCTACGGACACGAGACCTGGACGATGCTCGTGGAGGACCAAAGCGCACTTGGAGTTTTCAAAAGGAAAGTGCTGCGTACCATCTATGGTGGAGTGCAGATGGCGGACGGTACGTGGAGAAGGCGAATGAACCACGAGTTGCATCAGCTGTTGGGAGAACCATCCATCGTTCACACCGCGAAAATCAGACGACTGCGGTGGGCCGGGCACGTAGCCAGAATGTCGGACAGTAACCCGGTGAAAATGGTTCTCGACAACGATCCGACGGGCACAATAAGGCGAGGTGCGCAGCGGGCAAGGTGGATCGATCAGGTGGAAGATGACTTGCGGACCCTCCGTAGACTGCGTGGTTGGCGACGTGTAGCCATGGACCGAGCCGAATGGAGAAGACTCTTATATACCGCACAGGCCACTTCGGCCTCAGTCTGAATAAATAAAAATAACAAGATGATAGATCGAAAAGAAGTTTGACAACCACTCAGTACCGATTTTGGATGATGGCTGTTAAAAAATAAGAACGAAATAGGCTAGATGTACCAGTCGTGGCTATAGCACCAGCTGTCGCACTAGTGCTTTGTATGCCAAATGGCCAATCAAATCACCGCAAACCAAGTTCATATCGATAAAGCATGTTCATACGATACGATCAACGGTGTGATCTCCTCCAAAACAAGCCAAGAATAATTGTAAAAATTGATTTTTCTTAATTTTTGACGTCCTTTGTACCAGTTGTCGCACTAGTGGTACCAATTTGGCCAATCCCATAAGAAAACAATAGGATTTGCCAAATAAGGAACCAAAATTAAGAATAGTGCCACAACTGGTGCATGCGTTCCAATTATGAATTAATCATTTTTGATGATTATAACAAATTTTATTGTGGTTTTCACAGCTGTTCTAAGGAGCAGGAAGTAAAACCTTTTGCTTGATATATAAAGTCCACCCACATGCCTTTTACTTATTTTAAAAAAAAATAGTTGTTCTTACGTATGGCGACAATTGGTACACCCACCCTAGATAATAAATTGATGACATATTTATTCCATAGATGGCAGGTAATAAATTTTTTTCTTATTGTATTTTTTCTTAATATGCGCTAAATCATAAATCAAATAATTGTGGAATTTTTGTTTTCTATGCTTTATAGATAGTTTATTATATTCTAGTAAATAGCGACTTCGCAGAATTTCCCCAACTTTTATCGACCGCTTTCCCAAATAGAAACATTTACCAAATGCTGGCCACCACAGAAGTAGACAGAACAAAGTTTCATTCTCAGTTTTCAACCCACTCCTCAGCCGTTCATCCAACTATAACAGAATTTTGTGTGGAATAAATTAAATTCCCGTTCTGGTCGACGGAGGCCGGATCGCTTTTTCATCCACTATTATTATTATTATGAAATACTGTGGTTATGTTTGTAAACAAAACGTCGCTCCACCATCGTGCACCGGTTTGCTCACTTCGTAGCCAACAACAACGACAACAACAGAACACACTCTTGACCTTGCCGTTCGAGGCGGCTGGCTGCCTCGAATCGCGCAAAACGCGTTGCTTTGAAAGACCGCGACCGGTTGGTTGGTTGAAATGTTTACGTTTGGAGACGAGATCTGAATAGAGCCGCCGTACAACACTTAGCTGGATGGAGAATGCACGTGAGCTTGATTTTCCATTTTTTGCTGTAGTTCAGTTTTGGCGAAGGGGTGCTCACGTCGGAATGGAAATTGTAGAAATACTTTGAACGAGAATTTTCTATACCCATACTAGAACGCCGTTGCCGGTTGTTGTGCTTGCAGGAAAGGCATTATGCAAATAAGGCGGTTTCGAACGTGTGCAAAGCTGAATAAAGTATAGCAGGAGCCAGTCGGATGGCGTAATCGTGTGACTTACGCAAGGGCGAGAATGTAAGGTCGTTCAATATCGCCCGGAGCTGAGACATATAAACTGGATTACATCACGCATTCCGGTTGGACCTGGAACAGCTGAAGCTCTGTTCCCCTCCCCAGAAGATCCGCTCATGCATGGAATTTCTCTTTGTCGAACTCCCTCACCATGTCGCGATGCGCTTTGTTTCCTTCTTACGCCTGCCAGCCTCCACTCGACGGACAAACGACGTGTAAATTTATTGTTCACGCTAAACGAATTAATTGGTCTACCGGTTTCTGGTGCCTGCTGACTAGTCTTGTCCATCAGCAGCGGGCCCCATTTCTGCAAACGGTAGGTAACCCAGCAACCAACAACGGGGACTTTTCCCTCTTGAATCATGAGCGAGCGAGCCACAGAGCGCCATAATCGATGAACAAAGATGAGCACCAGGACGAAAAAGTGAAATTCAAGCTGCACAACCCAGGGTTGATTGCGTCTAACAAAATTTTCTGAAGTGCCTGATTTTACGGAAGCAGAAAAATCCGAATTTAGTGTATGATGGCACGGTTTTTTTTATCAACTTTCAACCCGCATATAATACGAGACCAGCCCTTGACACTATCGTTTTCTCAACAAGCTATCAGCTCACAAGAGAACAGTGTGCTCAGATGTACTTATAAGCGCCACGGATTTATTGCCAAAATTGTGTGTAAAAACCATTTTAATAGGTTTGGAAAAAAGCGAAACAACAAAAATTGTATGGCTGCCAGCCCTGCATTTCGCATCGGACGTAGTTATTGCGATTCGCCATCAGGTACTAAACCACCAGACACGGAATTGGACTCTGCAGAGCTGAATGTTAGTCATGATAAGTAGCGTGTCACGTTTTTTCCTTACTCCTCCACACAACAGCTCGCTTGAGCTTGGATGGGGTTTGGAGAGGTGCTTTTTCCATGCTTATCCGTGGGCTATCGCTCTGCATCGCTGGTTGGTACCAACCAACCAACCAACCAAACGAGATGGCGAAGAATACAAACAGTTGGCGAATTGGCAGATTTGCACAAACTGCTGGAGCCCTACGACCAGGACGCTTGATGGTTTAGATGTGTAATCTGCAGTGCGAGTGGGGGGTCTTTCTATACGAACTAATAGTGGCGCCGGGACCGAGGAAAAGCGGAGGTTTCCCGATATTGGTCACGTATTGGTGTTAATTGTCTATTCTTTTCGGATGTTTACTGCTTTGCGATACGTGATGCATTAGATGGGGGTTCCCTTTTTTGTCTTCAGTGAATTTGATTGAATTGATGCCACGTACTGTAGTGTTCTGCATTCGAGTTAAGAAGTAGGTCAAACGATTGTCTCGTCTAAGTTACAAATAAAGTGAAGGAATTTAATGGACTATGTAGTATGGATTTGTATTGGAAATTTGTATAGATACTCCCAAATATATTATCTGTTTAAAAGCGAATCACGAAAAAAATTCGCACAGGACTCACATTATGCACGGAAGCGTAGTTGTCAAGTTCACTCAGTTGTTATTGAGCGGATAGACCTGAACTGCTCTTGAAGTTGCTTGATTTGTTGGAAACAATTTGCCATTTTTGGTATTTCAGCATCAATGTCCTTAACCATTACTATTTGAGACATGCTCATCTCATAACATATAAGCACAACAGCAGACAGCTCTAGTTATATGATTATGATATAAATAATATGATTTAGATTCCTCAAAGGTTTATTTAAATCCCAAACCAGATGCCAGAAAAGGTAAAAAATGTACAACGCAATAAAAAAAATCAAACTCAAAAACAAAAATAAAAAACAGAGCTGAAGAACTTTTAGGCTATAACTCTCGAAATGTAAAATTAACTATGTACAAAAAGTTGAAAAATTAAAATAAAGAGACATTTTACTATACTCCTCAAAGGCACTCATGGCTGCAATGATTAACGAAATCATTGCCTAAGGAACACTGTTGTAAATGATATGTAAACATCGCAGTTCCTAAACCCTTGAACGCTCCAAATACCACAACTAAACTCATCCCAATCAGTGTCATCATCTCCGCCAAAATTGTTCCGGTTGTTTGACGCGAGTTTACATGTCGGTGGTTAACGATTTCAATCCTCCAACATCATTTCGATCACGGTATTGCGATCGTGGGTTTCAGCACCGAACACAACGAAAACTGAAGCATAAACACATGTCTATCACAAGTAATGTTTCTGAACGACAACAGCTTGGTACGCCTACCGATTTTTCAGTGCGTCGACGCCGTCGTCTTTCGCAGTAAGTCGCGCGTAAACACAGTATGTAACACTTGTTTATCGTCATTTGACAGTCTGGTTGGTGCTGGTTTAGTGACCTACTTACATAGATTGAGGCGATCTACAATGAGAAACTATTTCATATGCAGTGACATGGTTCCGCTTAATTACCTCCGTGTCAATGTTGCTTATAGTCTCGTTTTGATTGAACCTAATCCTTAATATGATTTGCAGTTTACTTTGAATACTAAACTTAGCCAATTCATGCACACTACCTTGACGAAAATGCTACCGGTTGTATACCCAGCAACTAACAGCACAGCACAGAGCAGCTCGATTAAATTATTTTCCACTCAATTAGGCACCGCCTAATGATCATCGTTCGATTCCAGCAAGCGAGCGGACAGAGACGGCTTTTCATCTAATTACCGTTAAGAATAGATTGTTGTCAAACGAGTTGTTACGGTCGCGTCGGTCAATAACTGATTTCCATATTGATCGACCGCGTCAAATTGGTTGTCTGTCTGCTCTGAATAGATTTTGTTTGCCGATGCCCGCTGGAAACGAGGGAAAATATGGAAATTTTTAGACTAGATTACCATATTTAAATCATCAGCAGCAGCGTTCAACTACTTACTAGAGATTTAAACCAATCTAATGAAAACTCTATGAAATTAGGGGACAAAGCTCTTGTGCCCAAAGTTATCAGTATTTCCGTCAGGGGTATAATGGAGGATCACAGTTTAATTGAAGTGAAAACAAATTATGAAATTTTGGATCCGGTCCACACGGCATTCCAAATATGGCGCTAAAGGCAGCCATTACGGCAAACACGAAAGCGTTTAGGCCAGTAATGAAAAGTGTCCAATGTGTCTTTTGGCATATTTTCAATAATTTAGGAGTGCTGGAAGAGTTTCAGATAATTTGAAGATAGTTTAGGAGTGACAAAAAGGAAATTTATGTTTATGGAACGAACAAGGGAATAACTGAAATTTGTTTAAGTCCTCCTACAACCGTCAAATCATGATAAATTGGAATGCACAACTCCAACCTACGTACCAATTTAGCTTTTTATCATTAAATGAACTGTCAATAAAACCATTAAATGAACTCAAACTAATCAATTCGGCATCAACATTTCAAAAGAGCGAGACTGCTTTTGTAAACAAGAGCTTATCACGTTGCAGATGGGCTAGTGGGCCCTGTTAAACTTCTATAAAAAGCTGCATGTATCCGCAAGTAGGCTCCGCCAAAGCGACCGTGTGCAGCTCAAAGCGCACAAGCCCAAGTCCTGGTGTTAGGTGGGACGCTATTAAACAGACCTGATACGATGGCCCTCCGACGAGACAGGAAGTTTGCGCAAGCCCAATAAGCCGCCTTTAAAAACAACCATTACGAACGACATCGAAGATAATACGACTAGATACAATCAGAACGACCTAGGCGACGAATAAAGGATCACGATTGGAAGCTTGGAACATGGAACTGCAAGTCTCTAGGCTTCGCAGGTTGCGACAGAATAATCTACGATGAATTAGTTCCTCGCAACTTCAACATCGTAGTGCTGCAGGAAATTTACTGGACTGGACAGAAAGTGTGGAAAAGCGGGCATCGAGCGGCTACCTTCTACCAAAGCTGTGACACCACCAACAAGCTGGGAACCAGCTTCATAGTTTGGGCAAGATTTGAACACTCAGGTAGGAAGGGAGGAAATTTATAGACTGGTCATCGGACCGGATAGTCTGCATACCGTATCGAACGACAACTGCCAACAATGCATAAACTTTGCAGCCTCCCGCGGAACGGTAGTCCGAATCACTTTCTTCCCCCGCAAGAATATCCACATGGCCACATGAGTAGGTGATTAAATCAAGAAACAGAAAACCAAATTGACAGTAAATTCTTCTCCGACATCACGAACGCACGCACTTACCGCAGTGCGAATATTGAATACGACCACTACCTCGTTGCAGTATGGCTGCGCTCAAAACTCTCGATGGTGTACAACAGCGGTTCTCAACCTTTTTTTTTAGAGGTACCCCTTCAAACTTTTGCATTAATTGAAAGTAGGCTTCAAGTCTCTTGAAAGAATAATTCAGAGCCCTTTCAAGGGAGGCTTCCGAGCCCCTTGGAAGGAGCTTCTGAAATTCCTGAAGCCTACTTTCATACCGCAGCTCTTGATAAGAGGCTTTTTAGCCTCTTGAAGAGAGGCTTTCGAGTCTCTTGAATGGCGGCTTTTAAATCACTTAAAAGGAGTTCCTGCGCATCTTGAAAGGATGCTTCTGAACCTATTTAAAGAAGAATTCCGAGATTCTTGCAGGGAGGCTTCCGAGGTTCTTGAAAGAAGCCTTTCCTTATTAAATGCGTTTTCGAGCATTTTTAAAGAAGGCTTCTGTTCCTCTTAAAAGGAGGCTTCTGAGCCTCTTGAAAGAAGCTTCTGAATCTCTTGAAAATATGCTTCTGCACCTCTTGATAAAAAGCTTCTGAGCCTCTTGTAGAGAGGCTTTCGAGCAACTTGAACGGTGGCTTTTGAGCTACTTGAAAGAAGGCTTCCTTTGCATCTTTAAAAGGTGCTTCTGAACTTCTTGAAAATATGCTTTCAACCCTCTTGAAAGAAAACGAGTTTCTTGAAGGGAGGCTTCCGATTCACTTGAAAGTAGGCTTTCGAGACTCTTAAAAGGGCCCTTCCTAGCTTTTTGAAAAAGGCTTTCTTCCCTATTAAAAGAAGGCTTCTGGGCCTCTTGAAAGCAGGCGTCCGGGCCTATTGAAAGGAGGCTTCCGAACCTCTTGAAAGGAGGCTTCGAGCTGCTTGAAAGGAGGCTTCAGAGCCTTTTGAAAGGAGGCTTGAGCCTTCTTGAAAGGAGGCTTCTGAGCCTCTTGAAAGGAGGCTCTGAGCCTCTTGAAAGGAGGCTTCTGAGCCTCTTGAAAGGAGGCCTGAGCCTCTTGAAAGGAGGCTTCTGAGCCTCTTGAAAGGAGGCTCTGAGCCTCTTGAAAGGAGGCTTCTGAGCCTCTTGAAAGGAGGCTTGAGCCTCTTGAAAGGAGGCCTGAGCCTCTTGAAAGGAGGCTTCTGAGCCTCTTGAAAGGAGGCTTTCGAGCCTCTTGAAAAAGGGCTTCCGAGCCTCTTGAAAAAGGGCTTCCGAGCCTCTTGAAAGTAGGCTTCCGAGCCGCTTGAAAGGAGGCTTTCGAGCCCGAGCCTGTTGAAAGGAGGCTTCCGAGCCTCTTGAAAGGAGGCTTCCGAGCCTCTTGAAAGGAGGTTTCCGAGCCTCTTGAAAGGAGGCTTCCGAGTCTCTTGAAAGAAGGCTTCCGAGCCTCTTGAAAGGAGGCTTCCGAGCCTCTCGAAAGGAGGCCTCTTAGCCTCTTGAAAGGAGCCTCTTGAAAGGAGGCTTCCAAGGCTCTTGAAAGGAGGCTTCCGAGCCTCTTGAAAGGAGGCTTCCGGGCCTCTTGAAAGGAGGCTTCCGAGCCTCTTGAAAGGAGGCTTCCGAGCCTCTTGAAATGAGGCTTCCCGGCCTCGTGAAAGGAGGCTTCCGAGCCTCTTGAAAGGAGGCTTCCGAGCCTCTTGAAAGGAGGCTTCCGAGCCTCTTGAAAGGAGGCTTCTGAGCCTCTTGAAAGGAGGCTTCCGAGCCTCTTGAAAGGAGGCTTCCGAGCCTCTTGAAAGGAGGCTTCCGAGCCTCTTGAAAGGAGGCTTCCGAGCCTCTTGAAAGGAGGCTTTCGAGCCTCTTGAAAAAGGGCTTCCGAGCCTCTTGAAAGTAGGCTTCCGAGCCTCTTGGAAGGAGGCTTCCGAGCCTCTTGAAAGGAGGCTTTCGAGCCCGAGCCTCTTGAAAGGAGGCTTCCGAGCCTCTTGAAAGGAGGCTTCCGAGCCTCTTGAAAGGAGGCTTCCGAGCCTCTTGAAAGGAGGCTTCCGAGCCTCTTGAAAGGAGGCTTCCGAGCCTCTTGAAAGGAGGCTTCTTAGCCTCTTGAAAGGAGGCTTCCGAGCCTCTTGAAAGGAGGCTTGAGCCTCTTGAAAGGAGGCTCTGAGCCTCTTGAAAGGAGGTTTCTGAGCCTCTTGAAAGGAGGCTTCTGAGCCTCTTGAAAGGAGGCTCTGAGCCTCTTGAAAGGAGGCTTCTGAGCCTCTTGAAAGGAGGCCTGAGCCTCTTGAAAGGAGGCTTCTGAGCCTCTCGAAAGGAGGCTTCTTAGCCACTTGAAATGAGGCTGGAGCCTGTAGAAAGGAGGCCTGAGCCTCTTGAAAGGAGACTTGAGGCCTCTTGAAAGGAGGCTTCTGAGCCTCTTGAAAGGAGGCTCTGAGCCTCTTGAAAGGAGGCCTGAGCCTCTTGAAAGGAGGCTACCGAGCCTCTTGAAAGTAGGCTTCGGAGCCTCTTGGAAGGAGGCTTCCGAGCCGATTGAAAGGAGGCTTCAAGCCCGAGCCTCTTGAAAGAAGGCTTCCGAGTCTCTTGAAAGGAGGTTTCCGAGCCTCTTGAAAGGAGGCTTCCGAGCCTCTTGAAAGGAGGCTTCCGAGCCTCTTGAAAGGAGGCTTCCGAGCCTCTCGAAAGGAGGCTTCTTAGCCTCTTGAAAGGAGGCTTCCGAGACTGTAGAAAGGAGTCTTCCAAGCCTCTTGAAAGGAGACTTCCGAGCCTCTTGAAAGTAGGCTTCCGAGCTTCTTGAAAGGAGGCTTCCGAGCCTCTTGAAAGGAGACTTCCGAGCCTCTTGAAAGGAGGCTTCCGAGCCTCTTGAAAGGAGGCTTCCGAGCCTCTTGAAAGGAGGCTTCCGAGCCTCTTGAAAGGAGGCTTCCGAGCCTCTTGAAAGGAGGCTCCGAGTCTCTTGAAAGGAGACTTGAGGCCTCTTGAAAGGAGGCTTCCTGAGCCTCTTGAAAGGAGGCTTCCGAGCCTCTTGAAAGGAGGCTTCCGAGCCTCTTGAAAGGAGGCTTCCGAGCCTCTTGAAAGGAGGCTTCCGAGCCTCTTGAAAGGAGGCTTCCGAGCCTCTTGAAAGGAGTATTTTGAAAAGAACCTCCCGAGCCTCTTGAAAGGAGGCTTCCGAGCTTTTTGAAAGAAGGCATCCGGGCCTCTTGCAAGGAGACACAGGCCTCTTGAAAGGAAGCTTCCGAACCTTTAGAAAGAAGGCTTCTGAACATCTTGAAGGAGGCATTCGTGCTGCTCAGAAGACGGCTTCCGTTAAGCGTAGAAAGATGCTTTTAAACCTTGCAACAAAGCAACTGAACTTTTCTGAAAAAAGCCTACATGCCTCTCGAACGGAGGCTTCCAAACCCTTAGATTCTAGATTTTAGTTCAAAAGCATGTTTCTAACATATTATTCAACATTTTGTTTAGATCAGATAGATTACATTAAAGATTTTTTTCAATTTTCTCGTTCAACAATTATCTATTTGATCTATTGTTCCGCAGCCCTTCCTATTCTGTTCTAGTTGAGGAGACAAAGTTCTGAAAAAACTCAAAGGTGCAGCCCAATCGGGTTGTACGCAAAGGTGACGTTGAACTACGTGGCAGTACTGGTGGTTTTCGTGATTGTCTGCTGAGATTTAGTGAGTTGAAAGCAGGCCAAGTTCCAGTTGGAATGTAGTGCTATGGAAGAAAAAGCTTGCGATGCATTTACGAGTTTGACTGATTCACCAAAACCGATTGCTAAACTGTTAGCAAGTGTTCAGTAGTAAATAATCATACATAAATATTGTAACACACTGGAGTCAGCTTTTACGCGGAGGATATGGGCCGCGTAAATTAAAACAACGTAAAAAACCGCATAAATTCCAAAATATGTCTAAATGAATCGCGTTAATCCCGAAGTTCTAGTGAAAAAAAAATTGCATAAAAAGCGATTCGTGTAAAAATAAAACGCGTAAAAAACGACTTCAGTGTACATCGGGAATGAAGCGTTGACTCTTCCTTGATCGGATGGTCCGAGAAAATTGAAAATCCATCGAAAACGGCTGAGATATTAACGATCAAAGTCTATCATATTTTCGTGACGTTTTTCGATTTTTTGCAAACGTAAAGTGTACCCCAATATAGAAAAGACAGACGTAGTTTTAAGACTAAACAATAAAGTAATTTACTGTATAGGTAAATAAAGTAGGCAAATAAGATTAGATTAGGTACCTAGCGTAGTATAAATAGTGTAAGTTGCGATTGTTTTCTTCAAGTCGAGTCAAGTACAAGACACTGAAGACGACCACACAGTTGTGGTCGAAATACGTATCTGCAAAGATAACGAAAATTAACTGGTGGAATTAAATGGACAGTACTTAATTCGTCTTAGACGGTTTAATACATTCCACTAAACGAGCTTAATATATTTTTCTGAAAGTATTATTGTTTTGTTGGTTAAAATATGAGCATGGGTAAAAAAGTATGAGTATCTAAGACATATTTTGATTGAACATGTTGTAGATTGTGGAATATTCACGTCTCAATCAGGACTTTATCTCCCTTCAGAAATTCCTTCTCTTCAGGGAAATAAGATGGATGTTGTACTGCAAATCCATTCTGTCTTGAGAAGCCTTACCTTGAGTGGAAGGTATTTCCTCGATATCGCATTAGGGTAATTGCTCCAACGTTGTTGCACAGTAACACAACATGAAATGACTTTCTCCGACAGCAATCAGGAATATCGCAATCGAAATTGAGAGAGATTTTCTTAAATCAGAACAATTGTGTTGGGTAAACATTGTCTACTTTGCGCCTCGAACCGCAGACCTCTTGATTTGTAGGCCCTGATAATACCACATAGGCCACTCTAGATCCATACCAGAAGGTTGAGCATACTGGACGGTATTGCTCATAAATCATAGTCAACTTTGATCTAGCATGAGGGGAATGGTCTTGCTTGACTACCCTATTCAAATGTTGAGTATTTTATGAAAACTGCATTATTACATGCCGAAGATTATTTTTCAGAATAAAGTGATGTATGGACGAAACTTCCGCAATACTCGAATAAACGGGAAAATTGAATTGGGAATATATTTAAAATTTATAGTACCCCCAGAAGCACCTAAAATATTTTTTCTAGTTTTAAGGCAAATTTTTCAGCTAAACCTATAAAAAAAGTCATAGAATAAGCACTCTAAACATCCTAGTACCAATGACAAAGTGATAGAAAATAGTCTAAAGAAGCTGTTAACGGCCAATGCTTCTATAATGTGGAGTAAAATTTATGCATTCAGACGACATTTCTATGAGAAAGTCTAAAAAATCACATATCTCGTTTGATGCACCTCTAAATTTCCATGGATTTGGCTGAAAATTGGTCAGGAGATTCCATTCAAGATACTCATTGAAATAAAGGAGTGGCACTTTGAATCTGGAATACTTTTCAAAATGGTGAACAGGTCTAGTAAACAACCAATCACAATCAAATATGCAGAGTGTCAATCTCGATTTAATTGAGCACTTAGTTGCTATTAATGCCAACATCATCCACTCGAAAATTTGTCGATGAAACGCTACAGACGGTACTCATGCGAATACATTTTTGTAGCGTTTCCTTCCGATGCTTACTTTTACTTATGGATCCTGTACACCTCCGGTGCAAAGGGCCGACTTGAAAGATCTCCATCCTGAGCGTTGCCAGGCTATCGCTTTAACCTGTTGCCAGGTTAGATTTCGGTCGACTTCTTTTATTTCTTTATTGAGGCTTCGCCGCCATGAGCCTCTGAGTCTGCCTCTGCTGCGATGTCCCGCTGGGTTCCAGTCTAATGCTTGTTTACAGATTTCGTTTCCGCCCCTACGTAGAGTGGCTACGTAGGCCGACCCCGACTTCCGATTCCGAATTTCTGTTGCTATCGGCCTCTGGTGACAACGACGATGGAGCTCGTTGTTTGAGATCCAGTTGTGAGGCCACCAGGCCCGAATTATATACCGCAGGCATCTGTTAATGAACACCTGTAGCCGTTGATACACACCATATTTCGCTAGCGTATAAAAACACAGATTTCACGTTAGAGTTGAAAATTCGTATTCTGGTGCGTTCACTTATCTGTCTGTTTTCCAGATATTTCTTAAAATCGCAAAGGCAGCGCTTGCTTTCTTGATCCGTGCACCTATGTCGATCTTGGTACCACCGTCTGACGCCATTTGGCTTCCAAGATATTGGAAGCTTTCAACATTCTCCACTGGTTGCCCGGCTACTGTTAAACTGGAAGGGGTCACCGTGTTTACATCCAACGATTTGGTTTTGTTGACGTTGATGACTAAACCTGCCGAAGAGGAGCGCTCGGCAAGATCGTTGAGCTTACTCTGCATATCAGAGCGCCGTTGCGCGAGGAGTGCAACGTCATCAGCCAATTCGAAGTCGTTTAGGTGCTCCAGTCCTTCCTTCCGATGCGTGTTTGTGATATTGTTTTTGCTGTCGCCAAGCGACTATAATTTGAGCTTTGAAGATAATTTTCACGACTCAACCTTCTCTTCCATAGAATTGTGGTTAGGAAAAGAACCGAATCAATTTCCATAATGCGCCTTTCCAATCACAAACAGAAACAAAACCAAAATCAGTATCCTGAGAGATAATTTCACTTGGCTGCCACCAACGCCATCTATGCAAATAAATATTTGTAGCACCTCCTTACGATGCGCGCTCGTATTTCTGCTAAGGACGGCAACTTTCTGACGTCGTGCTTTGAACAAATTCGTCTCGCTCAATCTTCTTTTATATGGAATGGTGGAGAAGAACGAATTAATAATGCATCTTTCGAATCACTAACAGCTGTTGACGACGACCACACGATCCACGCCATGGGCTGAAATAAAATTTGCTTCAGCAAGCCCGCTGATGCTGGGACCGATATCTGCTCTCCACGACATTTCAAATGAAACGTCACGGGAGCAATTTTATTATAATCAATAAAGAAGGCCCATTCCGTCTCTTTGTTGATCGGCACGGCATACAAAAAACAAGGCAGGCTCAGCACGCATGTAAACATTCAATTTGAATGTAAACATGTGACGTAAGTACTGTCTTCGCACATGCTGAACCAAGACGATGCTCTACGGTCTCAGCATGCTTACTTTTGTACTCCAACGTGTGGCGATAAAATATGCGTCACTTTTGAAGTGCCATTTTTCTTACGAGCCTACCTTGTTTTCTGTACATATACCGTGGTTGATCGGTATGAGTGCAAATATTGTGTAACCATAACACTCACCAAAGGGGCGTGGCTACAGGGTTAACTTTATTGATTACAAGAAAGCAGCTTTTACAAGCGCGCGAGGGCCATTTTGTTCGAGATGGCGCGAAGAGCAGACCGCGGTCCCACTATCGGCATCGGCGGAATTCCTGCTGAAAATTTTATTCCCACTGTTGGTTGTGCGGTTGTCGTCGTCAGCATGAGCAGCGCTCAGATTAAATTTTCTTGTCTGAAGTACAAACGATTGGCTATCATCAGTGAGAGCAGCTCTTAAGCCGCAATTTGAGGCGAGATGAATTTTGATCAAAGTACAATTTAATCGCTTGGTGATGGCAGATAGTTTCCGTCGGTAGCAGAATCACAAGCGCACGTAAGAATAAGAGACGCTGCAGAAAATTATTCGCATGGATAGCAGTAGCAGTCAAGTGAAATTGCCCTTCAAGATTATAACTTTAGTAGGTAGTAGGCTACTTATTCCAAGTTTTATTTCCATCCATGTGAAAACATGTTCGCAGCTTCTCCTTCTGTTCTGACGTACACATGTGCGGTCACCAAGCGATTATGATTTGCACTTTAAAAAAAATTTATCTCGGCTAAACCATCGCTTTCATCGCTTCGATTTTCAATCATTCGACTTCCCAGTCACAAAACTAAATCAGAATCTTGAGAAAATTTCAATTAGCTGGTACTGACATCCAAGCAAATAAATATTTGTAGCATTCCGACACGCGTTCGTGATTCTTAATTTGCACTTTGAACAAAATTATTCTCACTACATTGCTGAAAGTCTCAATAATAAAGGATAAAAAAAATCTTCTCACAACAACTTTCCCTTGTATAAAATGGTGGTCCTGAACCATGCAAGGAAATGTCTTTGGAGTGCCACTGACGTGAACGATAGCCACACGATAGTTTGCCGCTAAAGCACTACAGATGCAGAAACCACCACCATCGATGCTGTGGGGTATGAGTAAAATACCTCCAGCGTGTATTTAGACGCGTACCCCATAACATGTTAGCAGATGAATGAATATGGATTCATTCACCCGTTTAACGATGGCATAATGCCCAGTCCTTCAACGAAAGGCGATCAGCGCATAGCAAGCCATGACTCTTCCTCTTTCGGCGACCAACCATCCGACGCACAGGACGTAGGCTCCAACAGCAGCCGCGCGATTGGACGGTAATTTGGCTGACGGATATTTTCCCGGTTCCACATTTGGCGATCCGTGCCATGACTTATTGTCCAGACAATGAACCAATGATTGACCGGTAACCTGAAGAATATTGAAATTTATTGGTGAGTAACAAGTTAACAAATGTAAAGAAACTTTTTCTGTTCATGCAAAGGTCATGCATAAGTTTTTTGTCAAATTGCTAAAGGTCATCAGACGGGACGTTTGATGAAAGATTCCATGCTGCCAGATAATGCTGCTGGTGATGGAATACTTTGCCACGGGCTGGGACTCTCGTGAGCAGTATGCAATGAAATTGCATATCGTATCAGGCGGGACGTCTGGTGGAATATTATAAGCCACAGATTGGGACTTCTGTGCGATGTGCTTGTTTAACGAGGCGGGATGCTCGTTAAGAAATTAGGTGGACCAAATGGGACGTTTGGTCTAAGATTTTCTTGCCACAGGTTGGGACTACTGTGAGGATGATTATAATTAGAGATGCACGTTCTACTATCAAACGGGACGTTTGATGAAAATTTCACATATCAGATAAGAGTGGCCATGTGATATGGATGCGTACATGTAATAATTTTGTCGTGATTAATTAAGGTAGTCGATGGATTGGTCAGATAGTTTCATAGATCTCCGTCATTGAGAAAGATGATTGCGGGAGTTAAAATAATGAGCTCGAATTGATCAAGGATAAAAATGTATGCACTTTGTTTTAGAGACTGGTTTCAGATGAGTGAGTAATTGAAAGAGTATACTTAACCAGCGCAGTTTAGCTCAGACTGACATTATATGTCATGGTTGCTATTCCATGGTTCATCAGAACTGGTTTTAAGTTACGTTACAATGAGGAAAGGATGTGTGTAATTGGTGTTGCTTCTTCAGCCCGCGAATACCTCTGATTCCCCACAGTACCACGAAAAAAATGTTGAGTTCATTAGGTGGAGCAGGTAAATAGAAGCAATTGAAAAGGTGCACAAAACCAAACAGAAAACTGGTGAAAAAGTGCAGAAGGGGTTGCATGTAGTTTGGAACAACTAATCATGAACGTTTTTAATAATGTTCGGGACGACTACACATTTAATCACTTTGGTCTTAAGGGAAGATAACTTAGCGTATTGCTCGGAATGACCACGCAAAAAAAAAAAAACGATTTGACCAAATCTAAGATTCAAAAAAAGTTAAAAAAAAAACAATGTCAACGCTTACTCCTGATTATGATAGAACAATGTATATAAGATAAAGGATCGTAATAAAACGAAAAGAAAACATGCAATATGTAGAGAATAGTTTGTCTAATTAAACTGAAGCTAAACATCGCTGATTTAGGATTATGGATAATGTTATAATTATCGGCATATTAGTGTTCTGATTCAACAGACGTTAAGTTGCATATCGTGTTTATAAGCAACAATCTTTAGAAATGTTAAACAATGTAGTGTGAAATGCTTCGATTCCAATGGAGACAGAAAGGTGACAGTTGCATAGTAGGGTGGGACAAAATTTTATTTTCACTTCCTGCATGGTTTTTGCACGCCTCTTGGGTCCTATAATGCTTGTGCGAAATTTCAGATCAATCGGTGAAACTATATTTTAGCGCCGGCGATTTTAATTTTCCATAGGATTTACTATGAGGAAACTTACCTTTACAAAGAAAAAATCCTCAAGGTGTCCCATTATTCTCTAACGATAAATCGATTCAACTACATCATAGGAAATTTTACCAGCAAACTTTCATTGGAAGACCGCAAAGTGATCCGACGCTCGTGAAAAATTTTAATCACATAAAACTAATCGCTGTATGAACGCAAGGCTCATTGTACTTTTTGTTCCAGCATCACTGCCGTCTGCTACTTGCTGTTGTTTGTACGAGGCACCACTTTGCGTGGAGGATTCGCTTAGCTTGAATGAAAAGCGGGTTACTAGGGATACGTTTATTGGCCTTGCTGAAAGAAATTCAACCAAATTTCAATGAAGGTGTGATTCACAAAAAGAGGCATATAACGAACACTTTCCACATATCATGCAACGAAGCGATAATAGATGCGATGTATTAGTTGGGGCCTCTGAATCGCGACGTCAATAGTTCGAAGCTGGTCTGAACGGGAATTTTTTTCGGTACTGGTAATCTTCTTGTAATTTATATTTATATTCCCAAATTCTAATTTTCGAGAAGATTTCCAGTATTTCTAAAAGATTTAGATAAGATACACAGGATTTTAAATGTATTTTCATGCACATATTTGGAGCACGCAAATAGACGCAATGTCTAATCGATCTTATTGTTCCTTTAAATCTAATTAAATTCAAACTGTGCCTGCTTGTAAAACTAAGTCAAATTTAATTGAATATCAAATGTTAATTCGTTTGATGGAATTAGCAGCAATTTTACAAGACGTTGAATTTTCAAAACTGTGTACTGCTGTGTACTTGTGATACTGATTTCCGAAGAAAATAATTTAACGAACTTGCTCTGCTGCGTTGATACTTGATTGCCATGCCGATTATTCAAATCGAAGACTACCGGGTTAGAGACCCTTCTTGTAAAGTTGTGTATTTTCTAAATTGCGAAATAGTTTAGGAGATTCCTAGATTTGTTTTGCCTCGAGTTGTAAATCTCTTTAAAAAAGAAAAAAATACACGGCTGACAGAATAATTTGTATGAAAGTCGAAGAAATAGTCTCTGAAAAATAGCAAATTAGTTATAATTCAAGTCTTTGATTTGAATTATTGGCATATCAATCAAATATCAAAGAAGCAAAGCAACGTCATTAAATTATTCTCTTCTGAAATCAAATCACAAGAATCATATCTCAGTCTTTAGAAATACCAGAAAGCTTCTCGAAAGTAAGAATATGTAAATATAAAGAATTTCGTAAAGAATACCAGTATCGAAAAACAAATTCCCGCTCAGACCAGCTTCGAACTATTGACGTCGAGAATGAGAGGCCCCAACCTATATCTCGCATCTAAAGTCGCTTCGCTGTATTGCGTGTGGAAAGTGTGCGTTACATGCCTCTTTTTGTTAATCACACCTTCATTGAAATTTGGTTAAATTTCTTCTACCTAGAAGGACGAAGACTCAAACAGCAAGGCCAATAAACGTATCCCTAGTAACCCGCTTTTCATTCATGCTTAGCGAATCCTCTACGCAAAGTGGTGCCTCGTACAAACAACAGCAAGCAGCAGACGGCAGTGATGCTGGAACAAAAAGTACAATGAGCCTTGCGTTCATACAGCAATTAGTTTTATGTAAATAACATTTTTCACGAGGGTCGGATCACTTTACGGTCTTCCAATGAAAGTTTGCTGGTAAAATTTCCTATGATGTAGTTGGATCGATTTATCGTTAGAGAACAATGGGACACCTTGGGGATTTTTTATTTGTAAAGGTAAGTTTCCCCATAGTAAATCCTATGGAAAATTAAAATCGCCGGCGCTAAAATATAGTTTCACCGATTGATCTGAAATTTCGCACAAGCATTGTACGACCCAAAAGGCTTCTGAAAAATATGAGGGAACGAAAATTTATTTTTTTCATATGTCCATGTCCCAGGCTATTGCATAGTGATGACCTATTGAACATTGATTAATTCCAATAGAATTGGTAGTTTTAACAGAATGTTGGAGTTGGTATTAAATAGAAGTGGAAAAGGAACGAAGATTATTCCATTTCCAGAATCCGAGAAGTTACACATGCAAGACATTTGGGATATTGTTGAATACGAATAAGAAATCCAGGTTAGTTCAAGGATATCATTCGAAGCTGTTATACCTGAACGCATGCACTGTTTTCTTAGTTGAGATTACATTTCTTATTAGGCCTTTTCCGCTTGGTAGCATAGTATTTCTTAAACACTTCCATAGACAATAACTAAAAGGTTTCTAAGGCGAGTTACCATTTTTGCATTCGTGTTTCATGAAGCTAACAAGATGACTCTTGTGCCCAGGGAAAAAAAATCACCCAGAAGATTTTCTAGAACAGACCGAGAGACGCCTTCTTTGTAGCAGCAGCATAGATCGTACCGGTAAGGATGGCCCCAGTATGCATGCACTGCATGATATAAATACCATGGTACTTATATCATAAACCTGTCATTAGTATAAGCGGTACGTTAGTGAGTATCCGACTGGCAATTCAAAAATTGTGTATTATAGACGGTGGTGGAGAGCTTTCTGGAACACCACCAAAGAAAAAGAAAAGTTTGGTGGTTTGAAAGACCGCAAGGAGGGTTTTCGAATTAAGCTAATGTTTTTGGGAGACCACCGTTGAATAGTTCGTCAATTTGAAAACATATACATAGTTTGAAAATCATTAAAAGGTGGTTAGCGGTTTTAGAAAATCACAGGATATGTATGTGAGGAAATCAGATGTAATGCGACTTAAAAGGAAAATTGAAGGTCTAAACACCCTCGTTCAACTCACTTGGACGTGAAAAAAGTTAAAAGTTTATCTCTTGGTGAATTGAATTCAACTGAGTTGATCAATACACCTACCCAGTTGAAAGTTCATCGTTTAGAATTTACCCTTTTGCTAAACAGCCCATATTAGTGTTTTTTTATCTTTTTATTGGGGGAGGAGGGAGAATGTGGGGTATGAGTAAAATACCTCCAGCGTGTATTTAGACGCGTACCCCATAACATGTTAGCAGATGAATGAATATGGATTCATTCACCCGTTTAACGATGACATAATGCCCAGTCCTTCAACGAAAGGCGATCAGCGCATAGCAAGCCATGACTCTTCCTTTTTCGGCGACCAACCATCCGACGCACAGGACGTAGGCTCCAACAGCAGCCGCGCGATTGGACGGTAATTTGGCTGACGGATATTTTCCCGGTTCCACAGATGCTAGGACCGCTACCAACGCCATCGTTCTGTGCGCTCTCCGTGACCACTCACCGTAGATCATCGTACAGAAATGACACGCGAGCTGGTTTCTGGTTTGTTTTTTGAGGGATATTTACCCATAAGGTCAGTCATCCCTATTAAAATGAAAATTAATTTAATTAATTCTTTGTACTATTTGGAAAACACATCTAAATGGTATAATATGGTTTGATTCCCAACATTAGTGTATGCCCCGTGATACGAAAACCCCACCGGTTATACACCCTTGCTCGCAGGGGAGGGAAGGGCTGATCCAACAATGCTGCTGCTGGGTGAGGAAGCCTCGATCCACTGACGATCGATCCGTTCGACGCGCGAGCGCAAATCATGGGACGTTTTACACCCGGAGATAATTGAACGGTGGGTCACAAGCCCCGTAACTTACATCACTCTGATGTCCGTGTCAGGAATGCATGAACAGGATTGGTTGGCTCTGATATTTTTACTGGGTAGGACAAGAGTCTAAATTTTCATTAGTTTATCATGAATAATCAAAAGTTTCAATGAAATTGATAAATTGCTGGAGAATTTCTGAGTCGATTGATATATAAATCTCCAAAATCCATCGAAAGATAAAAGCTCTATTAACGTTCAAAATCTTACATGATTTCGTGACGGTTCCCAATTTTAGATTCTGATTTGACACCCAGTACCTTCGGGTAAGACGTTGTCCAACGTTAAAAAGTAAACAAACGCGTAAAAAGCGACTGTAGTGTATCTTTAAGGAGATATAACTTCACATTTTTAACCCTCTAAGACCCGGGACGAACGGATTTTTTTCAAATGGCTCGCATTCAGCACCTGATCGTCGGAATTCCTCGCGGTTTCGTTTGTGCTCAATGGGAATAGCTATATTTTTGCTCTGATACATTTTCAAATAAAAATTTTTGTTCAGGTCCGAGTTATTGCTAAAAATAAGTGTGCGCGGGGGTGTTTTCCCATAATTCAAACATCTCTTGAATATTCTGGACGTGTTCATGCCCAAAATTTATCAAATCACCCATCAAACCAACCCAAAAAGATATTTGTAAAGATTTTTAGTCGATTCCGATGTTTTCACCATTTGAGTAGGGCAGGATTGACTGAATTCAGGGCCGCATTCAGGGGTTACAATGGTAGAGTATGGGCTAAAAATTCAATTACAATGAAATTTGCATGAACATGCGGCTGCACAAATTTAAAAATCAGGAGTTTTAAATATTTAATTTTCAATTGAAAATGAGATTCTGCAATTCTTATCAGGGCCGGATTTAGGGGTCGAAATGGGGGTGACCAGGGGCCATATCACCAATTGCAATGGAACTGGGCATGCGACTGCTCAAACTTCATGAAAACACATCAGGAGTTCAAAGAACTCTGTTTGAATTTGAAATTGACCTTCTATAATTTTGACCAGGGCCGGCTTCAGGGGTCCAAATGGGGAGGGCAAGGGCCATATCACCAAAAGCAATGAAACTGGGCATGCGACTGCTCAAACACCATGGAAACACATCAGGAGCTCAAAGAAATCTGTTTCAAATGGAAATTGATCTTCTGAAATTTCAACCAGGGCCGGATTTAGGAGTGATAATGGGAGGGCAGGGCCATATCACCAATTGCAATGAAACAGGGCATGCGACTGCTCAAACTTCATGAAAACACATCAGGTGCTCAGAGAACTCTGTTTTAATTTGAAATTGACCCTCTGAAATTTTGACCAGGGCCGGATTCAGGGGTCTAAATGGGGAGTGCAAGGGCCATATCACCAATTGCAATGAAACTGGGCATGCGACTGCTCAAACTTCTTGAAAACACATCAGGAGCACAAAGAACTCTGTTTGAATTTGAAATTGACCTTCTGTAATTTTGACCAGGGCCGGCTTCATGGGTCCAAATGGGGAGGGCAAGGGCCATATCACCAAAAGCAATGAAACTGGGCATGCGACTGCTCAAACACCATGGAAACACATCAGGAGCTCAAAGAAATCTGTTCAAATGGAAATTGATCTTCTGAAATTTCAACCAGGGCTGGATTTAGGAACGAAAATGGGGAGGGCAGGGGCCATATCACCAATTGCAATGAAACAGGGCATGCGACTGCTCAAACTTCATGGAAACACATCAGTAGCTCAAAGAACTCTGTTTGAATTTGAAATTGACCTTCTGAAATTTTGACCAGGGCTGGATTCAGGGGTCTCAATGGGGGTGACCATGGGGCCATATCACCAATTGCAATGAAACTGGGCATGCGACTGCTCAAATTTCATGAAAACACATCAGGAGCACAAAGAACTCTGTTTGAATTTGAAATTGACCTTCTGTAATTTTGACCAGGACCGGCTTCAGGGTCCAAATGGGGAGAGCACAAGGGCCATATCACCAAAAGCAATGAAACTGGACATGCGATTGCTCAAACACCATGAAAACACATCAGGAGCACAAAGAACTCTGTTTGAATTTGAAATTGACCTTCTGTAATTTTGACCAGGGCCGGCTTCAGGGGTCCAAATGGGGAGGGCAAGGGCCATATCACCAAAAGCAATGAAACTGGGCATGCGACTGCTCAAACACCATGGAAACACATCAGGAGCTCAAAGAAATCTGTTTCAAATGGAAATTGATCTTCTGAAATTTCAACCAGGGCCGGATTTAGGAGTGAAAATGGGGAAGGCAGTGCCATATCACCAATTGCAATGAAACAGGGCATGCGACTGCTCAAACTTCATGAAAATACATCAGAAGCTCAAAGAATTCTGCTCGAACTTCAAATTGTCTTTCCGAAATTTTGACCAGGACCGGCTTCAGGGCTCCAGGAATTCCTCCGGAAGTTCCCCCAGGAATTCCTCCGGAAGTTCCTCCAGGAATTCCTCCGGAAGTTCCTCCAGGAATTCCTCCGGAAGTTCCTCCAGGAATTCCTCCGGAAGTTCCTCCAGGAATTCCTCCGGAAGTTCCTCCAGGAATTCCTCCGGACGTTCCTCCAGGAATTCCTCCGCAAGTTCCTCCAGGAATTCCTCCGCAAGTTCCTCCAGGAATTCCTCCGGAAGTTCCTCCAGGAATTTCTCCGGAAGTTCCTCCAGGAATTTCTCCGGAAGTTCCTCCAGAAATTCCTCTGGAAGTTGCTCCAGGAATTCCTCCGGATGTTCCTCCAGGAATTCCTCCGGAAGTTCCACCAGGAATTTCTCCGAGAGTTCCTCCAGGAATTCCATTGGAAGTTCCTCCAGGAATTCCATCGGAAGTTCCTTCAGGAATTCCTTCGGAAGTTTCTTCAGGAATTCTCTCGGAAGTTTCTCCAGGAATTTCTTCGGAAGTTCTTTCAAGAATTTTTCCAGAAGGTGCTCCAGGAAGTTCCACCAGGAATTCCTTCCCAAGTTCCACCAGGAATTCCTTCGGAAGTTTATCCTGGAATTCCTCCAGAAGTTCATGCAGGAATTTCTGCAGAAGTTACTTCACGAATTCAGGAATTCTTTCGGAACTTTCAGAGATCCTCCAGGAATTTTTGACTTCCGAAGGAATTCCTGGTGGAACTTCCGAAGGAATTGCTGGAGGAACTTCCGAAGGAATTCCTGGAGGAACTTCCGAAGGAATTCCTGGAGGAACTTCGGAAGGAATTCCTGGTGGAACTTCCGAAGGAATTCCTGGAGGAACTTCCGAAGGAATTCCTGGTGGAACTTCCGAAGGAATTCCTGGAGCAACTTCCGAAGGAATTCCTGGAGGAACTTCCGGAGGAATTCCTGGAGGAACTTCTGGAGTAATTCCTGGAGGAACTTCCGGAGGAATTCCTGGAGGAACTTCCGGAGGAATTCCTGGAGGAACTTCCGGAGGAATTCCTGGAGGAACTTCCGGAGGAATTCCTGGAGGAACTTCCGGAGGAATTCCTGGAGGAACTTCCGGAGGAATTCCTGGAGGAACTTCCGGAGGAATTCCTGGAGGAACTTCCGGAGGAATTCCTGGAGGAACTTCCGGAGGAATTCCTGGAGGAACTTCCTGGAGGAATTCCTGGAGGAACTTCCGGAGGAATTCCTGGAGGAACTTCCGGAGGAATTCCTGGAGGAACTTCCGGAGGAATTCCTGGAGGAACTTCCGGAGGAATTCCTGGAGGAACTTCCGGAGGAATTCCTGGAGGAACTTCCGGAGGAATTCCTGGAGGAACTTCCGGAGGAATTCCTGGAGGAACTTCCGGAGGAATTCCTGGAGGAACTTCCGGAGGAATTCCTGGAGGAACTTCCGGAGGAATTCCTGGAGGAACTTCCGGAGGAATTCCTGGAGGAACTTCCGGAGGAATTCCTGGAGGAACTTCCGGAGGAATTCCTGGAGGAACTTCCGGAGGAATTCCTGGAGGAACTTCCGGAGGAATTCCTGGAGGAACTTCCGGAGGAATTCCTGGAGGAACTTCCGGAGGAATTCCTGGAGGAACTTCCGGAGGAATTCCTGGAGGAACTTCCGGAGGAATTCCTGGAGGAACTTCCGGAGGAATTCCTGGAGGAACTTCCGGAGGAATTCCTGGAGGAACTTCCGGAGGAATTCCTGGAGGAACTTCCGAGGAATTCCTGGAGGAACTTCCGGAGGAATTCCTGGAGGAACTTCCGGAGGAATTCCTGGAGGAACTTCCGGAGGAATTCCTGGAGGAACTTCCGGAGGAATTCCTGGAGGAACTTCCGGAGGAATTCCTGGAGGAACTTCCGGAGGAATTCCTGGAGGAACTTCCGGAGGAATTCCTGGAGGAACTTCCGGAGGAATTCCTGGAGGAACTTCCGGAGGAATTCCTGGAGGAACTTCCGGAGGAATTCCTGGAGGAACTTCCGGAGGAATTCCTGGAGGAACTTCCGGAGGAATTCCTGGAGGAACTTCCGGAGGAATTCCTGGAGGAACTTCCGGAGGAATTCCTGGAGGAACTTCCGGAGGAATTCCTGGAGGAACTTCGGAGGAATTCCTGGAGGAACTTCCGGAGGAATTCCTGGAGGAACTTCCGGAGGAATTCCTGGAGGAACTTCCGGAGGAATTCCTGGAGGAACTTCCGGAGGAATTCCTGGAGGAACTTCCGGAGGAATTCCTGGAGGAACTTCCGGAGGAATTCCTGGAGGAACTTCCGGAGGAATTCCTGGAGGAACTTCCGAGGAATTCCTGGAGGAACTTCGGAGGAATTCCTGGAGGAACTTCCGGAGGAATTCCTGGAGGAACTTCCGGAGGAATTCCTGGAGGAACTTCCGGAGGAATTCCTGGAGGAACTTCCGGAGGAATTCCTGGAGGAACTTCCGGAGGAATTCCTGGAGGAACTTCCGGAGGAATTTCTGGAAGAACTTCCGGAGGAATTCCTGGAGGAACTTCCGGAGGAATTCCTGGAGGAACTTCCGGAGGAATTCCTGGAGGAACTTCCGGAGGAATTCCTGGAGGAACTTCCGGAGGAATTCCTGGAGGAACTTCCGGAGGAATTCCTGGAGGAACTTCCGGAGGAATACCTGGAGGAACTTCCGGAGGAATTCCTGAAGGAACTTCCGGAGGAATTCCCGGAGGAACTTCTATAAGATTTCCTGGAGGAACTTCCGGAGGAATTCCTGGAGGAATTTCCGAATGAATTCCTGGAGGAATTTCCGAATGAATTCCTGGAAGGATTTCCGAAGGAATTTCTGAAGGAACTTCCGGGGGAACTTCGGCAGAAATTCTTGGAGGATTTTCCGGAGGATTTCCTGAAAGAACTTCCGGAGGAATTGCTGGAGGAATTTCCGGAGGAATTCCTGGAGGAACTTCCGGAGGAATCCCAAGAGGAACTTCCGGAGGAATTCCTGGAGGAACTTCCGGAGGAATTCCTGGAGGAACTTCCGGAGGAATTCCTGGAGGAACTTCCGGAGGAATTCCTGGAGGAACTTCCGGAGGAATTCCTGGAGGAACTTCCGGAGGAATTCCTGGAGGAACTTCCGGGGAAATTCCTGGAGGAACTTCCGGAGAAATTCCTGGAGGAACTTTTGGAGGAATTCCCGGAGGAACTTCTGGACGAATTCCTGGAGTATTTTCCGGAGAAATTCCTGAAATTTGTATCAGAGCAGTTTCAAGTTCAATCAGAATACTTTGAGCTCCTGATGTGTTTTCATGATGTTTAAGCAGTCCGCTCTCCATATTTTCACCCCTGAATCCGGCCCTGGTTGAAATTTCAGAGGGTCAATTTCAAATTCAAACAGAGTTCTTTGAGATCCTGATGTGTTTTCATGAAATTTGAGCAGTCGCATGCCCACTGCCCAGTTTTATTTCTATTGGTGATATGGCCTTTGCTCTCCCCAGTTGGACCCCTGAAGCCGGTCCTGGTCAAAATTTCGGAAAGACAATTTGAAGTTCGAGCAGAATTCTTTGAGCTCCTGATGTGTTTTCATGAAGTTTGAGCAGTCGCATGCCCTGTTTCATTGCAATTGGTGATATGGTCCCCATTTTCACTCCTAAATCCGGTCCTGGTTGAAATTTCAGAAGATCAATTTCCATTTGAAACAGATTTCTTTTAGCTCCTGATGTGTTTCCATGGTGTTTGAGCAGTCGCATGCCCAGTTTCACTGCTATTGGTGGTATGGCCCTTGCTCTTCCCATTTGGACCCTGAATCCGGTCCTGGTCAAAATTTCAGAAAGTCAATTTCAAATTCAAACAGAGTTCTTTGTGCTCCTGATGTGTTTTCATGAAGTTTGAGCAGTCGCATGCCCTGTTTCATTGCAATTGGTGATATGGCCCCTGCCCTCCCCATTTTCACTCCTAAATCCGGTCCTGGTTGAAATTTCAGAACATCAATTTCCATTTGAAACAGATTTCTTTGCGCTCCTGATGTGTTTCCATGGTGTTTGAGCAGTCGCATGCCCAGTTCCATTGCTTTTGGTGATATGGCCCTTGCTCTCCCCATTTGGACCCCTCAAGCCGGCCCTGGTCAAAATTACAGAAGGTCAATTTCAAATTCAAACAGAATTCTTTGAGCTCCTGATGTGTTTTCATGAAGTTTGAGCAGTCGCATGCCCAGTTTCATTGCAATTGGTGATATGGCCCCTGGTCACCCCCATTTCGACCCCTAAATCCGGCCCTGATAAGAATTTCAGAAAGTCAATTTCAATTGAAAATTAAATATTTAAAACTCCTGATATTTAAATTTGTGCAGCCGCATGTTCATGCAAATTTCATTGTAATTGAATTTTTAGCCCATACTCTACCATTGTAACCCCTGAATGCGGCCCTGAATTCAGTCAATCCTGCCCTACTCAAATGGTGAAAACATCGGAATCGACTAAAAATCTTTACAAATATCTTTTTGGGTTGGTTTGATGGGTGATTTGATAAATTTTGGGCATGAACACGTCCAGAATATTGAAGAGATGTTTGAATTATAGAAAAACACCCCGCGCACACTTATTTTTAGCAATAACTCGGAGCTGAACAAAAAATTTTATTTGAAAATGTATCAGAGCAAAAATATAGCTATTCCCATTGAGCCCAAACGAAACCGCGAGGAATTCCAACGATCAGGTGCTGAATGCGAGCCATTTGAAAAAAATCCGTTCGTCCCGGGTCTTAGAGGGTTAACTCTGCTTCAATTGGTTTGAGCAATAGACTGCAATAGCAATAGACTTCTCTGTTTGAGAACGTCAGATGAAAGCCATTTCCGCTGGTTGGTTGTTCCTATGAACTGCAATTTCTTCAACGATCGCATCTGGAATGATCGGACGCTTCAAGATCTCGTCTGGATATCTTTAGGAATTTCTGATCGTTTCTCTTGGATTCTTTCTTTGAGAACATCGGATAAGTTAGCAACAATTTCTGTGGCTTGATTTGATATTGTGTCTTGCAACAAAATAAGAACTTACGTGATCATTTTCTAAGGCTCTCATAGATGTGTAAAATTTATCCGCAGTACAAATAGCACCTGCTATCAAAGCATTCGCCACCAGAATCATCTACGTGGCAGCCAAATTTTCAAAAATATCAAAGTAGCTATTTTCTAGAGGTACCGTGCGGGACCGAAATCCGTACAGCACCGAAATCCGTCCACCTCATGAGATATCAATAAATCAAAATGGGTTAAAGATAATTAATGTAGAAATAATTTATCTTATCCTGTTCAGATACTTGGCAGTAAGCTTTTAAGAAATTGAAATGGAAAAAAGGCATTGAAATTAAAACAACAAAAATCAAAAACAAATCTCCACCCACCAAACGCGTTGTTTTGGCCGCCATATTGTTTTCGGGTAGAGCATAATTGCACCAAAAGTAACTGTGTTTTAATTGCTAATTGCGAATCATTACATAAGATAAGCGGCATACAAATCGAAGGGATCGCTTCGAATGGTGCGTATCGAACTGTTTACGGTGGTAGTTTAGTCAATCAGATTGCTTCAATTTAAATATTTAGTTAATAAATAGATGTACGGATTTTGATCCTTTGATTCTAAATCCGTCCATGGTGGACGGATTTCGAGTCATGAGTAGTTGATTTTATTCATTATTTTATCATATTTTTCGTAGTTTTTAATGAGTAAATGTGAAACACTTGCTCCTGTGTGCTCCTGTGTCAATGACAAACGTTTTATTTACACTCGACTCCTTTTTTCTAATGACTTTTTCATATACTAAGGTGCTTAAGTGTACGGATTTCGATGCTCCACGGTATGTGTTTCTTGGGTTTTTCGTTACGACTAAAAATACGCGGAGGAAGAGATATTTTTATGAGCGGTACAACATAAAATGGATCGCCTCGTCGGTTTTATATAGAGTGAAGAACTCACGTCAGAGTAGTTCCACAGCAGCTTGAACAGGCTTGAGGGCTTGAGTTATTCCATCTATCATTAAAAAACCATCATCACTGAAATTGCATTAATGCTTCAAATCGATCAGGATTTTTTTTTAACGGACCCCTTCAACTGATAGGACCGTATGAGCATGGATAACATGCTATTCCAATGGACATATTTTCACAGCAAATTGTTTATCATAGGTGATCTTTGGAAGAAAATTACTACGGCACGTATCTTTTTAACAATGATCATTGATGGCAATTAGACAGATGGCTAAGAGAACACGTATGATTAATGACGATGCTGATTGATTTTTGCTGTAGCGTGAACGCCATTAAGCAAACTATGAAATACCGAAAATACCGGTATTTTCCGTCTCTAATACCGGTATTTTCGGTGCTCAAAATTAGCTGGTAATACCGGTATTACCGGTTTCGGTACTACCGGTTAGACCACCCTAGTACGAAGTCACCAGATTTTGATACACGATGCTGTTTTAGGGCACTCCATGGTTGGTTTTAAGACACCTAATTTTACTTCAGACGCTTCGGTGAAACAAAACATATCTCCACACCTGGGACTGCCCTGATTGTCACCATTTCGATAACATTTTCAGCTAACATTTTTTGAAACTACAATCCAAATAGACGAAGATGATTCAATAGCAACAAAGTGATACCTTGTGTGCAAAATACGAAATAGACTGAGGTTGTAACATTGAACACAGAATGCACAAGCATTTTGGTATCAGTAGTACCGTATCACAAAGTACCATGAATGCTTATCATTCACTACGATTCAGGATCGTATTAGGTGAAGCCATTATTCCACATGTCTTATTATTGTTTTCTCAAGCGTTAACCTGACAGTTAATACATCAAAAGAAAGGAGACCCGTCAACAAGAGCCAACAACAAAAGAAGCTGTCTTGACACTATTAGAACAAGCAAACTATTAACTTCGCCCTGGTGTTCACTTCCGACTGGCACCAAAACAAGCAGCAATTTTATGCAGCACCAGGCTCACCTGCTGAGAGAAAACAATTTCCCCATTTTACACCCTCTACAACAGGAGACTCAGGTTAGCAGATGAAAAGAAAGCATTCAAGTTCCATACAATAAACACAGCTCGTGTGCACTCGTGTTAAATAAATTATACACCTGGTAGGTGTGTGTCGTTTTTTTTTATTTTCGAAAGCACAGGACATGATTCCGGTGGAACAAAATGACAAAATCCGTCGTCGCTGTCGTCAACAGAAAGAAAGGTGGGGTGTCGTCGTCGGCGACGACGTCTAACATTTGCTGGCTATCGTACCGAAGAAGGTGTCGCACTGCAGCAACAACAGCGCGCAAGAAGCAGCTCAAACGGCCCGCAAAACTGGGCACGTTCTGAAAGGTCGCTTTATGATCATACTGAGATGGTGAACTTTGGTCTCGAACAGTAAAAATACAGCCGTCACATAACGAATCCGCTCGACGTTCCAGCAACAGCAATTTTGCCTTCGACAAATGGCACGATGGAAAAGTTTGTGCGGCAGTGGCAGGACAAGAGGGAAAACTTGATTTCGGGTTCGCCACGTTCATTGCACTGGGATCATTTGTGGACGGGCTTGGAAAACATCTAATGGGTAATCAACCGTACAGAGTAGTGTTATTAGTTGAGCAAACATGATGTTTATCTTAGGGCAGGCTTAGTTCGAATCCGGTACAAGAATCTTTGCTCACTAGACAACCGCATCCAAAATTCATTGCAGGGTTGTCCTTGATTTTGCTCTTCTTCGAGTGTCCTGAATGGAATCTTTTCATAGAAAGTCTGCCCAAAGCGCACACTGCACATGATTGTAGAGTGGACTGGCAGAACGCTTCGGCATCCGGAATGTTTACGAGAATGCTGTAAGTACCATTTTATCGCAGCCTACGTCGGCATCGTCATCCCGAACATCATCATTGCTGCAGTGCTGGAAACTATTTTTATAACCACCTTGCTTGCTCTCAGACATGGCCAGCGAAACATTTTACGAATTGCGTCAGTTTAATAAAAGCGCTAGGTTGTAAAATACCTGTAAAGACAGAAAAGAGGAAAATGTTAGCCATTGGAATTTATTGATTTTTAGATTATTAAATTTTATACAAGTTGGGATATTGCAAATGTTGGCAGCATAAGTTGAATCAAACTAATAAAAATGTACCGACAATAGAAACTATAATCAAGAAGACAACAATTGTTATCCAATGTGAATTGTGCTCAAGGAGATGCAACGGAAATCTTTGAAGCATATGACATACGAAGAAGAATTCAATTTCAAAACGCATTCAAGTGGAAAAACGATTTATTATTCCCTGTGTGAAGTTCATCCAAAATCCGGTACACAAACTTCAGGATAAACTTTCCGACACCCTAACCACAACATCCTTCCTAACCTAAGCCACCTGAGTCATAAATTTTGACCACGTCATTGTGTGGTCTACCGGTTCGGTCCACCTTGGCATAGGATTTGGATTTCAAGTGGTGGGCGGTGGTGGTTGGAATTGGATTATGCCAGGCCAGTCAGGGAAAGTTCGTAGCAAGCTTGTGTCTCGATGCCAAAGTCCAGGCGCAGCCCAACAATTGTCTCAATCGACAAAGTTTATAATTTGAAAACTAACTTAGGGAAAGTTTGGTGGTGCCGAATGCAAACGACAGGGTGTTGGCTCGAAAGCACTTGGATTTTCGATTGTAGGCGGTATTGAACGGAGAAAAAGTTATATTGAAAAAAAAATGCGAAATACTCAGAAAGAAATATGAACTCGAGATTCGACTTCAAGCTGTTTTATGTCAGGAGCAACTAGACAAGCTTCGCAAGAATTGACATAGGAACAATAATTACTGTAAGGGTTAAAAAAAATCAGGCTTGTTTCGACATAATACGACCGAAAACTAGAAAAGACTCAAAAAAAGAGCAATTTTAGACGGAATCGCGGATGACATTAGATAAGGAGTTCTAGGAAGAGTGCCAGGCGGAGTTCCATGAGAAACTCCAGTCGGAGTTTCAGAAGGATTTCCAGACAGTATTACTGAACGAAAAACAGACTAAAGTTCAGGAGGTTTTACAGACAAAGTCCCAGGTGAAAATATAGACGGTAGTTCAGGAAGAATTCTAGGCAACATGAGGAATTTAAAACTAAATTACGGGACAAACAAACTTAGATTCGAGGAGGAAGTACAGACGTAATTCCAGAAGAGATTCTAGGCGACGTTTATTAAAAGTGAAATTCTCCAGAAGAAATTTTAGATGTCGTTAAAGAAGCCAAACATCTGTGAAGAATTACAGATGGGATTCCGAATGGAATAACGGATTGAAACAAAAAAATCACAAGACGGAATACCAGAAAAAACTTTAAACTAAAATTCAGGAGAAATTCGTGACTGAGTACAGGAGATACTCCAGACGTAAATACAAGGTGAAATATATATGGAGTACTAAGAAGAATCACAGACCCCATCAAAAGAGAAATTTCATACGAAATTTCAAGAGGATTACCAGACGGAACTCCAGGAAGAAATCAGGATTACCATGACGGAATTTTATAAAAAAAAACTAAGACGGAATTTCAGACAAAATTGCATGGGGTATCGTAGAAGGATTACCAGACAGAATTCAGGATGAATCTGAGACGGAATTCAAGAAGCAATTCCGGACCAAATTCCAAATTAAATTTTAGAAAAAAATATTCCAAACGTTATTTAAAAAGCAATTCCAGACGACATTCCAGACGGAATTTCAGAAAGATCAGACGAAATTCGAGGAGGAATTACAGACGAGACTCCAGGAAGAATTCGAAACAGTATTCCAGACTGAATTCTCAAAGTTTCAAGAAGAATCCTCGGCTGAATTTGATATGAAATTTAGAACGAAATCCAGACGGAGTTTTAGAAGGGATTCCAGACAGCACAGACCGAACTCTCTAATGATTTTCAGATGGAACTCCAGGAGAAATTCCAGAAGTTATTTCAGAAGGATTTCCGCACGGAATTTTAGAAATTCCCAGCTGAAATGGCAGACGAAGTTTCTGGAGCAGTGCCTGACGGAACACCAGGAATAATTCAGAACGGTATTTCAAACGGAATTATAGACAGGATTCAAGGAAAACCCCCTAAAAAGTATCAGGAAGAATCTTCGGCGGAGTTTCAGACGGCATTTCAAAAGGATTTCCAGACGGAATTCTAAAAAGAATTCCAGAAGAAATGTCAGAAGGAATCCCATACGGAATTTCAGACGAAATTCCAGACTAAATTTCAGAAGGACTTCTAGACGGAATTCCAGACAGAACTCTCTAATGATTTTCAGATGGAACTCCAGGAGAAATTGCAGAATTAATTTCAGAAGGATTTCTAGACAAAATTTTAGAAAAAATCCCAGCTGAAATATCAAACGAAGTTTCTAGAGCAGTTCCAGACGGAACTCCAGGAATAATTCAGAACGGTATTTCAAACAGAATTATAGACAGGATTCCACGAGAAACCCCTAAAAAGTTTCAGGAGGAATCCAAGGCGGAATTTCAGAAGGAATTCTAGACAAAATTCCAGACGGAGTTCCAAAAATAATTCCAGAAGTAATTTTAGAAAAAACTCCTGACGAAATTTCAGAAGGAATTCTCGACGGAGTTTCAGACACAACACCATAATGATCCAGATGGCTTTACAGACGGAATTCCAGACGAAGTTTTAAGAGGAATCCTAGATGTTATTTCAGAAGTGATCCCAGATGAAACTTCAGACAAAATTCCAGACGCAAAATCCATAGAAATTCCATATAATACTCCAAACGTAGTTTCAGGAGGAATCCCAGACGGAATTTCAACAGGAATTCCAGATGGAATAGCAGACGGAATTTCAGAAGGAAAGATTTCCAAAAACAAAACTTCAGGAGGACTTCTAAACGGAATTTCAGGATTGATCCCAGACTAAGTTTCAGGAGGAATCACAGAAAGATTTACAGACAGTATCCTAGACGGAATTTCAGATGGAATTCCAGACATAATTCCAGAAGCAATCCCAGACAGAATTTCAGGCGCAGTTCCAAAAGAAATTCCACACTGAATTCAAGACGGAACTATTATGATTTAAAGACGGAACTCCAGAGGGAATTGCAGACAGAACTCAAGATGGAATCCCAGAAGTAAATCCATAGGTATACGGAATAACTGACAAAATTCCAGAGGACTTCGAGACGGACCTGAAACTCCGTCGGAAAAACTCATATGGACGGACCTGAATCTCTGTCGGAAAAAAACTCATACGGAATTTCAGGTGGCATTCCAGACGGTTTTGAAAACAAAATTGTAAAATGGCAGGAGGAATTCCAGACCGAACACCAGACGGTATTCAGGAGAAGTACCAGACGGATTTCCAGGAGGAATGCAAAACATAATTGCGAACAAAACTGTAGGAGGAATTCCAGCCAAAGTCTCGGGCGGAATTTCAGACGGAGTCTAAGAAGACATTTCAAGCGGAATTACATTTGAAAATCCTGAAAAAATATTTAAACGGAAATTTAGAAGGAATTGCAAACGGAACTCCCGAAGGCATCCCCGATGATATTACAGAAGGAATCTCAGACGGAATTTCAGACAAATTTTAAACGGAATTGCAGACAGTATTCCGGACGGAACTCCAGACGGAATCCTAAAAGGCATTCCAAGCGGAGTTCCATGCGAAAATTCTTAGTCTCATCGAGTCGACTGGGGTCGGTTCCAAAAGTGTGACGACGACAATAGGGACGTCATCCGGTCACACCAGAAAAAAACGACGAGTAGCTACACGCTATACAAGAGGTGCTATTCCAGACATGTGATCTACACGTTCCAACGGCTTGGCAGGAAAGCAACACCCTAACCATTGATACACTTACCAAATATTTGATTCGTTTAAGAAATGTCGCTGACAGGAAGTACCAACGTACTGGGTTGCCTGCACTTAAGACACGTTGCAATCGCTTGACAAAAATCATCCAGACCAGAATGGTGGACCTAATAAATAGTGATTTTTGCCAATAAGATCCGCACTCTCCCAGACTGTATCAGGTATCAGAACGAGTTCTTACAAGAAGCCTTACTGGAGTTTCTCCGAATATTCTTGGTAGAGCTCCTCCAGACTTTACTCCTCGAATTCATCCAGAAATTACTGTTGCAGCTCCTCCAGAGACTACTACGGAAGTTCCTCCAGGATTCCCTTCTGGAGTTATTCCAAATATTTCTCCTTTGATTTTGAAGGAGCTTTTCCAGGAATTCCCTTTGAAGTTCTTTCAGGAATTCTTAATGTTCCTTCATGAGTTTTTTTTTCTGAAATTCCTCCAGGAATAAGTCCTGCAGTTGCTCCAGCAATTAATCCCGAGATTTTTCTAGTAATTCCTTACGGAGCTCTTCCAGGAATTCTTCCTGGAGCTCCTTATGAAGTTTCTTCAAAAATTCATCTTTGAATTTCTCCAGAAGCTTATCTTAGAGTTACTTCAGGAGTTCATCCAGGAATTCTTGTAATAACTCACGTCAGGAGGAATTCAAAATAATTTCCTGGGGTAATTCAGAATGAATTCCTGGGGTAATTCAGAATGAATTCCTGGGGAATTCAGAATGAATTCGTGGGGGAATTCAGAATGAATTCGTGGGGGAATTCAGAATGAATTCGTGGGGGAATTCAGAATGAATTCGTGGGGGAATTCAGAATGAATTCGTGGGGGAATTCAGAATGAATTCGTGGGGGAATTCAGAATGAATTCGTGGGGGAATTCAGAATGAATTCGTGGGGGAATTCAGAATGAATTCGTGGGGGAATTCAGAATGAATTCGTGGGGGAATTCAGAATGAATTCCTAAGAGAATTCAGAATGAATTCTTGGAGGAATTCAGAATGAATTCCTGGAGGAATTCAGAATCAGTTCCTGGAGGAATTCGGAAAGAATTCCTGGAGGAATTCGGAAAGAACTCCTGGAGGAATTAAGAATAAATTCCTGGAAGAATTCAGGACGAATTCCTGGAAGAATTCAGGACGAATTCCTGGAAGAATTCAGGACGAATTCCTGGAGGAATTCAGGACGAATTCCTGGAGGAATTCAGGTCAAACTCCTGGAGGAGTTCAGGACGAATTCCTGGAGGAATTCAGGACGAATTCCTGGAGGAATTCAGGACGAATTCCTGGAGGAATTCAGGACGAATTCCTGGAGGAATTCAGGACGAATTCCTTGAGGAATTCAGGACGAATTCCTGGAGGAATTTAGGACGAATTCCTAGAGGAATTCAGGACGAATTCCTGGAAGAATTCAGGACGAATTCCTGGAGGAATTCAGGTCAAATTCCTGGAAGAATTCAGGACGAATTCCTGGAAGAATTCAGGACGAATTCCTGGAGGAATTCAGGACGAATTCCTGGAGGAATTCAGGTCAAACTCCTGGAGGAGTTCAGGACGAATTCCTGGAGGAATTCAGGAATTCAGGACGAATGGAGGAATTCAGGAATTCAGGACGAATTCCTGGAGGAATTCAGGACGAATTCCTGGAGGAATTCAGGACGAATTCCTGGAGGAATTCAGGACGAATTCCTGGAGGAATTCAGGACGAATTCCTGGAGGAATTCAGGACGAATTCCTGGAGGAATTCAGGACGAATTCCTGGAGGAATTCAGGACGAATTCCTTGAGGAATTCAGGACGAATTCCTTGAGGAATTCAGGACGAATTCCTGGAGGAATTTAGGACGAATTCCTGGAGGAATTCAGGACGAATTCCTGGAAGAATTCAGGACGAATTCCTGGAGGAATTCAGGACGAATTCCTGGAGGAATTCAGGACGAATTCCTGGAGGAATTCAGGACGAATTCCTGGAGGAATTCAGGACGAATTCCTGGAGGAATTCAGGACGAATTCCTGGAGGAATTCAGGACGAATTCCTGGAGGAATTCAGGACGAATTCCTGGAGGAATTCAGAACGAATTCCTGGAGGAATTCAGGACGAATTCCTGGAGGAATTCAGGACGAATTCCTGGAGGAATTCAGGACGAATTCCTGGATGAATTCAGGACGAATTCCTGGAGGAATTCAGGACGAATTCCTGGAGGAATTCAAGACGAATTCCTGGAGGAATTCAGGACGAATTCCTGGAGGAATTCAGGACGAATTCCTGGAGGAATTCAGGACGAATTCCTGGAGGAATTCAGGACGAATTCTTGGATGAATTCAGGACGAATTCTTGGAGGAATTCAGAACGAATCCCTGGAGGAATTCAGAACGAATCCCTGGAGGAATTCAGAACAAATTCCTGGAGGAATTCAGAACGAATTCCTGGAGAAATTCAGAACGAATTCATGGAGGAATTCAGAACGAGGGATTTCAGGATGAATTCCTGGAGGATTTCAGGACGAATTGCTGGATGAATTCCTGGATGAATTAAATATGAGTTCTTTTAGGAACTTAGGATGACTATATGAATGAATTCCAGAGGAATGAAAGGTTAGTTCCAGGAAGAATCGAGGATTAATTCCTGGACGAACTTTTCTCCAGGAATTTATCTAGGAAATTGGAGGAAGCTCCAGAATTTTTTCTTGGAGTAACAAGAATAGGAGCTCCAGAAGATATTTCTGGAGGAGCTCCAAGATTTTTTTTTGGAAAAACTTCCTGGATGAACTCTAGGAGGAATTCTTCAGGAAGTTCAGGAGGAATCTCTGGAGCAATTCCTTTATGAATTCCATGAGGGATTCTTGGAGGAACTATGAGAGTTTAACTCCAGGATGAACTCCTCGAATTATGAAAGGAATTTGAGGAGGATCTCAAAGATGAATCCCTGGCTGAACTTCAGAAAGAATTTCTTCAGGAACTTCTGGAGTAGCCTAGGAGAAATTCCTGGATGACCTGCAGAAGGAATGCCGGGAGGAACTTTTGCGGGAGTTCCTCGAAAATTTTCCTTTTGAAATTTCTTCATAAGTTCCTTCTGTAGACCTGCATGTAGCTCCTCCAAGAGCTCCGCTATGAATTTCTCTTGGAGTTCCTCAAGCAATTTCTTCTGGAATTCACCCAGGAGTTCTTTCTGAAGTTCCTTTTGGAATTCCTTTAGACATTTCTCTTGGATTTCTTCCAGAAGATCCTCCGTGAATACGTCCGGATGTTTCTTCCGTAATTCCTAGATTTGCTACACAAATTCCTCCAAATGTTCATGCTGGGTATTTTTCTAGAATTCCTTCAAGAGATGCTCCACGAACTAACACATATGTTCTTTCTGGATTTTTTTTTTCGAAAATTCCTCCTGAAATTCATCCTGAACTGCTTCCTGAAAATTCTCCAGGTATGATTCTTCAAATTTCTCTGAGAGTTCCTCCAGGAACTCCTTTAGGAATTATTCTTGGAATTCCTCCAAATATTCCTACTGGATTTCTCGATCGGATCCTGGATCGGTTATTCATCAACGAATTCTTGCTGGAATAACTTCAGCAATATCTCCCAGGAATTCCTTCCAGAATTCTACTTGGTTTCCGAAGCATCACTGAAAATTCCTCCAGGAACTTCAATGGGAATCCTTCCAAAAATTCAACTGAACAGTCTTTAAGATCTTCACTGAAAGTCCTTCCGGTCTCAAAAGAACTATTTCCCCATAATTTCGTAAGGATCACCCCTAGATCATCAAATTTAATAATAAATTCCCCAGAACTCCAGAAGGAACCCCTCAGAATTTACTCAGAGTTACATGTACTTGATACTTTCGAAGAAAAAAAAAAACGCTCAGACTGAAAAGCCAAAACCTTAAAAATACCTTCGAAGAAAGTTTTAATGAGAATCCAGTGAGTTTTTGGTGGAATTACAACAAGAACCCTTCAAACTTATCTCAGACTGATTATTTATGTGCAAAATGTGGTATCTGGTGGCTTTCAACAAGCTTTGTGCGTAACAGCAGTTTTACCAGAGGCGCCTCGTCTATACGTTCTACCTGTTCATGGAACAGGTAACCATTTTTAGTTCAGAAGTAGGAAATTAATTTTTTGGCAATAAATAATTAGGGCAAATAATTTACACAGTAATTTTTTTTAAACAAAGTTCCACGTAATATTTCCAATGATGGTTTAACATCTAACAAAACAAAATATTGCGTAGGCAGATAAAAATCAACGCCACATGCTTGGCGTACAGTCTAATAGCAGCTAAATATGTGTTTCTCCGACACACCACATCACAGAAAGCTTTTGCAAGTCGTACGATTCATAATAAAGAACCAATAGCAGCGCTGCCAGAAGTCAGATTTAAAGTTTTGCGCCATGACAAATGTTTTGAAATAATTTGCTCACTCGTTCTCCGTGCGCAGAGAACCAGCGTGAGTGTTGCCAGCCTTCTCGTTTCCTCACATCATCCTCTTTCGCATGCGAAGCAAGCACGCTTAGATGCAAGTTCTGCTATGCAGCGCATAAGTCCAACCCGTTCGACGCGCTGCGAGAACAATCAACGACGCGACGTACCGTGGGGCATCGAAATCCGTACACTTAGGCACCTTAGTATATGAAAAAGTCATTAGAAAGTAGGAATCGACTTAAATAAAACTTTTGTCCCTGACACAGGAGCATGAAGGCTTCTACTTTTGAAGTGTTTCATATTTACTCATTAAAACTACGAAAAACATGATAAAATAATGGATAAAATCCACTACTCCTGACTCGAAATCCGTCCACTGTGGACGGATTTCGAATCAAAGGATCGAAATCCGTACAGCTATTATTTAACTAAATATTTAAATTGAAGCAGTCTGATTGACTAAACTACCACTGTAAATAGTTCGATACGCACCTTGAGAAGCGATCCCTTCGATTTGTATTCCGCTTATCTTATGTAATGATTCGCAATTAGCAATTAAAACACAGTTACATTTGGTGCAATTATGCTCTACCCGAAAACAAAATGGCGGCAAAAACTCTGCATTTGGTGGGTGGCGATTTGTTTTTGATTTTTGCTGTTTTAATTTCAAAGCCTTCTTTCCATTTCTTTGCCTTAGAAGCTTACTGCCAAGTATCTGAACAGGGTAAGATAAATTATTTCTACATTAATTACCTTTAACACCCTCTAATTTATTGATATCTCAAGAGGTGGACGGATTTCGGTGCTGTACGGATTTCGATCCCGCACGGTACTTTCGGTTAGACTCGGTCGGAGTGTCGGGCTGTGCTTTGCCGAAAGGCGCACCGCGTACGCTTTCGTTCATACTCCGAACCAAGATTTTTTTATGCACAGGTTATCCGACTTGTCAATATCCCCAACTCAGCCATCTTGGATTTTTGTATGGAATTTATGCTCGTTTGTTTACGTTTTGCATTGAAAATGTATGTTTCCCCCCCGCGCTGGTTATTCCCATCTACTGACGAAGTCGGATAACCTGTACATAAAAAAAATCTTGCTCCGAACATTGGGAAAAGTTAGTTTTTATTTTTTTTCGTGATGAATATGCAATGCATCGAGAACAATATTAAATTAAAGTTAGAGTTTTCATAAGAGTATATGATGTAATGCTTTTTTACAAATACTCAAAATCAATCAGCATAGTGAAAAAGTTTTCACTAAATTTGAAAAATTTAATAACTGGAAAACATTTCAGCTTCTAAATGTGACTCATTGGTCGTCACAATCTGGGGTCGCATCAAACAATTATACTAATAATGACTAATAACATTTCTTTCATAGCAACAAAATATGTGAGAGTTTAAATATTAGCGGCGATGGGTCCCGTGTACCCCGAATGGTGGAAAGAGCCGATTTGAAAGATCCTTTTTCTGAGTAATATCGCCAACTGTTACCAAGTAAAATTTCGGACGAAATTTAATTTATCTATCTTAATTTAAAACATTTTTGTAACAAAAGATTGATAAGCTATTTATTGTTTTGTAAATCTTTTCTATTTTTTTCTAATATTTGGTTAAGTTGTATAAGAAAAGGTTGTAATATTAGATGAAATGCACAAATTTCATTCGAAACCACTCAGCTTAATGCATATTTTTTTAGCAGGATGGTAGAACAGGTGTGCCAAAAGTCCACGAGACGCCCCTGAGTTTTGCTGTTTGAAATCGAGAGCTCTAGTGCCTGCATAGGCATGACATATTACACATGGCTTTATTCGCGTGATGTTACTAAATGAAAGGTTACGATGACATCGTATACAGAGTTTGGTTCTCTACTCATGAAATGATGTTTCCAGAAAAGAACTGTTGGATACTGTTGTTTGGATATTTGGATTGCTTGTTGAATGTTCGATCAGCACTTCCACAGTTATAAACTGCGAGGTTTTCTAAGCCAGGTTACCATTTTTGCATTCTTATATCATCGTCATACTTCTAGAAACGTGTTAGGTTTTGTTTTGGATGGATCCTAGAGTAAATTCTAGTTCCTGCATATTCTTTGAAATCACAAAATAATTCTTAGATTTTTACGGCTGAACTATGATTTATCCAAATGTTTCTCCTGTTCCATATAATTTTGCATACAATAAGCAGTGCGGTACAACTTGCATGCAACACAAACAGACTGCAAAAAATGTGGAACGGAACTATCCGGGTAGTTCTTAGTGGCCGTTACATGAAAATGCAATCTGATTGCTCTGTGAAAAAATTAAGAGATTTAATTGAAAAGCAGCTGAGATCTGGATGCTCAAAGTTGCCGTTGTACGTTTTCTGAGACCTTGGTACTTTGTAATTAATCTTGGCTCGGCACTTGTAGTAGTAGTGTTAATAAATATAGAATCAATGTTAAATATATCGTAAATTTTCAAAACACCAAAAGACGAAAAAAACGAAAAAAAAAAATTCTATATAATCTAGCTAAAAATCCATATAAGGACTGTTCAGTTTATAAAGAGGACACGTTGTATTGTCGATATTTTTTGAACCATAAATCTTTTTAGAAATTTGTTTTGTTTCGTTGAATATATTTTCTGACCTTCTAGACATGGAATCCAATTATCAACGAAACAATTCTAACTCAGAAATTTGAGATATTTATAACAATCTCAATTTGTTAGATTTTCAACAGCTAAAACCGTTTATATTCCGTTTTCGGACTGCCACAGGCTCTAATGTTTCTGGATATCGACAAATCAATGACAGTGTGTTTCTTTCTGATCTTCGCGATGATTTTTTTCACATCCCGATTTACATTTATTATTATAACTGTCAACTTAGCTTATAAAAAATGTATTGAGAAACTTATGTTTACGCGAAATTCGAGAAGCTTTGACAATAGGCGCCCTTTTGTTGGATTTAAACTGTTTTACCTCTTTTTAAAAATTACAGTTGATTGACCACTATGATAATATACGATAAAGCAAACTCTATCAAAATTGACCAATCTGTCTGTTTTATATTGTCATGTAAAAGTGTCCTCTCAATAAACTGAACAGTAGAATGATTCAAATTTTGACTTTTTTGCTCCTCTATGCTTAAACGATGGCATTTGTCATTTTAATAATCGTCCTAAATTTTTAGCTAATTTGGATGTAATTTGACTGAGCACAAGCAGTTTGAAGCTTGTATGAAAATTACTATGAAAACAGTAACTTTTGTAAAAACCGTTCCCCATCATTGCCCATTAAGCTCTAAAAATGTATGAATACGTTAGCAGCATATGAAATTTAACAAGGGAAAATATCGTCGTTGCTAAACGATTTGATGCTGGCAACAGAAGTTATTATGGAAAAACTGAATTGTGGGAAATTCAATTTAACATGTAAAAGAATAACATCAATATCAATAATGAGCTTTTCTGCTTTCTTTATAAGTTTGCTTACAAAAGTCAGATTGCTTCGCAACAACAATTGACTTTCAGCTTAGGATCTATTCTATGATGATGATGCGTTAAACATATTCAAATATATTTTGGGCTGCTTCACGAAACGATCCTTTACATAAATGGCAATTCTCATAGTAATTTTCATATAACCTTCAAACAGCACGTGCACAACCAAATTACATCCAAATCAGCTAAAAAATTAGGAGGGCTATTAAAATAGCAAAAACAATCGTTTAAGCACAGGGGAGGAAAAAAGTCAACATTTGAATCACTCTACTGAACAGTCCTTAATCGAGGGTCTATATAATCGAGGTACATATACCTGTAAATATAAAAAATAAAAATAAATGTCAGACGCGATTTTAGAAGGAACGGGATTTTTGACTGAATTGCAAACGAATTTCTGGATTCCAGAAGGAATCCCACACGACCAGAAGAAATTCCAGATGGATTTCGCGGAGGCATTCAAAACGGAATTCCAGATAGAGTTCCAGAAGGACGGTTGGTTGGTATTGTATGAATAATACATGAAAGAAAGTTAGTTCTGAAAATAGATTGCGAGAGTTCGGTTACGTTCTGAGAATTAGGTTTCCTCAGTATCCGCTAAGCTTGCGACGACGTCGGAGGTCTTTCGTAGCTTAGTAGGGAAAGCACTTGTCTAGCATACTGAAGAAGATCAAAATTGAATAAGATACCAGGACCCAAGCCCTTTATAGTGCCCTAGTTGATTAAAAGTCGACTTCTTTTTGTAAGCACAAGGTCTTAATGCTTTACCGGATTCTGCTAGGTTTTCAACAAAAAGGTTCGTTCATATCAGATGAGAACGATTCAAGGATATTAGTTTTACTCTTGCAGGTACTTATTTAATTCTGTAGGTTCGCATAAGAAACAAGAGAAATATCTATCGTCAATCGACATGTTTAATTTACTATGTTGATTGAAGCCTAATTACTACGAATGTATACCTATTTTTAGGAGCATGTTTCAACATTGTAAAAGGTTTGATTTTCATAAAATGATGACCCTGAATCTCATTCGATAAACAACGTGGAATCAGATAACAGTGTGCCATTGGGTATGGTTTGACAAGCAGAACATCCCGCTTGAAATAACTATCTCGTAATATGAGTTCATCATCGTCATACTTACCGAAATGTTTGCTTTTACTCCGTAAACATACACTGTTCTGTGTTTGTAAACATCGAATGCTGCTTCTTTCAAATATTTATCTTAAGTCGCTCGTTCAGTTATGTCTTTCCTCTCGCCAAAGTCTAATAAACTCCGCGTTCCAGCGTTTCCAACATCCAAGGGCACACGCCCCATCGGATTACGTAATTATAGCGCACTTGAACCTCATAGCCAAATCGGTACGGCACGCACTCGAAACCAAGATCGGCTAATAACCCCTTTTTCGTGTTCGTGTTTCGAATCTTCTGCGTTTTCCCATCTTCCAAAAAACGCGATTCGCTCGAACGGCTATTAATCTAAATATTTTACCACACACAATTCGAACGTTAATTGGGTTCCGCGAGATCTAGCGGTTCGCCGAGTGATTTCCTGTCCGAGAACCCACTTTGGACTAGTTTAATCGATCCCCTCCGGTGCCGAATACCCCACATTTTCCTGGGTCTTCGAAATCTAACATTTCGGCCCCATTTGCACCGACAATGTTCGAAAACTGGTTATAGGTAAACCGCCGCCATCACTTTAGGGCGACTGTAACTGTAACTGTGAGGTGAAATTTACCACACACTACTCACGCGCCCACAAACGGATCATAAATCAAACGACATGAATGTGACAAGCTTTCCAACTACCTGGTGCTGTCACCAGCTGCCAATAGATCCATCGGTGTCGGTGGCGCACAGAGATAACGCGCGGACGGGTGACACCGCTGCTGCAGGGCCGACAACGATCATGTTTCATAGTGCGCCACAGTGAAGTCGCCGCCAAGACCGGCAGCAGTAGCAGCAACCAGCTGAGTAGCTCTTTGTGTGCTATTTTTTTTTCGTTCGCTACGAAAGTGGATCCCTCTCCGGTGTGCACTTGTACATTTGAGGAGAACACTGAGGTTTTTACTGTTATGTTTTGTTATTTTTGCTTAGGAATGCCCGCACTTTTTTTTAAATCCATCTCGCCTTTCCACCGGTGGTTTCGGAGTAACGAAAACAACATAACCACATATTACCGCAGAAGAGGGTAAACAGCAGCAGCAGCAGCACTTGGCATAAATCGATACGCCAGTTTTGAATTTCAATAGACTGTTGGAATAGCAACGAGCTCGCACCACTTGAATAGACCTCGAAATCGATTACTGTCGAACGAGGTGATTGAGTGCTACTGCTGCTGCTGCTGTTGAGGAGGAGGATTGATAGGAGGAAGCTATTCCTACGAACATCTACATTAGGTGAAGGGTTTTGATTGATTTATCGGAGATTAGGTTGATCGAACATGTACTGTCACGAGACAGTAATAGTAAAAGACAGATGCATGAGTTTCAGATATGCTTTCACCTGGTACTTGTTTTTTCCTGATTGAAAGCTAGGACGAAGTGGTGTTGACCAGTTTCAGCGAAATGGGCCGCTCGTCTCGAATTGTTTTCTGGCGGAGCAAAAGCGTACAAAGTTGTAAAAAATTTAATGTTGAATTAACGGCATGTACTCGACCTTGCTCTGGATTGTTAGTTTCACTTTGCAGTTGAAATGTCAAACGCTGAACGCAATACTACTCGCGAAGTGTGCCACTTTACTTGTACAGACAAAATGAATCAGCCAATATCAAATTAAAGGACCAAAATAATAATATGCACATTTGTTTAAATAAAAACAATGAATAATGTTTTTGTCGAACTGGTTAATGCTATTTTTTTATTCTATCTTGAACTAAATTAAACCATTTAAAACTTGAGAGAACGAGAAAAACAAAAGTTTGAGAAAAAATATTTTAAGCTCTTTTTTAGTGGAATGTACTCAACCGTCTAAGACGAGTTTAGTACTCTCCATTTAATTCCAATACGTTTTATTATCTTTGCAGATACGTATTTCGACAACTGTGTGGTCGTCTTCAGTGTCTCGTACTTGACGATAGGAAAACGCAGACGATTCGAAGTGACATCTCACTACTCACTCCTTATATCTCACTTCTCACTGTGAAAAGTGAGTAGTGCTAAGTGGGAAACGTCTCACTACTCACTTCGCGCTACTTACTTTGTACTGTGAGAAGTAAGAAATTACGGTGTTGAACTTAATCTACAGATTAAAAAAACACATTATTATAAAGATTTAAAAAAAAGTAAGAAATGAGGAATGAGAAGTGAGAGGTCTAATTTATTATTCCTCATTTCTCACCTTTCACTGTAAAAAGTGAATAGCGTGAATTGGTAGTGAGACGTCACACTACTCACTCCGCGCTTCTCTTTTTTACAGTGAGAAGTGAGAAACGAAGGGTGAGAAATAAGAATTCTCACTCCTCATTTCTCACTTCTAACTGTGAAAAGTGGGTAGTGAGACACTACACTCTTCGCGTTTCTCACTTTTTAGAGTGAGAAGTGAGAAATAAGGAGCAGAGCTTAAAATATTCATCTTCATGAAACAACTTCGGTCCGAATTTTGACAAACATCGCATGAATATTCAAAACATAGAATGACATTGTCAGACGACTACTCCACGAACTCATTCATTCGACTGTCACTGAGTGTGTTTACTATGTGCAGAAAAAAACATAATTAGCATTGTTTATGTTGACATTTACCGTTGAAAGTGTTTCGCGGATGAAAATCTGATTCAGTCATGTGTGATAAATCACTTTACTCATTCGAAACGTGTTCAGATTTCAGATAATTTATCAATTTGTAAAATGTGCATAAATATTCAATGACTAATATTCAACTGAATATTGACTGTCTAGAGCCGACTATGAATGTGTCGGAAGTGAACTGACAAATGAAGAAAAATGGACTTCACCAAAAATTTTCGATTATTTTATACTCTGATAAGGAGTGAGACTTCCCACTACTCCCTTCTTACTTTACACAGCAGTGATTCGTACAGTACATTTTTACTGCTATTATAGTGTCACAGAGAATTCACTTACGTACTGAGTGTACCGACATTTTACATTCCGAGTAAAGATTTCTCAAAACAATAAATCGTCAAAAGAAGACATGTTTTCTTTATTTTCTTTATTTATTTATTTCTTTATTAGCAGCAGAAAAAGCCCGGTTGAGTGGAACGTACTGTTCTTCCTCAAACGGGCGTAAAAACCTCCTCTTCTTTTGCATCAACAGATTAACAATTCATCCTAACGATACATACAATATTTGCTTAAATTTACTTAACTTACCCTAACAAATTAACTGACTTCTTGTGCCGAAAGGATAATAGAGAATCTCTTGCGAAGAGTAGATCGGGAAAAATGAAAGTCGAATGTATGAGAACAGATGTTGAATACTCTACACATATTTGAAAAAGGTTCAAAGTGACCATAATTAGTCCTGGCAGTTTGAATATGTAAAAACGGATGACGGAGACGCCTACTAGGTGCATTGAATTTAAGAGAGGCCAACAAGTATGGGCAATCAATTTTGGACTGTAATAGATCAGAAACGAACAGCGATTTTGGATTTTTTCGACGAACACTCAAAAGCTCCAATCCACTGAGTTTGCAGCGATCTTCATAACGAGGGAGATTCAAGGGATCATTCCACGCCAGATAACGTAACGCAAATCTGACAAACTTACGTTGTACTGATTCAATGCGGAGAATACTATTCTGATAATAAGGTGCCCAAACAATAGATCCATATTCCAATATCGACCTAACCAACGAGCTGTAAAGAGCCTTAAGACATTGAATGTTTTTAAAGTTTTTAGCAATGCGGAATATAAACCCGAGCGTTTTCGAGGCTTTGGAACATGTATAGGCAATGTGTTCTTTGAAGGATAATTTGTGGTCCAATAAAACTTCCAAATCTTAGATAACAGATTCTTGTAAGTATTACATCTCCAATTTTATAATCAAATTTTACATCTGAATGATTGCAGGAAAATGAGATAATAGAGCATTTATCGGCATTAAGCTTCATTTGATTGATCCGACACCATTCAACAAATTTGTCAAGTTCAGATTGTAAGAATAATGCATCATTGACGTTATTGATTATCCAGTATAATTTGAAGTCGTCAGCAAATGATAGCTTCATGCATTTAAGGTCGAAATTTATGTCGTTCAAATAAACTACAAAGATTAAGGGACCTAGGTGACTTCCTTGCTTAACGCCGGATGTTACAGGAAAATATGATGAGATTGTATCACCTATTTTAATTGCCATTTCACGGTTGCTCAGATACGATAGTAACCAGTTGAGAAAGGATCCAGTGAAGCCTAGGCGTTTGAATTTAGCAATAGCTATACGATGGTTGATCTTATCGAAGGCAGCTGAGAAATCAGTATAGATCGAGTCAACTTGTTGTTGCTTCTCCAACGCTTTGATGATGAACGATGTATATACTGTTAGATTAGTTTCCGTTGACCGTTTGGGCATAAAGCCGTGTTGATGTTCAGAGATATAACGTAGGTCGTAGACAATTGTGAGAAAGAAAGTTAAACACTATTTTCTCGAACAACTTAGAAGCTGCACAAAGGGCAGCAACCCCTCGATAGTTGCTTACTTCTCGTTTGTTACCTTTTTTGTGCACTGGGAAAAGATAGGATTGTTTGCAATAAGATGGAAATATTCCTGATTGCAGCGATAAGTTGAAAATATTCGATAATGGCAAGCACAGAGTGGAAGAACATTTTTTAAATATTATTGAAGGAATACCATCCGGACCGGAACTATGCGAGCGTTTAAGACTTAGACTAGCACGAGAGACATCTTCGGGAGTAACGACAGGATGTTGACCAATTGAAGGGAGTACTGGAACTGGTGCGGCGGCTTTGGAGATTTGCTGTTCATCGAGCGAGTCAACTTGATGAGGCTTCTAAGTTTCCACGGGCCATTACTGTGGGCAGTCCGACTTCCTTACGTTGTTCATTGACGAACTTCCAAAAACCTTTTGGGTTGTGTCGCAATTTCCGTTGATTTTTTTGTTGATATGAAGCATAGAGTCTGTTATTTTCAACTTTGTATCGATGATTTGCAGCGAGATAACATGTTTTGGAATGATGAGTGCGAAGCTTAGAGTATTTTTTTAATCCTAGACGCTTGAGAGATTATAAGCGTTTTAAAAATCTATTAGACCAAGGAGGATTAAGGGGAGGCTTTTGTGTTCGTTTAGGAACATATTGATCAATAGCGTAGAGCATAATATTTGAAATTGTAGAAACAGCGAAATCAACATTCCCATCTTTAGTTAATTCATACCAATTGATGCTGGAGAAGAAGTTATCCATTTGCTCAAAGTCTTCCTTATTGTAGCCGTAATACACAGATTCAACTGCGTCGATGAAAATACACTGTTCGGTGCAATTAGCCTCTATTAACAACGGAGGGTGATGACTTGATGTTTTAACAAGTGGCGAAGGAGCTTCTGTTACAGAAAATTCGAAATCTCTATCGTGGCTACCGAAGCAAAGATCTAGCATTCGTCCATTGCTATTCAACACCCGGTTCAACTGACAAATACGCGCTAAACTGTAACTATCCAACAGCCTGGCGCTTGTGGAGCTTAAAGATGAGTGTTGAATATCCGGGTAGAGGTAATCAGATGAGTTAGCTTGCCATTTAATGCCTGGTAGGTTGAAATCACCAACTACCAGGACACTGCCCTTGATTTCCATTCGACTTGCCACCCATGCGAGCTGAGAGCTGAGATGTTGATCAATAATATTTTCATTTTGGGTAAGGTTTGGTGGAATATAAAGAACACACACATATAATGTTTGCTTAGGAAAACTGAGAGCTACCCAAACTTGTTCTACGCCTTGACAATCGGGAATCGACAATAACTTAGATTTGAATTTTGACCGAACTGCCAACAGGACTCCACCTCCTGATTTTTTCTCACTATTGTTGAGATTGCGATCTAAGCGAAAAACATTGTATGACTGACCGAAAATTTGACTAGAGATTGTGTTATCACTTAACCATGTCTCGGTAAAAGCATAAAAATCGTAGCTAGCGTCAGAACACGACAAACGATACTCGGAAATACGAGTATTTGTTCATGTTATGGCCACAAATAGCAGAAAAGAGACTTGTTATATATCTAAGAGCGGTTGCAGCTCTGAAAAAAGAACGTTTTTATAGGTTTGAATATTATAGCTAATCGAGCTAGATTTATTTTAAATCTGTTTTTGATTATTTAATCTGAACAAAAAATGATATTTCTAGAATGTGTTTGAACAAAATCTGGTAATATTAGAGGAATTTTCTGGCATGTTGTATTTTGAATTCAACTGGTCCAGTCTTTTTAATTTAGATTTTTGATTCAGTAGCAGCCACGTGCCTGATGTTTTGGTTGTGCTTTCTGTGTTATTGAGTCGTAGTCGTAGTCAACGCTGGATGTTGGCTCAGATCTTCCATCGTGAGAACGAACATCGATTTGTCATTACAAATAGCATATTTCTTGTAATAATATCAGCAATAAACATTTTCAAGGACACAGGTTATGGTCATATTGCTGGAACTTTTGGGCCTAATTGATTCTGAAAAAGCAGCACGCCGAAAAATGTTAATTAATAAATATTGAAAATCCTATTAAATTAGTGTCTTAACAAAATCGATTTCTCATGATTTTTACTTACATCAGTGATGAATTAGCTTATAAAACCTCGTAAATCTTTAATCTTTCCTAAATCTTTTACTTGCTGTATATATGCAAATCGAGTTTCCATAACATTGTAATTATTGTTTATTTCGGGTGGTCAATACCCGGAAAACAAGAGATTAATTTTGATTGAGCTCACGAGAAATGAGAAATAAGGAGTGAGAAGTGAAACGTCTGACTTTCACTCCTCATTTCTCTCTTCTTACCGTAAAAAGTGAATAGTGCGAAGTACGAAGTTGGACGTATTACTGCTCACTTCGCACTAATCACTTTTCACAGTGAGAAAAATGATCACTTCTCTCTTCTCACCCTTCATTTCTCACTTCTTACTGCTTAAAGTGAGAAGGGAGACGCCTCGCTTCTCACTCATCACTTCTAACTTCTTATTTCTCATTTCAATACCAAATTTTCAAATGACTTATCTGCTTTTGTAAACAAAGATTCAAACGACGATTCAACGAAACTGATAGCCCTCCCAAGCAAACTAACGCCATCAACACATAGGTGAAGGCTTCTGCTACCTGATGGTGGTGTCGGTTTGCGTGGAAGTGCACTCGGATTCGTCAAATCGACATTTGATTCTTTGTTTACAAAAGTAGATAAGCCGTTTTGAAAATTTGGTATTGATTTGTGTGACCTGTTCGGCCAAATCACCTATACGGCCAAATGACCTTTTCGGCCAAATGACTTATTCGGCCAAATTACCTATTTGGCTATATGACCCTTTCGGTCTAATGATCTGTTCTACCAAACAACTTTCGCCATAGAGGCCTTCGGCCAAATGGCATTCAGCCGAACGGTTTCCCCGAATACCCGCTTTTGCTATTCGACCTGCAGATTATCCTTGATGACTTAACATTACCCCCTAGACCTGTCACACCCAAAGATAATTATATATAGCATAATCAATCTCTGACTTATTTATATTCTCCGGCTTTTACTACATCGTAAAATGCTTTCGGTTAAAAATACGAAAAACACGCTACTGAAAAATTTTGAAGCTGACTGAAATAGAAACTCCCTCTAAAAAAATAGAAATTTTTCTTATAAAAACAAAAAGAAAATCGCCAATAAAGAAATCATGGTATGAGCAATAAATAAATAAATATAAAATGTCCACAAAGAATGCAAAATTTCCACAAACAATTAAGAATTTTCCACAAAACAAAAATAAATTAGTGCTTTTAATAGCAAAACCCAGATTAAGCCACCTAGCGGCGATGATGCATTTCTCGTGCATCATAAATGCATTGACAAAATTTCATTAGAAAGGTCAAAAAAGCACTTTAGGGGAGTAGTTCGGATGTTTTCTGTTAATTGATACGGATGAAAAAACAAACAATTATTTTTAATGGGAAAGGGTCGTTTGGCTGAAAGGGTCATTTAGCCGAAAGAGTTATTTAGCCGAAAGGGTCATTTGGCCGAAAGGGTCATTTGGCAGAAAGGGTCATTTGAACGAATCTTCTTCTTCTTCTTCAATGGCTCTACATTCCAACTGGAAATTGGTCTGCTTTTCAACTTAGTATTCTATTAGCTTTTCAATGCCCGCCATTGCATGAGTATGTATCTTGTGTACCAAGTACAATGCCCAGGGAGTCGAGCATATTTCGAACCCGAAAATATCCTAGACCGGACCGAGAATCGAGCTCGCCATATCCGGATTGGCAATCCTACGCCTTTGCTCGCAAGGCTGCTGGAGACCCATTTGGCCGAAAAGGACATTTGAAAAGCGAGAAATTAGAAGTAAGAAGAGAGACGTCTCAATTCTCACTCCTCATTTGTCTTATTCGGCGAAACGACCCTTTCGGCCAAATGATCAGTGGCGTCTCGTAACCTCACTTTTTACCTGTTCAACGATGAAAAATTGAAAATTTCGATATTTCGACAGTCCAAAAAGGAAATAAAATTACCAGATTCGATTAGGGTAATCAAATTCTACTTATTCCATGCATTTACGTTTAAAAATTTTGCAGATTCGAAATCGTTGAACAGGTAGATTGAGTAACCTAAATTAATGATTTCGTGTGTGTTACTTCTACGTGAAGTTAAACGATTTACAATGATATGGAAATGCTAATATCATCTTACAAACTTGGACGTACATGTTCATGATAGCATTAGAGGCGAAAGTATAGAATTGATAGTTCCGTTAGGATACGGCAGGCATGAAGAATGTTTTTATAGAAGTCGATTTGAAAGCGAGCGGAGGGCAATATTTGTGATGGCACATATCGCACGACCTTCCTTCTGCCAAGCTCCCGTATAAAGGGGGAGGGAAGAATATCAGTGTGGAAGCTGATATATCTCCACTGGCAAAAGGAAGGTGGTTTGACTTGCTCATATGCCATCGCGTGCGGAAGGATTTGCTATCGACGAGTACTGTCTTCAAATTTCTAATATGACATCAGCATTTAGTCGAATAGGATTTTTATTGCACAGTTCTGTTTTTCTCATTGCGTCCGTCTAATAAAAATCCTATTCGACTAAATGCTGATGTCATAATAAAAACTGAACAATACTTCCATATCAAATTGAGGTTAAGGAATCGCCACTGCAAATGATCCTTTCGGCCAAACGACTTTTTCGGCCTAATGACCCTTTCGGGCAAATGACCCGTTCGGCCAAACGACCCTATCGGCCAAATAACCCTTTGGGCCAAACGACCCCTTCGGCCAAATGACCCTTTCGGCCTAATGGTCTGTTCGGCCAAATGGTAATGGCTTTCGGCCGAACGACCCTTCCTTTTTTTTCAATAATTCCGAAATGCAATGTCCGATCGGGTCAATTTTTGATGGCAAACAATAGGACCGCATTTCCAGCGGGCTTGGTAGTCATATGGCTACTGCTTCTGCCTCATACGCAGGAGGTCGTGGGTTCAATCCCAGGTCCGTTCCATTCTCCTACTTTGTATCTTCCTCTATATTTCTCATGTTCTAGCAATCGCTAGAACTGGAAATGGACTTCCATACCGTTTCCATTTTTATTCCTATACCTTCAACTTGAGTATTCTAACAGTAATCTGCTAGAATTGGAAATGAACTATAGAGCTCGTTTCCTACATCCAATTAGAAATTCCATCAGTTACCTTCTCCTATCTATCACATTGGCAGCTCGTTAACCAAGACGGACCTCTGCCTCTCCAACCTAACCCAGAAATTCCAACAAATTCCGCATGAACTCGTGGCAAGTGCAGAGGTATATTCGGCTTGCAGTGGGCGAGTGATTGCATCATCATTTCCTCCCCTTCCCTACATTGACTTGCATTCTGACGTGGCAGGCGCCAGTATGACCTAACAAATGAGATCACCAGTACTTGTACATTGAAGATGTGTGCTAGTCCCAAGCAAACATCTGTTGGTTCCCTGTGCAAGAACAGCTGATCTGGTCATAATGGAGTAGCAACTACGAGCAGTCAATCAAGCTCAAGCTCAAGCTCAAGCAAACAATAGGACCGCATTCCACGTCAAATGCGAGTAAATTGGATAATGCTAAGTTTTATAAAGTATGTCTTAAAATCATGATTGTAATCGACTGATTTGTGTGCAACGGAATGGGTTTTTTTCGGCTTGCAGTCTTTGGAGGGAAGCTAAATGATGTCTATTTAATCATCGCCGACGTTTCGGTGTTGGATTTACACCGAAACGTCGGCGATGATTAAATAGACATCATTCAGCTTCCCTCCAAAGACTGCAAGCCGAAAAAAAAACCCATAATGTCTAAAAAATTTGTACACATACACACATACAGACATTCCCTCGATTCGTCGAACTGAGTCAATCGGTATATGACACTATGGGTCTCCGAGCCTTCTATCAAAAGTTGTTTAATGGAGTAACTCTATAGCCTTTCGGTACAACTTTGTTGTACGATAAAGGCAAAAATTGCAATTATAAAAGGAGAATTTTCCATTAAGAAATCAAAATGTTCCACGGAAAAAATACAAAATTTACATAAATAAATCAGCATTAGAGGCATTCCACGGGGGCATGTCAGTCGATCCTGAGCGACCATTTCGAAAATATTTGAAACTCTGCACAGTTTTTCAATTTCATCTAAATCGTCATTTTTCGATATCAAATCTTCATATTGAGTCACGACTAACTTTTCAAAAGGTGTATGTGAAAATGGTTCAAAAATATTTAAAAAGCTGCACAGCAAAAACGGAATGTTCGATTGTTATGATTTTTTCAGCAAAGTTAGACAACTAAATGGTGATTCTTAAGAAAATGTGCACAGTAAAAAAAAAAATTTTTGCCTTTAAAAATATCATTTTTGTCACAAAAACTCAAATATCTCAAAACCCTATCTTTTTTCGAACGTAATTTTTTAGGAAAACGGTCCATTATATTAGCTATCTACCATAAAAATTTGGTGATGGTAAACTAATAAACAAAAAGTTATGACATTTCAAACATCTCACAATTTTCACATTTAGTAAAAAAATTTTTCTGTGTAAGTTATTTCGAGAATTGCAGTTTGATGCAGATTTTATTGTTAAGGGACGTGATTTAAACAAGTTGTTTTCATGATATTTTGATTTAATTATTCATAGCATCTATAAGAAACTTAGACACGATCCAGTGTTGTGATCAAAAGTATTGATAGTGTCATAATTTTCATTGCACGTGACTGGCGAAAAATTCTTTTAATAGTGTTGAAACCTGTTGATAATAACGTTGATAGAAACATATCAGAAATGTTATTTTAAGACAAAAGCTGCAAAATCAAAGATTTATATACACGTGTACGTCTATAGTTTACCTGCAAAAAATATACCTCTTAGAGAATAGACTTTATGATCGGGAGGAAACGGGTATCTTCAACAACAACAAATGCATGATAGGTACATACCATGACAATGCTCACGAAAAAGCAAAAAAAATTACTACTACTAAGGTTGTTAAAGATCTTATAGTAATTTTTTTCTTCAGTCAAGCAAATGACACCAAACTAGTCAGTAAAAACTTAAAAGTGATGTTTATTGATTGTTTCTTGAAATATTACGAACAACATGAGTAGCCGCTTTCTCAACTGTTGTAGGCCGTTTGATGGAAAAAAGTGTTCAAAAGAGTTACGAAATCTCACCGAAAGCACCATAGATAAACTGAAAGCGACTGGTTATGCTCCAATGTCCACATTGAATACAAATTTACGCATTTGCACGTCCTGCCGTCTAAACGTTGACAAAAGAGCAATCTGTATATCATCGGTTGAGCAGAGCGCAGGAAGTTCGAAAACGACAGCAACTGAGGAATTGCCAGATGTATCGACAACAACTGAGGAATTACCAGAAGTATTAAGTGCTGAGAGCCTTGCCACCGTACCATCAGCGAAATCTGTTTCAACAAATCAATCGGAAGATGAGTGTATCCAAAAGGCCAACATCGAACGCTTTAACGAGGGCATAGCTGGGATAAAAGTGACTCCGATTAAATGGAGTAAGATGGACTACGTTTATTACCCGGAGAAAAAATACCGTGAAATAAACGAAGCTGTACGAAGAAACCTCTTTTTTTAATTTAATAACGCGAAAACGATCCAAGGAACCCAAAAATTTCACTGTTTCATTCCATTGTCGGAAAATAAAATTAAAGCAAAACTATACTCAAACTGTGCTGATAATAATTCAAAAGTGTTCGATATTTTAAAAAAATTGAATAAAAATAAATAAAAAATAAGTATTAATAAACTGTTTCGATGAATACATAAATATGGAATATCATACAAACAACTTGTTTAACTCACGCAAGGCCCTTAACAATAAAATCAGCATCAAACTGCGATTCTTGAAAAAAAAAAATACACGCACATTTTTTTTTGTTTACTATATGTGAAAATTGTGAAATGTTTGAAATGTCATAACTTTTTTGTTTATTAGTTTACCATCACCAAATTTTTATGGTAGATAGCTAATATAATGGACCGTTTTCCTAAAAAATTACGTTCGAAAAAGATAGGGTTTTGAGATATTTGAGTTTTTGTGACAAAATGATATTTTTAAAGGAAAAAAAATTTTTTTGCTGTGCACATTTTCTTAAGAATCACCATTTAGTTGTCTAACTTTGCTGAAAAAATCATAACAATCGAACATTCCGTTTTTGCTGTGCAGCTTTTTAAATATTTTTGAACCATTTTCACATACACCCTTTTGAAAAGTTAGTCGTGACTCAATATGAAGATTTGATATCGAAAAATGACGATTTAGATGAAATTGAAAAACTGTGCAAAGTTTCAACTCAATAGAAAATCATGAATTAAAAATTTTCTTAAATTTTGATGCTGTTGCTTGGAATCGCTTATTAGCAATAAACAATTACAAAAGTTTCCACAAAACATATATTTTTTCACAAAAAAATCAAAACTTTCCACGAAAAAACAATATAGAGCAATAAAAACATTCATAAAAATTTAAAAAAGCTATAAAACTGAGCATTTTCCATAGATGATCCCTTCTTTAAAAACGTTTCAAGTTCATGGAAAATTTCATCAATTTTATTACTTTTTTGTATTTTTTTTATTGAAGTTTTCTTATTTTTACAAAAAGGCTATATATTCACACTTCCAAGACGATTTTGTGATAGAAGGCACGGAGACCCATAGTGTTATATACCAATCGACTCAGCTCGACGAATTGAGATGATGTCTGTCTGTGTGTATGTGTGTGCGTGTGTGTATGTATGTGCGCAAAATAAAACTCACTAATCTTTTAGGCACTTATCTTGATCCGATTATTCAGCAATAAGTTGCATTCGGTCCCATTGTTTCCTATTGATAATTGGCCAGATCGGACAATGGGATCAAAAGTTATGGCCAAAATACGATTTATATTTAAAAAAACACGCTAAGAAATTCTCACTCAATTTTTTGCCTTCTTTCATAGTGTTATATACCGATCGACTCAGCTCGACGAACTGAGGTGATGTCTGTATGTGTGTATGTATGTATGTGTGTGTATGTGTGTATGTGTACAAATTTTGTAGACACACTTTTTGGAACTTAGCATTATCCGATTTACTCGCAACAAGTTGCATTCGACGGGGAATGCGGTCCCATTGTTTGCTATTGAAAATTGGCTCGATCGGACATTGCATTTTGGAATTATTGAAAAATCATTGTTTTTTCCCAAGGGTCCCTTGGTCCCCTTGGTCCCCTTGGAAAAAAAAATTCAAAACAGAAAAAAAAAAATTTCCGAAAATGGTGGCAATGCATTTTAACTAATGCAAAAACATGCAAAATGATTGAAAAAATGTGATCTATTCTCCTAAAGAGCTTTTATGACCTTTCTAATGTGATTTTTTCAATATATTTTATAATGCACGAGAAAGGCATCATCACTGCTAGGTTGATTAATCTGGGTTTTTTAGTATATCTAATGTACGAGAAAGGGACAAACACCGCTAGGTGGATCAATCAGGGTTTTTCAATGCTCTTATTGATTATTTTGTGGTTAATTTTTAATTTTGTTTGGAAAAAAAATATTTTGTGGAAAATTTTGTAATTGTTTATTGCTTAGGCCGGTACAAATATGTCCTTTTAACTATGTCCTACTGGTCTCCGAAAGGTCAAGGGGATGTAAGGGGGGGGGGATAATAAAAAAAAATCAAAAAACTCCACGGATTTATGAAAGAATGTTTTAAAAATCCTCGAATTTATCCGAAGTTTTCTTTTGTTGACCCTCAATATACTATTTTTGGGCAAAAAACAATCGAAGGTGGAGGGGAGGTCGTATTGAAAATTGGCCTAATCGGACTATGGGTTTCGAACTTATGGCCAAAATTATTTTGTCACATAAGAAACACATACAAAATTCTCACTCATTTTTCAAGCACTTATCTTTAACTCTACGCGGAATCTTGTCCCATTTTTTCGTATTGAAAATTGGCGGAATCGGACTATGGGATTCGGAGTTATGGGCAAAATACATTTTTTACAAAAAAAAAATTCTCACTTGTTTTAGGCACTTATCCTCAGCCGATTTGCTCGCAATAAGTTGCATTCGACGCAAAACCCTGTCCCATTGTTTCTTATTGAAAATTGACCGGATTGGACTATGGGCTCAGAAGTTATGGCCGAAATCCTTTTTTTGCCTTTTTCGTATACAAAGTATACGTAAAGGCTACCCAGGTAACTAGTAAGCATTATATAAAGCATTTAAGTGGCATTATATTCGCCTTTACTGCAAAATATTAAATGCCAATAAGCCCTATAGTCGCCTTTAATGCTATTTTAATGCAGGTTTTGGCCCAATATATGGCTGCTTAAATGTTCAATCCTACTTTATCGATAAAGTAGAAATTTTGCTGAGTAGCATTTATTCAGCATTTCGGATTTTTAAAACAAGAAAAAAATACCAAAATACTATTTTTATAACAGACGAGAAAGGCTCCATCACCGCTAGGTGGATTAATCTGGATTTTTTATACCAAAAGTGCGTAGAAATTACTCACTCGAAAAAAACGAGAAAGGCATCATCACCGCTAGGTGAATTAATCTGGGGTTTTAAATATTTGTATCGACTTAATATTTATTTATTTATGAAAATTTTGTATTTTTTCCGTGGAACATTTTGATTTTTTTATGGAAAATTCTTTCTTTTATAATTGAAATTTTCGCTTTTAAAAGTGCTAATTTATTTGTGTTGTGTGAAAATGTTTCAATTGTTTATGGAATTTTTGCATTATTTGTGGAAATTTTATATTCCTTTATTGGCAATTTTCTATTTTTTAAGGAAAATTGTCAATTCTTCATGGAAATCTCATTTTGCTGCCTTTAAAACTGACGCACATCTATACATATGTCGTCCTTTCTTGCACAAACTATAGTTCTATTGTTCTATTGTGTTTCTCTTCTCTTATATGATTAATCGATGTCGAAACCAGAATCAGCTATCTCGCCTATATACAATGCAAACAATATTTCGATGCAAAAACATCGGATTACGCCTATATGATCATTTCGATACCTATCGGATATATATATTTTTTTTGACAAAATGTAACACAGTCGTTTGTCATAAATACCAAATACGCAACGCCAATGTTTTTTCTGATCTTACATGATGATTTGCATTTTAAAACGAAAAGAACAAATTGAACGATTTTAGTATTCAACTGCGGGTATCCATCACCAATAATGTCTCATTCTACGCACCGTCGTTAAATTGAGTTGTCAATCGATGCAGCACTAATTAATTGCATTTGACAGCCGGATAATAGAAAACACGATGTTCCCAACGCTTCAGTGATCGACTCGGAGCCATAGCGACCGACGCCCGCCCGTACCCGGAGAATCATTGAATTTAAAACCGCCCTACCACCCGCTCACAAATGCACCATCGCATCATCGCCGGTCACACGACGCGAAGCACTGACACCAGGAAGTGCAGACAGACCTCCGGAGAACGCACAAATCGCATGACGTAATCCCGAACAGTCTGTCAGAAATCATCACGCATCATTGGGCTGATACCCCGCCTAAACCGCGCACCAACCCCACCAAATCCGATTCGTTCGACTAACAACGCATAAAACCTCGCGCAATTGCTGCTCATTCGTCGATAATTGGAATTGAATAAAACATTGATTTCAGTTGGCAGCGGCAGCGGTTGTGGGTCGATTTATTGGAATGATTTTGCACCACTTTGCCTACGGGGCTGGCTCAGCCAGCCGTCGTCGTTTCTTCGGGCAAATGGTCGCGCAATGTGATCGACAACCGGCAGAATGTTGCTGATGACGATGTAATATGGTTTTTAAAATATTAATTACTCCAGCTGGCAGAGGAAGTATGCGGCACCATAATTGAGCAGCATTAAATAATGATTCATAATGATATTAAACGATGCAATCAATCGATTTTATGTGCTCTTTGATTCAGTGATTCGAATACTCAATCCATTAATGGATTATGTTTAATTGACGAACGCCGGTTTTTGCTACAATACAATCCACACCAAATTACACGAATATGCAGAACTTTATTGGAATCTGATAAAATTGATGAGTCCTCCGCAATCGTTCGCCAGTTAAACAATCGTAGATGTATATGTTTACATCATTGCGTAGAGAAAAATAAATGTTCAAGTCTGCTGATCTTCAATACCTTCTATGGAACCACCCGGAAAAAGTAGTATTTTTTTTATTTACCGACCATTAAAGAACCGCATCAACCAGACGCTGTTGGCCGCCGTCATCGACGGAAGGCGAAACTTTGTTATTATTACTTTTCATTCCGTGTGCGGCCGGTTGTTCTACGTGCGAGTGCAAACTTGCCTTTCAAGTTCGGTGTTCAAACGGACGAATCTAGCCGGCAAAAATGCAATGAAATTTTTTCTCCTACCGCCGCTACGGCGAACGCCGACGAGGAGATCGTCCGACGCGGTGAAACTATAAAACTGTGAAAATCGTAAAAAGTTTCCTATATTCTTTTTTTTTGCTCCTCGGAAGTTGTGAAGGACTGTTTTGGAATTTAGCTGCTTTTCTCGTGAGCCATATCTTTCAAATCGGATGAATGGCGGTAAAAAGCTGGAGATTTTTCTCCTGTCTGATTCAAGGGAAGATGGATTGAATAATAGGGGCTGTCTTCGGATAACGTAGGGAAAAAACGGGCGAAGCGAATTGCACTTAATTGGCTGAACTTGGAAATGTTTTACGGAGCTAATGTTGTTCTTTGTAATAGGAAAGAACATGGTGACGATGTTGTCAAAGCACTGATGACAGCGGAAGCTCAGACAAAGTGTTTCGTGAATAAGTTATGTCCTTTGATGGAATCGTGCTGAGTAATGTTGGTGAAACAAGTGAGTTAAGATGTTATCTAGACAATGGCGTTTGCCGTCAAAATAAAATGTAGAAGATGTTCAAACTTTCGTCTCAAGAAGATTTCTTCGTCTAGCGGAATATTTGTGTAATTTCAATCAACCTGAAACCAGCTAAGATTTGATTCATTTGGTTATTTCTATACATAAATGCAATTCTCAGGTATAATTAGTGTACTTTGATGCTAGTATTTGGATTGTTTTTTTTTCTTCAAATATATAGATAATAGCTCAATGCTTTCTATAACTTTCATCCCAATGAAAAACATTGTCAAAAAATTGGGAATATTTCCAACTGGAAGAAATACTAGCCTGCGCTTTCGGCTTGTAGAATCGTTATTACTTCTAGAAAAATAAAAAATAGATTAGGATAAAAAGTTTTTCGTAGTTTTTATTTTTGTGACTTTGAATTGGTTTTAGTTTTTCACTTACAAATGTTGAAAGGCCATATTTTTGAACATCTTTGAAAGAATACATACCCTTCCGCACGCGATGGTATATGAGCAAATCAAACTACCTCCCTTTTGCCAGTGGAGATATATCAGCTTCCAAACTGATATTATACCCTCCCCTTTCATACGGGAGTTTGGCAGAAGGAAGGTCGTGCGATATTGCCCTCCGGTAGCTTTCAAACCGACTTCTATAAAAACATTCTTCATGCCTGCCGTATCCTAACGCAACTATCAATTCTATACTTTCGCCTCTAATTCTATCGTGAACATGTACGTCTAAGTTTGGAAGATGATATCGGCGTCACTACAACGGGTAGTGAGTAACAAGTTGTGTCACAAAATTATATTGATAATTACAATATTTGTTGTTTAATATAAGCTCGAAGTTTTCGGTATAACAGCCAAGGAGATCGTAGTAAGTCACGCTAAAGCAAAGTCCAGTTTTTTTTCACGTCAGAAAATTTGTCAAGCGCTGTGTTATTATAAAAATGTATAAAAAACGTATAAAAATGCAATGTAATATATCAATCAAGTTGAATTGCTGTGTGGAATCTGTTGCTGCTGCTGCGCTCGGCGTTTTCCAGCTCCCTTTCATCGTTTATTGCATCGTTACCGGCGGATCTTCAAAAGATGATTTACGTTGGAGATATACATCTAAAACCCGTTGTTGATAATACACCGTCAAAGGCCGAATCTGCCAAGGTCAACAACGATAAGCAGTTGGACTGGACATTCTAGCGCTTGTGACTCCGGTTGATAGTTGTGGACTGCTCCAAATGCAAGTGTGGTGGTTTTATTGGTTTTGGCAGGCTATTGTTCTGGAAGGAACTGTCCTTATGCTGGACACCAGGGATACAAACATAATTGGTGAGCACGTTCCGATTTCTCCTTAAATGATATTCATTTTAAAATTTACTAACTATTGTTGTTAGTTGTTAACTCTCTCCATCTTCTCAAAGTTATGTGCCATAGTGTTATTACCCGAGCGAAGGCAGATAACTGAAATGATAACAAACTGATAACATGCTAAGTTATCCTTATTATCATTTTGATATTCAGTTATCAATCATGTGATTAACTGATAACTGAATAATAACAAATTTTATTATCAATACAAATTTGCCATTTTCTTCAAATTTTCGCGTCGTTCAAATATCGTGCTAAACATTCTATTCTTTCAAATAAACTAACTTGTGGGAGCAACTTCCCTAGGGACATAATTTATGGTGAATGGTCATCCCAACATGTTTAACACGAGGTAAAACTGTACCATATAAAACTGCGAATCTTTAATCAGATTTACCATACAGATTAGGATTAAGGTTCATCCAGCTTTCCATTCTCACCATAATGGCGGACGCTATAAAAAGTGTGACAAGAAATGTTCCTTAACAGTGAACTGAATCAAGCAGACGATGATTTTCCCTGTTACCCACGATATCTATTGATTCGTTTATTTTCTGGAATTTGCGCAAGAGTTCAAGTTTTCTTATTTGTTTAGTACTATGCTTATTGACTTTACTTCCATTTCAGGTGATGTTGAATAATGAAGTATGTATGTATCTGAAACCATACGTTGTAGGAGTTGAATTAGAACTTAACGTGGGCTTGCAACTCCCGAAACATATGATCCAAGGGCATGTGCTCATTCAAGAATGGTGAATACTCTTGACTAACCGCCTACTTTGCAGGACAACGTTTATATATAAAATGAGTTTGCATTTGTTTGAGGCAATATAATTCACGAACGGCAATATAATTCGTCTTGAAATCCGCAGTGTTCAAATGGGGAAGCAAAGAATTTAACTGGAAATGTCGGATAATCAAGAAATCGCAACGATCTGGTGTGATTTGGTAAAAACATTCATGCTCGCACTGACGTCGATCTAGAGTGCGGCGCTGCAATATGCTCAACTAATGACAGTTTTCAACTTAGGTATAAAAGTAAAATACAAACCCGGGGAAAATCGTTATCTGCAGGCAAACCTCCACGATAGTTGAGGGATGGTCGACTCATGGAAACATCGAGATGTGGAATAGAAAATTATTAGGAAGGTGTACTGTCATCACAGTAATCCATAAAACAATTTTTAGTGTTGAAAAATTTACTTTTATGAGTCGATATCGAGTCATAGAACATCGACTCCTGATCCTCCACTGCATATAAATAAGAATGAGTTGAGATATCTGTTGTCTTCAAATAACAACATTTTTTCATGGATTAATTCTTTTTGGGATCAGCAGAGTTTAAACATGCATATGAAAACACAAGGGGTAACCAACTCGAAACTTTCGACAGTATGTATGAATACTTAAAAATATTAGCGAAAAACTACGTCTTATCTATGATGAAATCATCAAAGAGCCCTGGTTAGGAAAGCATGAAATACAGTCAATACAGTCCACCCCATTTTAGGCAACACATGATTTCTGTCTCATTTAAATTCTTAAAAATAGATTGTTCAGTTTTTCTATTATTAATAGTTTTGTGCCCCCGTTTTGGTTTGTTGGCATACGGTTATACGGTTAGAGTTTTCTAGAATCTGTAAAAAGTACAAATCAAGTGTTCTTAAAACGGGGGAGCACTGTGTTTCAACTGACAAATGGTATAACAACCAAACCAGCAACCGTATCTTTGTTTGAGGCATATCATGGATATACTAGAAATACCACGAATACTATTGCTCGACAATGAGTAATACTATCGCAAAGTTTAGAGTTACTTGCCCCTTGTGAAAACATGTAACTCACTGCGAAATACAAGATTTTGGTTTTGTTTGAATAAATCCTAGCACTGAAATCGGTTTACAGTGTGGCGCTGCTAGCAACCTAATGATTGACAATTAGTGAGAAAAACTAATCTGAGGCTGATCGGGTGCGATTGCCTAGTATTTATATATTCATGTAATTGGTCACAACTGAAAAAAAAAGTGTTCAATAAAAGGACGATGCACTGTATTTATCTTAATTGATTGTCGATTTGCTATTTTGAATTGAATTCGGTTTTCATTTTTGTTATTTGGTTATTCAACCAAAATGATAACAATTCTAGTTATCAATGTAACTGGATAATAAAGTTTGTTATTAATAAGTTATTCTGCTTTGCACTATGTCCAGCCAACTGTTATGGTCATGGCATCATGATTTGATTATAAATAGTCTTCAGTAAATACAAGATTGTAGAAAGCGTCCCAAGTAGCACACGCAACATCTTCCTAAAAGCACCTTGTTTCTATTCAGTTTCATTAAAGGCATTTGAAAAACATCAAAGCACGAAAAAGTTGCATCAAGATGTCAAAAACGTTCAAATTGTGATCAATGTTTCATTAAAATTGCAATGCAGTACGTGTTTGACATTTGGAAACAAACAAACAAAGAATACTGCACTTCATGTTGCAAACACGAAACAAAATCATTAAGTTGCATATTTTTTACCATGTAACTTCAATGCGTCTTTCAAAATTTAATTGTTTGTTTAAATTAAGTTGCAGATAAGTTGAATGTGTCTTCATGTTTAATTCAGCATCGTTCAACGTTTTGACAACTCACATTTTTTTCCTGTGATGGTGCAATCAAGTAACAGGAAACCCTAGTACAAAACTTCATAATCTTATGGTTTTTATGGTGAGTCAGCATGCAGTCACTTCGGTGCTGTGGTAGAGTGAAGGACTATCAATCACAAGATCCATAAATCGAATCGGGTTTTATATTTTTATTTTATTTTTTTCCGCTGTAGTGTTTTGCAACATTATTGCAATTTTACTGCAATCGAAGGATGTTTCCGTAGGCTCCACCTCTTGCGCTTTTTAGATTGCAAGAGAGTTATATTTGATGGCACATACGCAAATATTGTTCTTTCTGAATAGTTGCAACACAGTGAAATGTTCAATAGTGAAACAATTTGTGCTGCTTGGGGTAGTGCTCTTCTCTTTTGCTCCACAAGAAAGCGTAATTGGGTGAGTGCCTAGAGACGACGCCGTTCAATCACTCGATTCGAGTTCGAACCCCAGTGAATTCCAAAATTTTTTTCAATGCCTAACGAAGTCGGCAAAGAAGATTTAACTATTTTGGTCGATAAAACAGTGATAGGTGATAACTAAATGATAACTAAATTAGTTATTTGAGTAAATAATATGTATAACAAAATGTGTTATCAACTTGGTATCAGTGATAACTTGATTTGTTTGCATTTAGTTATTTTAGGAACAAAATTCTGGTATCATTTTTGTTATGTTGGCTGTTAATTCAACCAAAATGATAACAAATTCAGTTATCAAAATGTCCGATAACCGAATAATAGAATTTGTTATCAATAAGTTATTCATTTTTGCTCGGGTATCGTTAGCTAAGCCAATTGAGCAGAATTGGAGAAAGCCTTGAGAAGAGTGAATATTTTACCTTCATGTTGCGCGTTTAGATACAATAGGGTAGAGAACCATTTGGGCCGCACCCCCTATTCCCGTCTGCAGCGTTCGTTGCTCGAGCGCATTACAACCGAATTGTTTCTTAGTACATGGTAAGAAAAAAAAATCCAACCATTTGGTTGGAACGCGCTCGAGTTATCAACGTTGCGGACGGGAGTGGGGGGTGCTGCTCAAATGGTCCCGCTTCCTACTTCATGTTCGGAGATTTAACTTTTTTGATCCCATACTCGCAAAATTGTAAGATACAACAACTATTTGATAATATATGTATGATGAATTCTATTAAATGCGCGCTGGATTCAAAATATATTATAAATGTTTTGCATCCGGAAGTTTGATTATGATACCTTTATCCATTTGATAAACGGTAGCATAACCAGGCGGGGCTTACTGTTAGTGATAGTGACCTCGGAGTGGACATGAAATACCAGGCACTCTGAAATGGGTCACTGGAGCTGCAGTAGAGCTAACACTTTCTAACTCCCGGATTAACTCTGACTGTTTTAACAGACAGCTTTCTTCCATAACATCACTGCCAGACAGTGGGGGTTAGTTTGTACACACACACACACACACAAGTTTTCGGTATAACAGCCAAAGAATGATATAAAATGATCAAATTGATTCCTAGACTTACTATTTGAACTCATAAATCTTAGAACCATTTGTAAAAACTAAAATTTAACCTGTTATTAATTTATTTTTTTAATAACAAATTTAAATGAAGTTTTAGAGTTTTTAAACTCGACGTGGCATTCTGAGGAAAATTTTGAAAATCTAATAAAACGATGGTCACTTATTAGAAATGCAGAAATTCTAATGAACTTTAATTTCTAAATGGCAGACTTAAGTATTAAAGTTAATTAAAATTGGGTGGCCAAATAATCTTGAGTTGAAAAAATCTTTTAAATCTAATTAACTTTGTATTTTATTTTAGATTTTGAAAATTCGACCAATTTATTCACCTCCACCTCCACACTAGTATTTTGGGTATCTATTCTTAATTGTTAATAAACAAAATCTAGCGGGCTTGGTAGTCATATGGCTACTGCTTCTGCCTCATACGCAGGATGTCGTGGGTTCAATCCCAGGTCCGTTCCATTCTCCTACTTTGTATCTTTCTCTTTATTTCTCATGTTCTAGCAATCGCTAGAACTGGAAATGGACTTCCATACCGTTTCCATTACTATTCCTATACCTTCAACTCGAGTATTCTAACAGTAATCTGCTAGAATTGGAAATGAACTATAGAGCTCGTTTCCTACATCCAATTAGAAATTCCATCAGTTACCTTCTCCTATCTACCAAGACCTATTACCTTCTCCTATTACCAAGACAGACCTCTGCCTCTCGAACCTAACCCAGAAATTCCAACAAATTCCGCATGATGTTTTGGCAAGTGCAGAGGTATATTCGGCTTGCAGTGGGCGAGTGATTGCATCATCATTTCCTCCCCCTTCCCTACATTGACTTGCATTCTGACGTGGCAGGCGCCAGTATGACCTAACAAATGAGATCACCAGTACTTTGTACATTGAAGATGTGTGCTAGTCCCAAGCAAACATCTGTTGGTTCCCTGTGCAAGAACAGCTGATCTGGTCATAATGGAGTAGCAACTACGAGCAGTAAATCAAGCTCAAGCTTAATTGTTAATAAACAAAATCTTTTCATAAATATGTGATACTGAATTAATTTCAGTCAAAAAGTTGCTTGTGCCAGAATTACTTCTGACATAAGTTGCTCTGCACTTTTTTTTCGAGACTTTTCTCAAAGGGTCACAAGGCGGTTTTAACAATCATAAACGGATTTAACAACCATTTAACAATCATAATGTACTTTCTGTCATCGGCGCCCTAATCGCACATTATTCTCCCTGACACTGAGAAACATCAAACATTAAGATTTCCATAACAAACTTCGTCTTCACATTTCAAATTTTTTTTTCCAACTTCAAACTTCTTAGGTGCATATTTCCCAAATTTTATATATTTCTACCAGATCCACATTTGATTTGGTTGATAATAACAGGTACAAATGTTTTCTGATTTGGACTTTTTTACAACAGACAATGCAAAACTAGTGACTTTAGTGACCATTTTCCGAAAAATAGTGACTTTAAGTGACTTTAGGATGCTAATAGTGAATTTTAGCGACTAGACTCAAAATAGTGACCAAGTCACTAAAAAGAGACTCGCTACCAGGCCAGTTTTTGGCACTTATACTCATCCGATTTCCCCGCAACAAGTTGCGTACGAGGAGGGGTTCTTGAAATTTACATAACCAAATTTTGGCTAATAACTCAGCCGTCTTCCAAACGATTTTTGGATATTTTGGTATCGAGCGCATTTATCAATATCTGTTCAACAATTTAGGACAATAATATCCACAATTATCTGTAAATATTATGAATTTTGACTGATTACATAAAATGTACTTTGATGCTTATTTGACTCCAAAATCCCTTAAATTTACAACTTTTACCAACGTGTATCTTGTTTTTCATAAATAATATGTATCGTGTTTGGATCTATAATAAAGAGGAAAACACAACTTTAGTACAATATTGGATAGATAAAAGAAGAATGCCATGCAAAGCAGTATAGAATAAGTATGAAGTAACAGCTGCGGTAGTTTGAAAATTGCACCGGAAAGTGGAAAGTTTTCTCTGGAACAGCAATATTTGAATATTCGTTAATTTCATAATACTATTGGCAAATATCAATTTTATTAATATTAGAACATAATTTCCTAGCTCAGAATCATTGAGTTATATTATTGCATAGGGGAATTTGGGCAAAGAGGTAGGAAATAAGTGTATCTCCCATCACCTTCTATCTATATCACATCAAGACTCATATATTCTCATATATTCTTGTCTAGCTGTGCTATTAAGTATATGGTTTGGAAATCGTTGGCATCGCACAGTGTTTTATTTCGTCATTTTCACGATCGAAATACAAAAACTCGAAAAGTGTTTATTCACAGAAGTTTCAAGATATTTTGGTAGCGCATCTTTCGATAAAAACAGTTTGATGATTAATCCCCCTAAAAGTTGAGAAAATTATTTTTCCACCAGAATGAGATAGACACGTAGTGTCTTCCGCAAAGTTGTAGCAAATGTTAATACGAGCAACTTTGCTGAACATTTCGAGTTTTTATCTCTTATATATAACAAAATTAAGACGTTTTATTAAAAAAACATAAAAGTCTTATTTTCCATTCTAACTCTTTCCAATGATTTTTCCCATTTTTCGTTTCTTCCATAAAGTTGTTAAACAAGCAAAATTACATGTTTTTGCTGAACATTGTTACATTCCATATCCCATACAACAAAAGTTATCTTTAAATTATACATATTTTTAGAGGTGTTTCAAGTTGTGATTACTCCCTTAATTGCGAAAAGTCGCAAACTTCTTCACGAAATGCTGAATATCGCTTATTTAATTTTTCTACAGACATTGAAAACTTTTGTCGACAAGAGTCTTCTCGAATGATGTGTTAAAAACTTGTAAACCTATGAAAAATTATAATATTTGAATATCTTTTGTTTTATAAGAGATAGAAAGTTACAATGTTTAGCAAAAACATGTAATTTTGCTGGTTTGACAACTTTGTAGAAGAGACGGAAAATGTGAAAAATTATTAGAGTTAGTTTAAGTTAAGAGAATGATTTTAAGCGATTTTTACATAAGCCATGTTAAGTTTGTTATATCTAAAATATAGAAACTCAGCTTCATCGCCGCATTTGTTTTTAATACAAACAACGTGAAATGCAAAGTTTGTTTTTAAAAATATGTAATACCAAAGGAAAAGTTGTTTCCAAATTCGTGGAAATCCCCTTAAAATTATTCTCTTAACTTAACTTAAACTTAAACTAACTCTAATGATTTTTCACATTTTCCGTCTCTTCTACAAAGTTGTCAAACCAGCAAAATTACACGTTTTTGCTGAACATTGTAGCTTTCTATCTCTTATAAAACAAAAGTTATTCAAATATCATGTTTTTTCATAGGTTTACAAATTTTTAACACAGCATTCGAGAAGACTCTTGTCGACAAAACAGTAGAAAAATGAAATAAGCGGTTTTCACCATATCGTGAAGAAATTTGCGACATTTTGCAATTAAGGGAGTAATCACAACTTGAAATACCTCTAAAAATATGTATAATTTAAAGATAACTTTTGTTGTATGGGAGATGGAATGTTACAATGTTCAGCAAAAACATGTAATTTTGCTTGTTTGACAACTTTGTAGAAGAGACGGAAAATGGGAAAAATCATTGGAAAGAGTTATAATGAAAAATAAGATTTTTATGGGGTTTTGACGTAAACTACGTCTAAGGGGAAGACTCGGATACAGGGTGACAAATGAAAATTTCCAAATCCGAGACCGTCACGAAATCATGTAAGATTTTGAACGTTAATAGCGCATTCATCTTTCGATGGATTTTTGAGATTTATATATCAATCGACTCGGAAACTCTCCACCAATTTTCCAGTTATATTGAAACATTTGATTATCAACATTAAAGTAGGGTATTGGACCATTTTGGCAGCACCTCTTTTTCCCGTTCGCAACGTGAGTCTCATTCGGCCGTCGTTCAGTGTAGGTAGTTGGTTTTTGGGCTCTTCTTTTTGTGCGGTGCTTCGCACCAGTTTGCCACAAAAAGTAGGGCCAGAGCAGTGACCGCAGTCGGCGATATACATACAAGCGAATGTTTGTGCAAGGGGTCGTTCAACAATGATGTCACAGGTTTTAGGGGGGGAGGGGTCTAAGATTTTGTGACACTGCATATACTAGGTATACAAAAAAGCGTGACAGAGGGGTGAGGGGGGTCTAGAAATCTCAAAAAGTAGTGGACGTCATATTTGAATCGTCCCCAAGGATAGGATGATCGATTGTTAGCAACGGCAATGCAATGTCATAATGTGATAATCGCAATGCAGATGAACAAACATGTTCGATTCAAAGATAACTTAGGAAAATGGTTAGCCATTTTATGATAAACTGCAAATTGTTAATTATATTTTTATTATTAAATATGCGCCAAAATTAAAAGAATTCAATTTTAATTCAGGAAGTTTGAATGCACTTCAGATACTCTGTGGGTACAATCATGCGGGGCTTATTGTATACGGCTATAGCTTCGGAACGCATACTTTACTGAAACGGGCTATATGTTACAATAGAACTATTACTTTCTAGCTCCCGGATCTAAGATTCTTGCAATCATATTAATAATATGGTTGCACGAATATGTTATCCATAATGCCACTGCCAGATAGTGTAAGTTAGATTGTAATAAAATAGCACAAATACCCTATTCCCGTCCGCAGCGTTTACTACTCTGGCGCATCCCAACAGAATGGCTTGGTTTTTGGTACCGTTCTGACTCAAATCCCGAATATAACTCATATTCCGAACACTCAAAACGGTACATGGCTAGTATTTGTTGATTTCTAGTTGGCCCAACCGGGTTTTATCGACTCGCGCTTCTTTGTCGGACTCAACAATACGACTACTTATCCCTTCTGCCAACTATTCCTCGTTACTCCAAATAACAGAAGGCTTAAATTCTGCCAAAGGTCCAAGGCTCGTATTCTTCCACCAGTGCACAGTGTTGCTTTTTGTCGATTTCGTGCGCTTTTTTAATAGCATCGTTTCTGTTGATTTTTTCGCTGTAGTTTGTTTGGAGGAAACGTTAGATATCATAAAGGGCTTTTTTTGAGAAAATCTGTGAAATGATTAATCCACCTAAAAGTGAGATAAAAATTTTACTTTTTCACCTAAACCGTATATGCGCCTAGTGTCTTCGAGAAAGTTGTAGCGGATGGTATTTTAGGCCACTTTGCTAAAAATCATGTATCTGTGACTTATACTTTACTAGATATGTGACATTTACCGTGGAAGGCCCCTAAAATCAGTTTTTTGAGCATAACTTTTTTTATATGTTTCAGGCACTTTTACACCCTTCTAAAAAAGTTGTTTGGCTAATAAAAATACACGTTTTTGTAGAACATTGCGAAGCTCTATCTCTTAAAATTGATAAGTTATTTGAGAAAATATGTTTTTCTAGGGTATTTGAGAATCGTATAACTTGGTCCGGCGCAAAATGGCGCAGACAACTTTTTAGTTCTCTGAAGCTGCTGTATGTTGACTCTTGCCTAGCGATTGAAGCTTGTGTTTACACGAAATTACAAACGAGTTATATAGATTTTAAATTTTCTTGTTTTTGGCCTTACTCGTACACTAAGCTTATGTATAGGCTATAGGATCGCACTAAAACCAATATTTGATGGTGGCCCATAAGCCCATAGTTTTATATAGAAATTCGATAAACTGAGCTGATGTCTGTATGTGTGTATGAGTGTATGTGTGTATGTGTAGACATTTAAAAGACACCTTTTTTGCCTTTCTCGTACACTAAGTGCAAAACTAAAAGACTTTTTATTAAGAATAGATATACACATAGTGTCTTCAGGAAAGCTGTAGCGGATAGTATTTTGAGCCATATTGCCAAAGACACCCCATGTCTAACTATTATACTTTAAAAATATGTGACTTTTTCAATGGAAGATCCCTAAAATCACATTTTTATCATAACTTTTTTATATTTTCCAAGACTTTTCCAACCTTCTACAAAGTTATTTGTCAAACAAAACTACACGTTTTGTGGAACATTGCGAAGCGCTATCTCTTAAAGCTTAAAAGTTATAATGAAAAAGGTGTTTTTCTAGGGGTGTTCAGAAATCAAATAGCCTGTTCCGGCGCAAAATGGCCCTAAAACTTTTTAGGATTCAGAAACTACTGTTCTTCTACTTTTCTCTAGTGATTGAAACTTATGTTTACAATGAAATTACACGTGTGTTATATCGATTTCAAACTTCCTCTATAAATCTCTGCTTTTTAATTAATTCTGTATAAGGAGGAATCGCTTCTCAATATTTTGTAAAATGATTGTTCTCAATTGAATACACAAATATGATAATAACACAAACGTGTAGTTTTGTTTGACAAATAACTTTGTAGAAGGTTGGAAAAGTCTTGGAAAAATAGAAAAAAAGTTATGATAAAAAATGTGATTTTAGGGATCTTCCATTGAAAAAGTCACATATTTTTTAAAGTATAATAGTTAGACATGGGGTGTCTTTGGCAATATGGCTCAAAATACTATCCGCTACAGCTTTCCCGAAGACACTATGTGTATATCTAGTCTTAATAAAAAAAGTCTTTTAGTTTTGCACTTAGTGTACGAGAAAGGCAAAAAGGTGTCTTTTAAATGTCTACTCATTCTGTCATACACTCATACACACATACAGACATCAGCTCAGTTTATCGAATTTCTATATAAAACTATGGGCTTATGGGCCACCATCAAATATTGGTTTTAGTGCGATCCTATAGCCTATACATAATCTTAGTGTACGAGTAAGGCCAAAAACAAGAAAATTTAAAATCTATATAACTCGTTTGTAATTTCGTGTAAACACAAGCTTCAATCGCTAGGCAAGAGTCAACATACAGCAGCTTCAGAGAACTAAAAGTTGTCTGCGCCATTTTGCGCCGGACCAAGTTATACGATTCTCAAATACCCTAGAAAACATATTTTCTCAAATAACTTATCAATTTTAAGAGATAGAGCTTCGCAATGTTCTACAAAAACGTGTATTTTATTAGCCAAACAACTTTGTAGAAGGGTGTAAAAGTGCCTGAAACATATAAAAAGTTATGCTCAAAAACTGATTTTAGGGGCCTTCCACGGTAAATGTCACATATCTAGTAAAGTATAAGTCACAGATACATAATTTTTGGCAAAGTGGCCTAAAATACCATCCGCTACAACTTTTTCGAAGACACTAGGCGCATATACGGTTTAGGTGAAAAAGTAAAATTTTTATCTCACTTTTAGGTGGATTAATCATTTCACAGATTTTCTCAAAAAAAGCCCTTTATGATGTCTAACGTTTCCTCCAAACAAACTACAGCGAAAAAATCAACAGAAACGATGCTATTAAAAAAGCGCACGAAATCGACAAAAAGCAACACTGTGCAGTGATGACTTGATGCTCTGACTACCATTGGACAGAGGCACCTGTTTGTCCGTAGCCAGAGCAGAGATTCTTTGCCAGGTCCAGGGCCGATGCGTATCGTCTCGCATCTGTCGTAAAACCGCTAAATCGTGGTACACGCACTCACCAGTATACACCCCCAGCAACAAACATATTGCACATCGATCACCAGTGTTGGAAAAATCATTCATAAAACTCACTCATCGAGCTCTCCCGCACGAGCGATCTCGTTTGCGAATTTAAAGATTTGCATCACGCCTGAGTTTTTCATGCCAAAACGCATCATTTCACTCATTTTCCAAACAATCATTTCGCTCTAAAAAGCGTTTGAAACCAATTTGCTGGCAATTAATTGTTTACACAAGCAAGAGTATTCATTGTTCTATGCGACGAACGTCAATTAACGGTTTTTAACGTAGGAGAATAAAAGAAAACTTACGATGATTCAACTCAGCCATGAGTTTTAAGGTGCTGTGTTGATGCGTTTTAACTCACGGTTGATTTGAATCATCCATGAGTTTTGAGATTTTGAGTTTTTCCCAACACTGTCGATCACAGTAACTTATATATGCCCGAATTCTCTCACAATATGGTTACTGCAACAAGATTGGCTCAACGTGTGCTGCTTGTGATATCATAACCATGTAGGGTCTATTCACAAATTACGTAACGCAAAAATCCACTTTTTTGACCCCCTCCCTCCCCCTCGTAACAAAAAGTAACATTTTTGGTATCCCCTCCCTCCCCTATGTAACGCGTTACTTTGAAAATTTTAAAGGCAGATTTTTTTCCCTTCTCTGAAGCATTTGGGTTTTGGTATTTTTTGAACACTTTTAGAATAGGGATGGCACATGGTCAAAAATCAAGGATATCAAGAATGCAGTTAGCAGAAACGAAAACATAATTTGTGATCATAACCATTTACATAGTTTTGCGGAACTGTGGTGTCGAGAAATACAATATTCGCTTGGTATTTTTACGCATATCAGTCCCACTATGTCAGCATGCCTGATTTCGATAATGACTTATATACGATAACGATAAACAGCAATTACTTCAATCAGTGATTAAACAAAAAATACATTCAAATAAATTTTTATTCGCGTTATGCGTAACATTTCGTAGTACCCACCCCCTCCCCCACCTTTTAGTGTAACAAAGTATAACGCAAGTTGTACCTCCCCCTCCCCCCAAAAGCGTTACGTAATTTGTGAACAGACCCTAACGCTAGTGCGTTATTTTTATTTCAGAATAGTATTATTTAATAATCATACTCCACTATGTCCACCTATATATTACTACAAATAAACTAGAATAGTGGTCGAAAATTTGGAATGAAACTGAATCCCTACTAATTTTACTCTAAGTCGAATGCAACAGTTGGAATTGCGAAAAGCATTATTACCACTTTAAATTATCGTACCGTCGTCGGTGAGACAACGGGTCAAATGGGGGTGAGAATGGGTCATTGTTTCAACTACATAGAATGCTTGTAGAATAGATTTAATGTATCTGAGAACAATAAAACTGAATTATAAGTGACCTTTTTGAACGATTTTGTTATCCGACCTCCAGACTGTCGGTGAGGGCTCGGACGTCACCCCTGACTACGGTATCCAACAATTTTTTATATTTTAAGTTATGGTAATTTTGTTTTAAACCAGTGACATATCTTAAAATATGACCACATTCCTCAATGCACCAAACTGTTCTACGTAGTTTACGTTGGGCGGTCGTGTCTTGTACATAACCCTTCAGATTTTTACATAATATATATAACACATAATATATATTACATGCTATATATAAGAGATAGAAACTCGGAATGTTCAGCAAAGTTGCTCGTATTAACATTTGCTACAACTTTACGGAAGACACTACGTGTCTATCTCATTCTGGTGGAAAAATAATTTTCTGAAATCACTTTTAGGGGGATTAATCTTCAAACTGTTTTTATCGAAAGAAGCGCTCCTAGATATCTTGAAACTTCTGTGAATAAACCCTATATCCAAAATCAACACTTTTCGAGTTTTTGTATTTCGATCGTGAAAATGACGAAATAAAACACTGTGCATCGGTGCTATTCAGAAGTTTTGATAAATCGTTATTAAAAACCAAATAAATCATTTACGAAACGATTCACTTCATTAATTTTTGCTTGGCAAACATTTATCAATGTCTGTTCAACATTTTTAACAATTATTTCGGGACCGATTTGCGATTTGGGCGTAATTTATTTTGTAAACAAACATTATTTTATGAATTCCGTAGAATACAAGCGCTTTTCTCCAAAACTTATTCCCTTATCTGATATAGGAAAGCTTATTTTTTCGGGCACATATCGCCTGCCTTAGCAGGAATTCGCTTTTCAATGTTTGTTTACTAAATAAGTTATCCCCAAATCGCAAATCAGTCCCGATCTGTACATATTTTATAATTTTTACAGAATACATGAAAAATTCATATAAAGTGCACTACATATGTTCAGTGCCTTTCTGCGAATCCACAGTGAAGAGGTAAACACAATTATTGAAGAATATCTTATACATGACGAAAAATATGAAAAATCGTGATATATAAGACATTTGTGCAAAACGAGCTCAGTAACTACACACAGAAGTATGCCACGTCCATAAAACAGCATTGAATTTACTGAATTCTTTGGAAAATTCTGCTTCAAATAAATCCTTGATCTCCTCTGTAAGTTGTTCGTGAAGAAAGTTATCATTTTTTCCACCTTTGAAATTGGTTCTCCCCAGTGGAAATCCCCCTGGCTGAAAGTAATTCGGCCGGAAATGTCATTTCTCCGAAAAGGATATACGGTCGTTTGAGGTAAATTGGAAACAAAAACGCCGTTTGGACGAAATGGTCGTTTGGCAGAATAGGCGATTTGGCTGAACGGGTTGATATTTTTGGCCATATGGCTTCAGAAAATGACATTTTCAGTAGTACGATCCGTTCTGCCAGAGAACTTTTTCAGCCAAATTGACCTGTTCCGCCAAACGACTATTTCGGGCAAACGACTTTTTCGACCAAATTACTAGTCGCATTCAGCCAAATTACATTTTCGGCCAAACCATTTTCGACCTAACGATCAATTCAAGCTAGATGACCTTCATCTTAACGTGTTATTCGGCCAAACGTTTGGAAGCGCCGTATGACTACAAGCCATTCGATCGAAGAGAACTTTAGGCCGTTACCCGTGAAAATTTCCAATTTCGAAGTTTGAAGAAAAATTGGAGTCGAGTTTTGCATAAAAATCCAAAAGCATATTTGTTCGGATCCAATGAACTTGCTATGGAATTTTCTTTGACAGAGAGTTTCCCGTAAACGCTCCTAAGAGTTTTCTATGGATATGCGTAAGCATTTTCTGTGGAACAATTTTCCTCCAAAATGTGATGAACTTATAGATTTAAAAATTGTATTACAAAACCCAGATTAATCCACCTACAGTGAGATTTTGACCCTTCCTTAGTCATAAGGAAATATTGCCAGACTCCAATATTTAAAACGAGATAAAACAACTGAGCTTCCCACGGTGATTGAACGTATAAAGTGACAAATTAATTGCCTACCAAAAGGCGGATTTCATGGGTTGAGCGACAACAAAATGAACGAAAACGCACTGTACGTCATGCTGCCTATCTATTAGGCGCTCGTCGTTTTGAATAGCTATTGTAACATGGTTAGTAACTAGCGTAACGCTGGTGGCATATACATATACTCGTAATTTCCAGAGACCTCGATATTAATTAATCCAGAACTAACTAAATCAGTCATTGATCTGAACGAAACTTAATAGCGTTCAATAATAACATATATTTCGCCTTATGGATGTCTAATTTTGTAATACTAATCATATTTAATACCTGAAAAATGAGTGAGATTTTTATGTTAGTAAATTTCAGAATTTGCACACATACGCACACACACATGCATAGAAGTGGTCTATTAGCGTCTCAAAACATGCTCATATTTGCTATCTAGCTTCCACTGAAGAAATTTTCGAAATCCCTTTAAATTTTTACGTTTTTGCTTTTCTGAGAAGATTGTTTGGTACATTTCTGTATGTTGCTCAATTAAAATCAGTTGTTTCTTTGAAACAAATCAGAAAAATATGCATATTTCCATATCATATCATTTGTCATAATTATATTTTCAATATTAAAGTGAAGTTGTTCCAAATACCATACATTTTACTTCATAATTTAAGAGATTTATTGATAGATTAATACGTAACACGCCTGCGTAACGCGTACAGAGCGAAATTATATACACTTCCGAAGGAAGGGTCAAAAATAAAGATTGAAAAAAAAGAAACGAACGCAATAAAAATCGTTATGCCATCAACCGCCACCGCTGGGGGGGTCCCGTAGCGTAGTTGGCTACACGTTCGCCTTACAAGCGAATGGTCATGGGTTCGATTCCCAGCCCCTCCACCAAACCCTCGCCAGTCGCCAGATCCGCAACCCATACGGTGGCGTTTGGGGTACGCGCCTTACCGTCACGGCAGCCTGATGACGACTGACAACTTGTTCTTCTCGGAGGCATTCCTCCAACGTTACCCGGATTAATGGCAACCGAACAATGCAACGATCATTGAATACTCGACATGGACAAACGGACACAATGGACTCACGATGAGATGGACTGGCAACGACAACAATAATGGTAATGGAAATCTAAAAATAGATTCTGTGTGGATTCTGTAGAGCAGAATACCACAGTAGATCTCGGCACAGTAGCGGTTAAGTAACATAGAGTGCCTAACAAATAAATAAAGTAATAAAAATAAAAAAAAAACCGCCACCGCTGACCAAAATTGTGACAAACGCCGCTGCCGACGATTTCCGGACTGACGCACACCTCTATAATTACAAGTAAGGCAAAAAATAGAGAATAAAGAATTGAGAATAGGAAACAAAGGATAAAAGCGAAATCATAAAGAATAAAAAACTAAGAATAAATAAAACTAAAGCAGGACATAATGAAGAAGGAATAAAGAATGAAAAATAAAACTCAAAGAATAATAAAATAAGCATGAAGAATAAAGAATAAGGTATAGAAAATGAAGAATAAAGAACGATGAGTGAAGATCAGAGGATAAATAAGTAGGGGTCCTAGCTTGCTTCTTTTCAAAACGTAAACCCGACAAATGCATATTATCCTCCTTGACAGCACTTTCTAAACGAAACATTTGGATTTTCCTCTCTAGCAAATACAACCAAAATTCTAAGGTACACGATCGAACATTCGGACAAGCTGGCGCACCGGAATGATAAAGCATTCGCCGCACATCAACGTGGCTAACCACGCTTGGTTTTCTATTGATTCGTTCTAATTCAATTTGCATGATTTTCTTGAAATAGCACACACGAACCATATCAGTGGTATTGACATTTCGATCTTTTTTTTCCATTTGGTTGGACTGATATTTTCTTTCCTTTTGAATTCCCGGGAAAAATGTTCTATGGAGGGCGCTACTGTTGTGGCACACGTGGCCAAAAATTTCGACACATAACAAACGGAAACAAGAAGTGTACTGTGGCGTGTTGAACCGTGTCACCGCCGGTTGGGTTCTACGTCCGCGCGAGATAATTGAATAATGGAATCAGCATGCGAAGTACAAAAAAAGCTCATTACTCATACGTACGTGGATAGAGTCGCATAATGCGAGCGAAATAATAATTGATAATGAGCCGGGGTGGAACAAGTGATAATGTTTAGAGGCGGAGCTGAATTCAATCGTGATTTGAGATTCAGACGTGACGTGTTGAAACGCGTCGGAATCGGAATTGATGATGAGAGCTGAGGGGAAGTTTAGTCATACAATTGCAAAATTATTTAAAAACAGCCAAACGATTGAAAAGGTTTACTTTTAAATTAGTTCACAAATTGCTTGGTTCAAATTGTTTAAACATTTTTAAAATTGCATATCTGCTATTGTACGCGCGCTCCACCATTGTTGAACTTATTGTGAGTCCAAATGATTTCAGTTTCAGTAATTTATCATTCATTCAATTCCAGTGCAACTAAACATTCAACGTCGTCATCGTTCATGCGGCATCACAAGACGTGGCGCGTGTTGAAATTAGTGTTGAAGCATAAATGCACCTTATGCTAATTTCGGAACAACACGAAAGGTGTCTTGGTCGGGCAGGCCTAATTACCACCATTAAATCAGATAAGTTATGATCAAGTGTGATCTGTACCGACACTAAGCTTGAGTGCTGCGCAAGCTTTGGGAAAAAATTTCTTATCTGATTTTGTGTGGATGACAGCGAGAACAGAAATCTGTGTAGGAACGATTTTATCGTAAAATACAAAGCAGACAAATGGACGAACCATTTTGGGCAATGATGTCTGAATTGTTTGACAACACGCCGTTCCGATGGGGCTATGGGAGCAGTGCGCGAATCATTTTCTCTTCCTCATACCACCCATTACTGCTACTTACCATCGACCGGGTGTATGTTTATCGTTTCAAAACGTGACATTTCTGTCGATATTTATTACGAATCGTGGCGACATCGTTTGTGAATTACAATTGAGACACGTTTCGGGCAGCTGCAGTAATTGTACACTGTGGAGGCTTTTGGAAGGAATTGCTGTTCGTTTAAATTTACGACGCCGAACGTAATTTTATTGGAGTTGTGTAATGGCTTGTCGCTGCAATAATTATGGACCTCATACCCCGTCCTCCTCGGCAGCACTGACCAATACTTATTATATCTAACATAAAACATTGATGTATTCGAGGATGTGAAGAATGCTTCAGAAGCATTATTATGTTATATCATGCAATGATGCAACGGAAGCTTCTTACTTGTCTTTAGTCAAACCATCAAACTTTTTTTTCGGTGGCCATAAATCATCATTCATTAATCGTTAATAAATCCGTCCGTATCATAGATGAATCTGTGGCACTTCAATATATCAACCAAACTGTCACCAATCTGCAGTAGTCAACCAAAATCCCACCCACGAATATGAAGACCGAGAACCGTTTATCACATAAAACCAACACAACCCACCCACTCATCATTCTTCCTTAACAGTCAACCGAAACCATAAAGAAATAGGTCATTCTCGTTTCGCCTTGCTCCAACTCTGTCCACCATCGCACCGACTGCGACTGAACGAATCGGACCTGGACCGTTTTTCACCATTTGCGATGACGAGCGTGCGATAAGAGGAACTAATTTTAGCGCTTTCAACCGCCCACGCTATTTCACCACTAGGCAAGGGCCCCGCTGCTCCCTGGTCAAGGACCTTAATAGTACTATCTTTCATATAGCTCCCGCGGTCGATTGTTCTGCCATTCCGCGACGACGGTGATTTGCAGTCGGTCAAAAAGCGAAGAAGTGAACAATAAATTATACTTATGCTAATTTTGTGCAACTTTGGGCCAAGGATAACGGCCCGTTTCAACGGCTGAATGGCCACTTTGTTGATGACTTTTCTTCGGTGTTTGGTTTGACTGAATTTCAACTTGTTGAGTAATGATCGGAGTTGAATTAGCGATAAAAGCCGTAGGTCGTTGGTGAAACTAAGTCTGCAGTGAGAGCATGGGGAACCATGTAAAAAAAATGAGCAATGGGTAATGTTTTAACATAACCGCGAGTAGACGTAGGACTTGCATAAACGTTACGTATTTACATTTAACTTCTATCTTTTGGATCTATGGAGTTTGAAAATAGGTATTGATATTGAAAACGACAACTTCCATGCTGTGTAGAATTATTGGCAATTTGTTTATTTAAAAGTTCTGGAAATAAAACTAATAATTAAATACATAATTAGAATTGCTTTGTTTCTAACTATTAAGCCCTCATTTACACAAGCAAACGTAGGGCATTTATAGATTTCTTTTTGATGATAGTATTTGAAGCTTAAAAATTCTATTAATAAAGACTTTGGCAAAATATGCTATTTTAGGGGAACTGGTCCGTTTTCCAAACAAAGAAATACAGCACCAATTTCGTTGCTTCTTTTTGCTAACATGCGTGCTTACTGCTGAAAAAAATCACAACAATAAGGAACAAGTCAAGGAGCAGTAACCCTACTAAAATAGAGGAGGTACTGCTAATACGTCAACGAAAAATTATGTTTTGATTCCAAACTACGAGTCTACATCAAGTTTAATAATATAATTTCTCAGAAAATGAAAAACAAAGAAACAGATATTATTTATTTAAATATTCTTCTGGAAATTATTTTTTGCGGACTTTTTTAAAACATTCACATGTTATACAACGAAATTTTCTAATCTATAATGGATATTAACACTATTAACACATCCATAGCAACCGACACCACTGCATCCGACCATCATCAAGCACAGAATGACAAAAAATGCGCCCACTTCTTTCATGCATATTCGCAGACCCACCGGCAGTTCTACCGCTGGCGACTGCATGCTGTGTAGGTTAACCAAGCGAACAAACGAACGAAACGAAAAATGCGCGAGCAAAAAACACGTCAGTACGCGCTGCTGTCACCAATTGTAATGACTCGCACACGGCAGGCACTGCTTCTTTTATACACAAAGAAAATCTTGCGGTGGACCCGAAGGCCCGTGACATACCGCATTCTGATGTCCGTGTTAGGAATGCACGGGATTGGTTGCATGTGAAATTTTTGCTGGCCTTGCAAAAATTGAAATTTTCAATAGCTTATCGTTAATTTTCTTAAGTTTCAGTAAAATGGGCAAATTGCTGGAGAGTGTTCGAGTCGATTGATATATAAATCTTAAAAATCCATCGAAAGATAAAGGCGCTAGTAACGTTCGAAATCTTCCCCTTCAGCGTAACGCTCTCGATTTCCAAAAATCTAAATGACACCCAGTATAGTAAAGAAAGACGTAAGTCCTACGTCAAAATGTGAGAGCATGGAGAACCATGTGAAAAATGAGAAAAAAAATCTTTTCGAAAATATTCCAGATATCCAGGCATTCCATATCGAAATTTTTCCGCAATCTCTCCAGCAGTTTCTTTCATAATGCCGAGTTCATCCGAAAATATTCACCGAAATTTATCTAGAAATTCCTTTAGAATTACACCGAATACTTTCCCAGGAATTTCTTCGAAGTTTCTCCCAAAATACCTCCGGAATTTTCCACCAGAATGCCTCCAGAAAATCCCTCAGAAATTCCAAAAAAAAAACCTCAGAGATTCCTCCGCATTTCCACCAGGAATGTCATCGGAAATTTCATAAGTATTTCCCTTACATTAATTCCCCGAATAGTTCCTTTGAAAACTCCAGAGGGAATTCCTCCGAAATTTCTCCCGGATTCCTCTAGAACAGCAGTTCTCAACCTGGGGTACATGGACACTGTTCCATGTACAATTCCAATAAAAACTTATTCATGCAGTTTGTACACTTTGTATTGTAGCTATGCATGACGATCATGAAGGGCTGTGGGAGAAACGATCAAGAGGACAAAACGTCGAGTGACTAAAAATCTTGAATGTAAAAGTTCGGAACAGTGATGTGCTGAATCATTCTCAGACTATATTGATTGCAATTTCCATTTGGCCGAGCTTTTGCCAAATCGCACCAAGGACCACCAAAATATCTTCCCAGACTTTCGTTTAGCAGATTTAATTGATAGCAAATCGTATGATTTCCGTTTTCCTTTTACGAACAAAATATCTCGTGTCAGTTAAAAAACCGTGTGGTGCGGTTTGACAAAAATCCGACTATTTAAGAATTTTTCAAATAAGAAGAGTAGGCGAGTTTTCGCCGGCGAAAACTTCTTAAATTTGGGACTCAAACGATTGGAACTCAAAAGAATAATCTTTTTAAGATAAACCTTACTAATACCAGTTAAATGTCAACAGTTGCGTAAAATCTTCTACTAAGCGTTAGGCTTCTGTGGATTTTCCGAAAAGCTCAGTAGCTTCGTTGCAAGATGCTAGAAAACATTTTTTTTTTCAAGCGGCTCGTTCGCTTCTTTTTGAGAGGCTTTTAAGCCTCCTTTCAAGAGGCTCGGCACCCTTCTTTTAAGAGCCTCCTTCCATGAGGCTCATACGCCTCTTTGGAAAAGGCTCATACACCTCCTTTAAAGAGGCTCATAAGCCTAGTTTAAAGAGGCTCATAAGCCTCCTTTAAAGAGGCTCATAAGCCTCTTTTGAAGAGGCTCATAAGCCTCCTTTGAAGAGGCTCATAAGCCTCCTTTCAAGAGGCTCGGAAGCCTCCTTTCAAGAGGCTCGGAAGCCTCTTTTCAAGAGGCTCGGAAGCCTCCTTTCAAGAGGCTCGGAAGCCTCCTTTCAAGAGGCTCAGAAGCCTCCTTTCAAGAGGCTCAGAAGCCTCCTTTCAAGAGGCTCGGAAGCCTCCTTTCAAGAGGCTCGGAAGCCTCCTTTCAAGAGGCTCGGAAGCCTCCTTTCAAGAGGCTCGGAAGCCTCCTTTCAAGAGGCTCGGAAGCCTCCTTTCAAGAGGCTCGGAAGCCTCTTTTCAAAAGGCTCGCAAGCCTGCTTTCAAGAGGCTCGGAAGTCTCCTTGCAAAACACTCAGAAGTCTCCGTTCAAAAGGCTCGGAAGCCTCCTTTCAAGAGGCTCGTAAGACTCTTTTCAAAACGCTCGGAAGCCTCCTTTCAAGAGGCTCGGAAGCCTCCTTTCAAGAGGCTCGGAAGCCTCCTTTCAAGAGGCTCGGAAGCCTCCTTTCAAGAGGCTCGGAAGCCTCCTTTGAAGAGGCTCGGAAGCCTCCTTTGAAGAGGCTCGGAAGCCTCCTTTCAAGAGGCTCGGAAGCCTCCTTTCAAGACGCTCATAAGCCTCATTTCAAGAGGCTCAGAGCCTCATTTCAAGAGGCTCAGAGCATCCTTTCAAGAGGCTCGGAAGCCTCCTTTCAAGAGGCTCGGAAGCCTCCTTTCAAGAGGCTCGGAAGCCTCCTTTCAGGAGGCTCAGAAGCCTCTTTTCAAGAGGATCAGAAGCCTCCTTTCAAGAGGCTCAGAAGCCTCCTTTCAAGAGGCTCAGAAGCCTCCTTTCAAGAGGCTCGGAAGCCTCCTTTCAAGAGGCTCGGAAGCCTCCTTTCAAGAGGCTCGGAAGCCTCCTTTCAAGAGGCTCGGAAGCCTCCTTTCAAGAGGCTCAGGAAGCCTCCTTTCAAGAGGCTCAAGCCTCCTTCAAGAGGCTCAGGAAGCCTCCTTTTAAGAGGCTCAGAAGCCTCCTTTCAAGAGGCTCAGAAGCCTCCTTTCAAGAGGCTCAGGAAGCCTCCTTTCAAGGGGCTCAGAAGCCTCCTTTCAAGGGGCTCAGAAGCCTCCTTTCAAAGGGGCTCAGAAGCCTCCTTTCAAGAGGCTCGGAAGCCTCCTTTCAAGAGGCTCAAGCCTCCTTTCAAGAGGCTCAGAAGCCTCCTTTCAAGAGGCTCAGAAGCCTCCTTTCAAGAGGCTCAAGCCTTCTCTCAAGAGGCTCAGGCCTCCTTTCAAGAGCTCAGAAGCCTCTTCAAGAGGCTCAGAAGCCTCCTTTCAAGAGGCTCAGAAGCCTCCTTTCAAGAGGCTCAAGCCTCCTTTCAAGAGGCTCAGAAGCCTCCTTTCAAGAGGCCTCGAAGCCTCCTTTCAAGAGGCTCAGAAGCCTCCTTTCAAGAGGCCTCAGAAGCCTCCTTTCAAGAGGCTCAGAAGCCTCCTTTCAAGAGGCTCAAGCCTCCTTTCAGAGGCTCAGAAGCCTCCTTTCAAGAGGCTCAGAGCCTCCTTTCAAGAGGCTCAGAAGCCTCCTTTCAAGAGGCTCAAGCCTCCTTTCAAGAGGCCTCAAGCCTCCTTTCAAGAGGCTCAGAAGCCTTCTCTCAAGAGGCTCAGAAGCCTCCTTTCAAGAGCTCAAGCCTCTTTTCAAGAGGCTCAGAAGCCTCCTTTCAAGAGGCTCAGAAGCCTCCTTTCAAGAGGCTCAAGCCTCCTTTCAAGAGGCTCAGAAGCCTCCTTTCAAGAGGCTCAGAAGCCTCCTTTCAAGAGCTCAGAGCCTCCTTTCAAGACTCAGAAGCCTCCTTTCAAGAGGCTCAGAAGCCTCCTTTCAAGAGGCTCAGAAGCCTCCTTTCAAGAGGCTCAGAGCCTCCTTTCAAGAGGCTCAGAAGCCTCCTTTCAAGAGGCTCAGGAAGCCTCCTTTCAAGAGGCTCAGAGCCTCCTTTCAAGAGGCTCAGAAGCCTCCTTTCAAAAGGCTCGGAGGCCTGGTTTCAAGAGGCTCGGAAACCTCTTTTCAGGAGGCTCAGAAGCCTCCTTTCAAGAGGCTCAGAATCCTCCTTTCAAGAGGCTCAGAAGCCTCCTTTCAAGAGGCTCAAAAGCCTCCTTTCAAGAGGCTCGGAAGCCTCCTTTCAAGAGGCTCAGGAAGCCTCTTTCAAGAGGCTCAGAAACCTCATTCAAGAGGCTCAGAAGCCTCCTTTCAAGAGGCTCAGAAGCCTCCTTTCAAGAGGCTCAGAAGCCTCCTTTCAAGAGCTCAGAAGCCTCTTTTCAAGAGGCTCAGGAAGCCTCCTTTCAAGAGGCTCAGAGCCTCCTTTCAAGAGGCTCAAGCCTCCTTTCAAGAGCTCAGAGCCTCCTTTCAAGAGGCTCAGAAGCCTCCTTTCAAGAGGCTCAGAAGCCTCCTTTCAAGAGGCTCAAGCCTCCTTTCAAGAGGCTCAAGCCTCCTTTCAAGAGCTCAGAGCCTCCTTTTAAGGCTCAGGCCTCCTTTCAAGAGGCTCAGAAGCCTCCTTTCAAGAGGCTCAAAGCCTCCTTTCAAGAAGCTTGGAAGCCTCCTTTCAAGAGGCTCGGAAGCCCCCTTTCAAAAGGCCCGAAGCCTCCTATTCAGAGGCTCGGAAGCCTCCTTCCAAGAGGCTTGGAAGCCTCCTTTCAAGAGACTGAGAAGCGTTCTCTCAAGAGGCTCAGAAGCCTCCTTTCAAGAGGCTCAGAAGCCTCTTTCAAGAGGCTCAGAAGCCTCCTTTCCAAGAGGCTCAAGCCTCCTTTCAAGAGGCTCAGAGCCTCCTTTCAAGAGGCTCAGAAGCCTCCTTTCAAGAGCTCAAGCCTCCTTTCAAGAGGCTCAGAAGCCTCCTTTCAAGAGCTCAGAAGCCTCCTTTCAAGAGGCTCAGAAGCCTCCTTTCAAGAGGCTCAGGAAGCCTCCTTTCAGAGAGCTCAAGCCTCCTTTCAAGAGGCTCAGAAGCCTCCTTTCAAGAGGCTCAAGCCTCCTTTCAAGAGGCTCTGGAAGCCTCCTTTCAAGAGGCTCAAGCCTCCTTTCAAGAGGCTCAGAAGCCTTCTCTCAAGAGGCTCAGGCCTCCTTTCAAGAGGCTCGGAAGCCTCTTTCAAGAGGCTCAAAGCCTCCTTTCAAGAGGGCTCAGAAGCCTCCTTTCAAGAGGCTCAGAAGCCTCCTTTCAAGAGGCTCAGAAGCCTCCTTTCAAGAGGCTCAGGCCTCCTTTCAAGAGCTCAGAGCCTCCTTTCCAAGAGGCTCAGAAGCCTCCTTTCAAGAGGCTCAGAAGCCTCCTTTCAAGAGAGCTCAGAAGCCTCCTTTCAAAGAGGCCTCAGAAGCCTCCTTTCAAGAGGCTCAGAAGCCTCCTTTCAAGAGGCTCAGCCTCCTTTCAAGAGGCTCGGAAGCCTCCTTTCAAGAGGCTCAGAAGCCTCCTTTCAAGAGGCTCAGAAGCCTCCCTTTCAAGAGGCTCAGAAGCCTCCTTTCAAGAGCTCCAGAAGCCTCCTTTCAAGAGGCTCAGGAAGCCTCCTTTCAAGAGGCTCAGGAAGCCTCCTTTCAAGAGGCTCAGGAAGCCTCCTTTCAAGAAGCTCAGAAGCGTCCTTTCAAGAAGCTCAGAAGCCTCTTTCAAGTGGCTCGGAAGCCTCCTTTCAAGAGGCTCGGAAGCCTCCTTTCAAGAGGCTCGGAAGCCTCCTTTCAAGAGGCTCGGAAGCCTCCTTTCAAGAGGCTCGGAAGCCTCCTTTCAAGAGACTCGGAAGCCTCTTTTCAAGAGGCTCGGAAACCTCCTTTCAAGAGGCTCGGAAGCCTCCTTTCAAGAGGCTCGGAAGCCTCCTTCCTTCGTTTCTGCTAACGCGTTTTCTCTCGAAGGCTTGGTGGCGTTTGACGGCAGCTCCTCGCTTACGTCTATTGATACCAGTAGTGGAGTTCGAAATCTTCTTCGCTGTTGCAGTGGTTGCGTTCAGGGAAACTTTCATCGGCTCGTTTATGCTGATTCCTAGGTGTCTGCTGGAGTAAACGCGAAGTCCGATGCAACTCACGTGAAGGAATAATAATTATTATTCAGGATTCGTAATCCTCACTCAATCTCAGGAGCACAGGATGCTCCCTCGCCAACATTTTCGGGGAGAAATCGCTTTTCGGGAAAGAAAAATAGCCTGGAGAGTGACAACCATTTTTCGCTCACTTCGATTGCCGCCAAACGTTGGTTTGCTCTTTTCTTTCATATTCGAGTCTTTTCGGGGCACCATGAATGCAAATGGTAGTAGCTTATGTGGACCAAATAACTTGATGCTTTCGTACAGATAGCGTGGTGGTGTGGCTAGAGTAAGCGCATTCCCACCGCTATTATTGTTGCTATTCTGGGTTCGAATACCAGCGCGGCCATACAATTTTGTAATTGTTCTGCGATAATTCTCGCGAAAAGTGAGTGAGAGGTAAAAGTGATGAAACGAAAAAGGATTTTTGCTTCGAATCGAGATACAATTATCGAACGAATCTTACTCTTTAGCGAGATTTTATCAATTTATAATTTGGATATGTGATCGCTTGAGAGTGTTATTTATCCACGATTATTTGAAAATTTTAATTTTATCATCCTTTTCAAATGTTGGTCTAAAATTTTTATACATCACCAGGGTCCATAATGCTCACTCAATCTTAAGAGCACAGGATAAACAACAAAAACAGATTCACCCTGGGCTTGAAAAACGCATACTTTGGTCTCATCGAACAGACAAATCGAAAACTTGTACATTACATACAGCTACGTAGTTCAACGTCACCTTCGCGTACAATCCAATTGGGCTGCACCTTTGAGTTTTTCCTTCACTCCTTCACTTCGTCATAACCTTTTTATCTGAACGCTCCTTTAGAGTTTAACTCGTAGCAACATCATCTAAGAATGTGAAGAAGGAGACTGAGGTCCTTCAAGCATCAGCTATCGCTGTGATCGTCTTTCTGGAGGCGATGGAGCAGGTTGTTGTAAATTTTCTCTAAGGGATATTCAATCTTCATACAGATATACGCTGATAATATCCTACTGGTAGTGGTGGGCAAGCAGGGACTACGTCCAAGGGGTGGAGGTTCCCTTTCCAGGACAACTGCGAGTTTTCGTGCCTGCCTAAGGTATCGTGGAGTTTGACTACTATAAAAAGCTGCATGTATCAACAAGCAGGCTCTGCCGAAGTCCTGGTGTTAGGTGGGACGCTAAACAGACCTGACACGACGCCCGTCCAACGAGACGAAGTACGGTCATGGACCGAGTTGAATGAAGAATACTTTTACAGATCTACTGCACAGGCCACTCCGGCCGTAGTCTGAGAAAATAAATGAATCATTTGTTTGAGAAACTGCATATATCCATTTTACACAATTTCGGGAAAACAATAAAAAACTGTTTTTGGACAAATTGGTACCGAATATTTCCATTTCTTTGATACAGATCTATAGTTTCCGGCAAAACGTTTTATCCACTATACACAAAAACCTAGTAGATAAGAGGAAAACTTTGATTTTTTTTAAAGATTACTTGCGCTCAATAGAATTTGGTTTAACTCCGACAACTCAAGTGTCAGATTTCATTCCCTCCACAAAAACTACAGCGAATACCACTCTGCCCAATTTCAAGACTTAAGTCGACTTTTTTTACCTTCCTAAAATGCAATCTTTGCGTTATACCTTATATCCGAAATCTCTCACTTTTATTAAGCTGTCAAAGTTTTCTTTCTATCTTTGTAGTTTGTAGTCACGAAAGAGGGGAACGTTTTGATTTGAACTGAAATTTTTAACCTCAGGGTTAAATAATTGAAGAAAAGAAACCGAACGGTAATAATTCTATTTTTTTTTTTTGCTTTTGTGCATTAACTGGTCATAATAAAATGTTCATTTTTTTGTCTTTATTTGAGAGTACTAAATTGATGATTTCGTGTGTGTTACTTCTACGTGAAGTTAAACGATTTACAATGATATGGAAATGCTAATATCATCTTCCAAACTTGGACGTACATGTTCATGATAGCATTAGAGGCGAAAGTATAGAATTGATAGTTCCGTTAGGATACGGCAGGCATGAAGAATGTTTTTATAGAAGTCGATTTGAAAGCGAGCGGAGGGCAATATTTGTGATGGCACATATGTACGTCCAAGTTTGGAAGATGATATTAGCATTTCCATATCATTGTAAATCGTTTAACTTCACGTAGAAGTAACACACACGAAATCATTAATTTAGTGTACTACCCTTGGTGGGGGCATCCATCAACTCAGCTGTTATTGGTCGACGGTACAGCAGCAGTGCCTTTCTCTGCTTTGTTCTCTCCGAGGCAGCCAAGTTGGTTGCGACGAGACGGACGCAATGAGAAAACAGAACTGTGCAATAAAAATCCTATTCCACTAAATGCTGATGTCATATTAGAAATTTGGAGACAGTACTCGTCGATAGCAAATCCTTCCGCACGCGATGGCATATGAGCAAGTCAAACCACCTTCCTTTTGCCAGTGGAGATATATCAGCTTCCACACTGATATTCTTCATACAGGAGCTTGGCAGAAGGAAGGTCGTGCGATATGTGCCATCACAAATATTGCCCTCCGCTCGCTTTCAAATCGACTTCTATAAAAACATTCTTCATGCCTGCCGTATCCTAACGGAACTATCAATTCTATACTTTCGCCTCTAATGCTATCATGAACATGTACGTCCAAGTTTGGAAGATGATATTAGCATTTCCATATCATTTTATTTGAGAGGTTTTCAGCCTTCACTTCGCTGGCTAACTTCTTAATATTCATTATATAAGCCAATAAAAATGCATTGCCTTCACTACTATTATATCAGGAAACAGGAAGAACATAACACATTTTGAATCGTTAAGATAGAATACAGCAAATTGTGACTCTTCGTTACATAATCTTTATTTATTGATTTATTTTAGAATCTCAGGCTAACAATGTGATGATTTTTTGACGTAGGACTACGTCTGTGTTTTCTATATTGGGGTACACTTTACGATTGCGAAAATCGGGGACCGTCACGAAAATATGATAGACTTCAAACTTTAATATCTCAGCCGTTTCTCGATGGATTTTCAATTTTTTTGGACCATTCGATCAAGGATGAGTCAACGCTTCTTTGTATTCATATGAAAATACTATTTTTTAACTATTTATTATCGATAATTGATAAAAAGTTTAGAAATAGGTAAACTAACCAATCACGAACATGCATCACTAGCACAGACATCAAAAATCAATCACTTGCGGGTTTGGATCTAATCCTCAGTTTGAACAAGATTTTATGCAGAGCGGACGCATTAAAGCGATCGCAGCGGAGCGGACACAGCATCACGGAGCCGATAATAACATTTTCAAAGAAAATCCATCGCATTGCTGGTGGTGCTCGGTGTGTTGCTGCAGATCATTCAACCTCAACGAACCAGCATTTCATATGAAGAAACGGTTGACCATAAAAATATCACTGTTGCGATCCCGCACCGCCAGTGCCGATGCTGAAAATTTATTACAAATTGTGGTGTCAGCTAGTTGAAAAGTAGCATTGGGAAAAGAAAATTCGTTCTTCTCAGGACCAACATTTTATGAAAAGAAAGAGTTAATTACGAATAAATGACTGTTTCGGTGGCATCGGTTTTGGCGTGGTAGCTTGGTTGCTGTTAGTGATTCTATCCATTAAAATTCACTACATCATCTCCCTCCGACGCGCTATCAAATTCGCTATTTACGACTGAGTTTTGCAGTTTGAAGAAAATTTATTTCGGATAGTCGGATCAACCTTCTTTTGTATAAAATGGTGGCTTTTGTATAAAATCAATGAAGACGCCATTTCAGTGGAAACTTTCTACAGCAATTACCCATCGGTTAACGTCGCTCGGACAAACAGATGCCAAGAGATAATGTTTGGTAATATGAAGAAACTTCGTCTTGAGTCAAATTTCTCCTGTTATTCCTCGCAACAATACGCATCTTAGATAAACAACATCTCATATTTTTTTTGTTAAATATCTTGGCTGTGCATATGCACAGCATATGTTTCGAAATGGACAAATTGATATGAAATTTGCGAAAAAGAATCCACGTGTCTTGGAGGGACTCGAACCCTCAACCTCCTACTCTCTAGATAGGCGTGATAACCCCTACACAACAAGACCACTTAAAGGTCACGTTTGCGGAAAAGCCATCAGAATCCGTGTACCAACCTCCACCGCGGTTAGCTCTCTTTTTTGCAAATTGAATATCTTTCGGAAGCTTTATTTGTCCAATCTCCACATGTGCTTTACTGTTGTATATCCACAGTCAAGCGAGTGCACATTGTTTATTAAACGAGAGGATCGCACTCCATGCCGCCCAGCAACGGGCTGGGCGGGCTGGTATAGAATGCGAATCAATCCAAATCCAAATCCAAATCAATCAAAATCAAATCCAATCCGAATCATAACCAAATTCAGAATGATGCGAGAAAATTTCATAGGATTCTTAGAATTTGTCATTCTCCGAATGGTCCGTTGTCTGCGGAATCCCGATCGAAATGGCTCGCGCGCGCCGAAAAGCAGTTTTCTTATATCTAATGAAGTAATTCCATTAGCCCCGCCCCTTCATTAATCGTTATGAGTGCACATTATATTCACACCCATATCAGATCACAAAGGGGCGGGGCTAACGGGCTTAATTTATTAAATACAAGAAAGCTGCTGTTCGGCGCGCGCGAGCCATTTTGATCGGGATTCCACAGAGAGCGGTTCGACATTCGATGCAGCGGAGCGGACACAGCAGCACTAAGTGGGTGGCAGTGTGGCAATGCTGAAAATTTATTTCAACCTTTAGAGGCTTAGCGAAAAATCATCAAGTGGCGGTTGGACAGTCGCAACGCAAGGTGTTGACAAGCGATTGGATGTAGTTAGTTATTGGAAAGCCGCATTGGGAAAAGAAAATTGGTTCTTCTCAGAACCAACATTTTATGGAAAGAAAGAGTTAATTGCGAAAATGGACTGTTTCGGTGGCATCGGGTTTGGCGTGGTAGCTTGGTTGCTGCTAATGATCCCATCCATTCAAATTTACTGCATCATCTCCCTCCGACGCACTATCAAATTCGCTATTTACGATTGAGTTTTGTACTTTAAAGAAAGATTATTTCGGATAGTCGGATCAACCTTCTTTTGCATAAAATCAATGAAGACGCCACCTCAGTGGAAACTATCTACAGCAACCACCCATCGGCGAAGGTAGCTCGGGTAGACAGATGCCAAGAGATAATGTTTTGTAATATGAAGAAACTTCGTATTGAGTCAAATTTCCTCGCAACAATACGCATCTTAGATAACCAACATATCATAACCAAATACAGAATCTTGCGAGAAAATTTCATAGGATTCTTAGAATTTGTCATTCTCCGAAAGGTCCGTTGTCTGCTGCGGAATCCCGATCAAAATGGCTCGCGCGCGCCAGAAAGCAGCTTTCTTATATCTAATGAAGTAATTCCATTAGCCCCGCCCCTTCAATAATCGTTATGAGTGCACATTATATTTACACCTATATCAGATCACAAAAGGGCGGTGCTAACGGGCTTAATTTATTGAATACAAGAAAGCTGCTTTCCGGGATTTGATTTGATCGGGATTCCGCGGAAAGAGCGGAATGAGCGGTTCGACAAAATTTGATGCAGCGGAGCGGGCACAGCAGCATAGCAGTGGTAATGCTGAAAATAATTCCAAATGGTGGAAGCTTAGCGAAAAATCAAGTGGCGGTCGGACAATTGCAACGCAAGGTGCTGACAAGCGTTTGGATACAGTTAGTTATTGGAAAGACGCATTGGAAAAAAAAGGTTCTTCTCAGGACCAGCATTTTATAGAAAGATAGAGTTAATTGCGAAAATGGATTGTTTCGGTGGTATCGGTTTTAGCGTGATATGTTGGTTGCTGTTAATGATTCCATTCTTTTTTTTTTTTAATTATTTTTTATTTCTTTATTAAAGAGGCTTGCAGCCCTAGGCTGGCTCACCTCTGGAGAGGGAGGATTCCATTCTTTCAAATTAATTGCATCAGCTCCCTCCGCCGCGCTATCAAATTTGCTAGTTACGATTGAGTTTTGCACTTTGAAGAAAGTTCATATCGGATTGTCGGATCAACCTTCTTTTGTATAAAGACCTTTTTGGAGGACACCATCCTCAAAAATGGCCGAAATAAAGGAGAAATAAGCAGAATCAGAAGTGTCGTGAAACCAAATGCAAATATATTTATATGAAACGTTTGGTTTTCGCCTGCGATGTAAGCGTACGTGGCAAAGTAAGGATTGTGATGTCCTCGACTGAAAGCCAGTCGAGTGGCTTAAGCGGCCGATGAGTCATGCTAATTCCATGGTTAGAGTCCACCCATCTGGGAACAGCTATTCGACTTCTTGATTCAGTTGGCCTCCGAGCAGTTTGCTCAATGTTAATAAAACGACACAAATTATTATGGCAAATACTATCAATTTCAAATTGCTACGTAGTCCTACGTCACCTTTGCGTACAACCCGATTGGGCTGCACCTTTGAGTTTTTTTTTCAATTTAATGTAATAGAAGAAGTTCTTTCTCTTTTAGATCTTTTAAAACGAAATTGGTGTATGAGTAGGGAGAAGAACTGAATAATTGCTTTCCTTGTTTATATTTCTCTCTTAGCTGGCTTTGTCTGGGAAAATTGAATTCCGTAGAACCGCTGATTTTGCAGAAGTTAAAAGTGCCTTACCGCTGCTAGTAACTCACTGACGATTGAAGAATTCCCATTGTGAAAAACTTGGATGCACCGGTCGATGCAGGCAGACTTCCCGGCGACTATCATTGTGCGTCTCCCTTGGGGACATCTCAGTCAGTGTGTAAATGAGAATCCATACAGATGCCTCTTCACTCAGGCACATTGCACGCATTACGGTGGCATCGGAAAGTAACCCGACATAGGTCAGTTACCTCCGCCGCCGGTCTGCTGGCAGCTTGGAAATTGGAAACAAAACACAACTGGGGCACACACTCCGTTGGTTGGCTGGAACTTGATTGCATTCCATTCCGATTCCGTTCGACGTCGCACTTGTGGTCATCGTCGAACTAAGCGAACAAGTGGGCAACCCCACAAGTGCTGCGTCGTTTTGAAGTCCAGTGCTTGGTCGAGTATAATCGACTTGAGAACGCCAACTCATTGCAGTCGGACCGTCAATCAGTGCAAAGGTCGTTCGTTCGATGCGGAGCTTTTGCATTCACTGTGCTGCGACGGATTATTATGCATGCACACCGACTGCGTTCGTAGACAAGCTATCGAATCCAACCTCAGCCCGTTGGCGACGACGAGCTTGGGACAGTTTCTCTTAATTTCACTTTCATCAATATAACCTTTGAACGCCCATGTCCGTAGTGGACACCACTACTGGGATTTCAGTAGCACAAAGGTGGACAAAGTATTCGGTCCGTAAAACGGTACATTTCTTCAAGAAATAAAATTCAAAATATATTTTTTCCGAAATTTAATTTGAAATTACATAATCAGTTTCTCTGGGATTTAGTCCCGGAGAAGTTTCAGAAACAAAGAATGCACATTCTCTAGCCTAATTTGAATATATAATAAAATTTGGAAGAATGCAAGCCAATAATTGATTTTAATTCAATCTAACTAAGTTCTTGGTCCACTGGTTTACAGAAAAGTTTGCCTTACTTCAAAGAAAAACTCTTAATGAAGAGGTAACAAAATTGACCATGGAAAACTTGTGTTAAACTTGATGGAAATGTTGCATTCCTCAATGCATTTTCAAAAATAATACATTTTTGATTTTTCATTCCAATTTTTCAGATTGGGACATTTATGTTCATGATTTTATTTTCTAGATGTTGTTTTATCTATTTAGTTTCCAATGAGTAGCCTAAGTACTGATAAATTCGGATTATGTCCGAAAAGCAAAATATACATTTTTAACCATCAATTTTGCCACAGTGAATTACCGCCACCGTCCACAACAGATAGATAGCAGCTCGGAAGTAACTCAACATGACGTAATCAGTGATTTCCATTGCCGGGCAGCCAGCGGAGCTGCCGACCGGAGGAAAGCTGATTTAAAACTTATCGTCAGACATAACGTCCAACCCCTACTATACATATATGAGAAGCGTCCGAAGAGGAAGACATGGATAGAGATGAAGCATTTTATGGCTTTCGATAAGCGGAGGGCAAGCGCAAAATCGTAGTTTGCGATGACGACGGCGACGGCGACGTTGGTCGAGACTTTCACGAAGACCTTCTTGCAGATGCAATGCCGTTGTGATATATTCGACTCGAGGTTACATCGCCACGCCGCGCCATGCATGTGTGTACATGTTGAGGGACAATCTCGACAAGTAGCAAGTTGATGAATTTAAGTGGGGTGTGGTGTTTGTAAACAATGTTATTGAGGGGTTTTTCCTTCAGTTTTCCAGACGAAAATGGTTTTAACCCTAGCTTGGGGACGCCACGATGTCTTCTGCAAATGCTGTCACGCATGCAATCACATATTTTGAGAACGTAGTTTTGGAGTTTTTATACGAAATAATGCATAAAATATTCTTGGTTTTCATAGAATTAGATCCTCTACAATATAAACATTGAAAAATCTCGTTTTGCCCCGATCCCATAATAAGGCAACAGCCGCAAAAACAGAAAACAACTCTCACCTTCAATGCAGACGACGTGATCGCGTATCTGCGCCGCCACCTGGTTGTCGTCCAACAGGTCGATCAGATGGTAGATGGCATAGATCGACGGGTGGACGCTCTCGAACCGCTGAATCTCCTGGCGGATGGCCAGCGAGTTGTTGAAGAGAGACTGCAAGTGCGCCCGGGAGCTATTGCCTCCCGCACCGGAGCCTCCACCCGCCGCTCCGCTGTTGCTGCCACCACCAGTTGCGTTGTTGTTCATCTTGCTGACTTGCTGGATTTCACTCGATTTTTTTTTCTTCCACTCGGTATTCGCTTTGTTTGCCTTTCTTATGCAGCTTTTTCTGATTATTCAGCTGCAGCGACCGCGCCAGCACACCAACATAAACGCAAACGCAAAAATCGACAATAAATCAGGGGCGAATTTTCATTCGTTTCCTTCACTGACTGACAGTATATTTTTTTTATCACCAACGAGCACCACTGTGTGATGATTTCGATTACCTCATTTGAAGAAATTAATTTTCCGTAGCACTAAAATTTCAACACGCGCCCCGCCGATTCACATCGCGAGTTTTAAATACCGCTTAGTTAGGCACCTTATCACATTACGCAAGGCGGTGAATCTTGATCCACACGCTGCGACGACAGAAGCGAGGCGTCGCTGATTCCGCGTGATAAGCGACACTCGAAAACGAAAACCGTTTGCAACACATGCACCGCGGGCAGCATTCCATTGGAGATTTGATGCGCACCGATTGAGGATGGAACTATTTTTTCCCACCGCTCAAATTATTCAGTATTATTCACGGTTTAGCCTTATTTACACGAAAAAGCTCCGGCCGATCACGAACGGCTGGAGGAAGAAATGTGGCACCTGAAAAACTAACAGAAATAACCAAAATTAGACATATTTTTATCAAGATTTGGATTGTAAAATTGCACATGCCTTCGACAATATGGGAAAAAGGGATTTTTCCTATTTTAATATACCCGAATCTTCGACTGTTTTAATATACCGTCGTTCGGAGTGACATTGGGCCTAGAAGGTAAGATTGGGCCAAAAACGGAAAATGTTTCCACTCTTCATATCTCAGAAACTGTTATGAATCTTCATGAAAACTTTAAACCGTTCGAAAGAATACTAAAATTAACGTCTAACAAATCGCAAAACAAGTTTCAAGAGCTAATTGTAATCGTGCCATAATGCTTGGTATTTGATTGAAAAAATATTGATCGAACAAACCTGTATTGAAATAGTTGTCAAACAGTCAAACATAATGATTTAAACTTTTTAAGGATTTTGCTTGGATTTGATATAATCAATCAGAGTTTCAGCTTCCAATCACATGAAAATGTTGATAATTTTAAATTAATGCCAACGTTTCGATCCGTGGATTTAAACTGGACGAGTCTCATTTGGTCCAGCACTATACACAAAAGGATGCGTAGGTGGTGAAGAATCATCAGATGTTGCCAGTTGCAGAATTATGCACAAATGATTTATACCGGAGGACACTTGTGAGCAGGGATCGTAATTCTCATTCATTCTCACGAGCAGAGAATACTCACTCACGCAGATTTTAACCGAGAAATCATCAGATCTGATAAGAGATAACCATTTTTCCCTCATTCCCATTGCCGCAAAAAAGTTGATTTTTTCGTTCGTTAGCGATACTGAGGTTTTGTAGGCTTATAATTAATTATTTATTTTTCACTCTCACTTATTCATATCGACAGATACGTATTATCATTTTGTATATGATTCATTTGGAGCGAGCGTGAAGCTTTTCAGCTCCTTAGATCAATTTTATCAGATATTTATTCGAAAACTCTGAAAACAGGAATTCTAAGAATTTCTTCAGAACTTGCTTTTTCAAAAATTCCTTTAGAAAAACCTCAGAATTTTTTTTCGGAAATTCCTTCAGAAATTTCTTCGATAATTCCTTCGGAAATTGATTTACGAATTATTTTAGGAAAGTTATTGGAAATTTTCCGAGCTTTTTGAAAGGAGGCTTCCGAGCCTCTTGAAAGGAGGCTTCCGAGCCTCTTGAAAGGAGGCTTCCGAGTCTCTTGAAAGGAGGCTTCCGAGCCTCTTGAAAGGAGGCTTCCGAGCCTCTTGAAAGGAAGCTTCCGAGCCTCTTGAAAGGAGGCTTCCGAGCCTCTTGAAAGGAGGCTTTCGAGCCTCTTGAAAGGAGGCTTCCAGGCCTCTTGAAGTAGGCTTCCAGGCCTCTTGAAGGAGGCTTCCAGGCCTCTTGAAAGGAGGCTGCCAAGCCTCTTGAATGGAGGCATTCGAGCCTCTTGAAAGGAGGCTTCCAGGCTTCTTGAAAGGAGGCTTGAGGCTCTTGAAAGGAGGCTTCCAGGCCTCTTGAAGGAGGCTTCGATCCTCTTGAAAGGAGGCTTCAGGCCTCTTGACAGGAGGCTTCCGATCCTCTTGAAAGGAGCCTTCCAGGCCTCTTGACAGGAGGCTTCCAGAGCCTCTTGAAAGGAGGCTTCAGGCCTCTTGAAAGGAGGCTTCCAGGCCTCTTGAAAGGAGGCTTCAGGCCTCTTGAAAGGAGGCTTCCAGGCCTCTTGAAAGGAGGCTTCGAGTCTCTTGAAAGGAGGCTTCTGAGGCCTCTTGAAAGGAGGCTTGAGGCCTCTTGAAAGGAGGCTTGAGCCTCTTGAAGGAGGCTTCAGGCCTCTTGAAAGGAGGCTTGAGGCCTCTTGAAAGGAGGCTTCCGAGCCTCTTGAAAGGAGGCTTCCGAGCCTCTTGAAAGGAGGCTTCCGAGCCTCTTGAAAGGAGGCTTCCGAGCCTCTTGAAAGGAGGCTTCCGAGCCTCTTGAAAGGAGGCTTCCGAGCCTCTTGATGGGAGGCCTTCGAGCGTCTTTAAAGGAGGCTTCCGAGCCTCTTGGAAGGAGGCTTCCGAGCCTCTTGAAAGGAGGCTTCCAATCCTCTTGAAAGGAGGGTTCCAAGCCTTTTGAAAGGAGGCTTCCAAGCCTCTTGAAAGGAGGCTTCCAAACCTCTTGAAAGGAGGCTTCCAAGCCTCTTGAAAGGAGGCTTCCAAGCCTCTTGAAAGGAGGCTTTCGAGCCTCTTGATGGGAGGCTTCCGAGCCTATTGATGGGAGGCCTCCGAGCCTCTTGAAAGGAGGCTTCCGAGCCTCTTGAAAGGAGGCTTCCGAGCCTCTTGAAAGGAGGCTTCCGAGCCTCTTGAAAGCAAGCTTCCAAGCCTCTTGAAAGGAAGCTTCCGAGCCTCTTGAAAGGAGACTTCCGAGCCTCTTGAAAGGAGACTTTGAGGCCTCTTGAAAGGAGGCTTCCAGGCCTCTTGAAAGGAGGCCTGAGCCTCTTGAAAGGAGGCTTGAGGCCTCTTGAAAGGAGGCTTCAGGCCTCTTGAAATGGAAGCTTGAGGCCTCTTTGAAGGAGGCATCCAGGCCTCTTGAAAGGAGGCTTCCAGGCCTCTTGAAGGGAGGCTTCTGAGGCCTCTTGAAAGGAGGCTTCCGAGCCTCTTGAAAGGAGGCTTCCGAGCCTCTTGAAAGGAGGCTCCGAGCCTCTTGAGAGGAGGCTCGCGAGCCTCTTGAAAGGAGGCTTCCGAGCCTCTTGAAAGGAGGCTTCCGAGCCTCTTGAAAGGAGGCTTCCGAGCCTCTTGAAAGGAGGCTTCCGAACCTCTTAAAAGGAGTCTTCTGAGCCTCTTGAAAGGAGGCTTCCAAGCTTCTTGAAAGGAGGCTTCCAAGTCTCTTGAAAGGAGGCTTCCAAGCCTCTTGAAAGAAGGCTTACGAGCCTCTTGAAAGGAGGCTTCCGAGCTTCTTGAAAGAAGAATTCAGAACCTTTTGAAAGAAACATTCCGACCCTCTTAAAAGGAAACTTCCGAGCCTCTTGAAAGAAAGCTTCCGAGCCTCTTGAAAGAAGGCTTCCGAGCCTCTTGAAGGAGGCTTCCGAGCATCTTGAAAAGAGGCTTCCGAGCCACTTGAAAGAAGAATTCCGAGCCTCTTAAAAGGAAACTTACGAGCCTCTTAAAAGGAAACTTCCGAGCCTCTTGAATTAAGGCTACCGAATTTTTTGAAATGAGGCTTCCGAGCCTCTTGAAAGGAGGCTTCCGAGCATCTTGAAAAGAGACTTCCGAGCCACTTGAAAGAAGAATTCCGAGCCTCTTGAAAGAAAAATCCGAGCCTCTTAAAAGGAAACTTCCGAGCCTCTTGAATGAAGGCTTCCGAACTTTTCGAAATGAGGCTTCTGAGCCTCTTGAAAGGAGGCTTCCGAGCCTCTTGAAAAAAGGCTTCCGAGCCTCTTGTTGGGAGGGATTCGAGCCTCTTGATGGGAGGCCTCTAGGCCTCTTGATGGGAGGCCTCCGAGCCTCTTGATGGGAGGCTTCCGAGCCTCTTGGAAGGAGGCTTCCGAGCCTCTTGAAAGGAGGCTTCCGAGCCTCTTGAAAGGAGGCTTCCGAGCCTCTTGAAAGGAGGCTTCCGAGCCTCTTGGAAGGAGGCTTCCGAGCCTTTTGAAAGGAGGCTTCCGAGCCTCTTGAAAGGAGGCTTCCGAGCCTCTTGAAAGAAGGCTACCGAGCCCCCTTGAAAGGAGGCTTGAACCTCTTGAAAGGAGGCTTCCGAGCCTCTTGAAAGGAGGCTTCTAAGCCTCTTGAAAAGAGGCTTCCGAGCCTCTTGAAAGAAGAATTCGGAGCCTCTTGAAAGAAAAATTCCGAGCCTCTTAAAAGGAAACTTCTTCTTCTTCTTATTGGCATTACATCCCCACACTGGGACAGAGCCGCCTCGCAGCTTAGTGTTCATTAAGCACTTCCACAGTTATTAACTGCGAGGTTTCTAAGCCAGGTTACCATTTGTGCATTCGTATATCATGAGGCTAACATGATGATACTTTTATGCCCAGGGAAGTCGAGACAATTTCCAATCCAAAATTGTCTAGACCAGCACCAGGAATCGAACCCAGCCACCCTCAGCATGGTCTTGCTTTGTAACCGCACGGCTAAGGAGGGCCCCTAAAAACTTACGAGCCTCTTAAATGAAGGCTACCGAACTTTTTGGAATGAGGCTTCCGAGCCTCTTGAAAGGAGGCTTCCGAGCCTTTTGAAAGGAGGCTTTCGAGCCTTTTTAAAGGAGGCCTCCCAGCTTCTTGAAAGGAGGCTTCCGAGCCTCTTGAAAGGAAGCTTCCGAGCCTCTTGAAAGGAAGCTTCCGAGCCTCTTGAAAATAAAATTTCGAGCCCCTTAAAAGGAAACTTCCGAGCGTCTTGAATGGAGGCTTCCGAACTTTGCAAAATGAAGCTTCTGATCCTCTTGAAAAGGGGCTTCCGAGCCACTTGAAAGAAGAATTCCGAGCCTCTTGAAAGAAAAATTCCGAGCCTCTTAAAAGGAAACTTCCGAGCCTCTTGAATGAAGGCTTCCGAACCTCTTGAAAGGAGGCTTTCGAGCCTCTTGAAAGGAGGCTTCCGAGCCTCTTGAAAGGAGGCTTCCGAGCCTCTTGAAAGGAGGCTTCCGAGCCTCTTGAAAGGAGGCTTCCGAGCCTCTTGAAAGGAGGCTTCCGAGCCTCTTGAAAGGAGGCTGGAGCTTCTTGAAAGGAGGCTCTGAGCCTCTTGAAAAGAGGCTTCCTGAGCCTCTTGAAAGGAGGATTCCGAGCCTCTTGAAATGAGGCCTGAGCCTCTTGAAATGAGGCTTGAGCCTCTTGAATGAGGCTTGAGCCTCTTGAAAGGAGGCTTCTGAGCCACTTGAAAGGAGGCTTCCAGGCCTCTTGAAATGAGGCTGAGCCTCTTGAAATGAGGCTTCTGAGCCTCTTGAAATGAGGGCTTCTGAGCCTCTTGAAAGGAGGCTTTGGAGCCTCTTGAAAGGAGGCTTCTGAGCGTCTTTAAAGAAGGCTTCTGAGCCTCTTGAAAGGAAGCTCTGAGCCTCTTGAAAGGAGACTCTGAGCCTCTTGAAAGGAGGCTTCTGAGCCTCTTGAAAGGAGGCTTGAGCCTCTTGAAAGGAGGCTTCTGAGCCTCTTGAAAGGAGGCCTGAGCCTCTTGAAAGGAGGCTTCTGAGCCTTTGAAAGGAGGCCTTCGGGCCTCTTGAAAGGAGGCTTCTGAGCCTCTGAAAGGAGGCTTGAGCCTCTTGAAAGGAGGCTTCTGAGCCTCTTGAAAGGAGGCTCTGAGCCTCTTGAAAGGAGGCCTGAGCCTCTTGAAAGGAGGCTTCTGAGGCCTCTTGAAAGGAGGCCTGAGCCTCTTGAAAGGAGGCTTGAGCCTCTTGAAAGGAGGCTCTGAGCCTCTTGAAAGGAGGCTTCTGAGCCTCTTGAAAGGAGGCCTGAGCCTCTTGAAATGAAGCCTGAGGCCTCTTTGAAGGAGGCATCCGAGCCTCTTGAAAGGAGGCTTCTGAGCCTCTTGAAGGAGGCCTGAGCCTCTTGAAAGGAGGCCTGAGCCTCTTGAAAGGGAGGCCTGAGCCTCTTGAAAGGAGGCTTCTGGAGCCTCTTGAAAGGAGGCTTGAGTCTCTTGAAAGGAGGCTTCTGAGCCTCTTGAAAGGAGGCTTGAGGCCTCTTGAAAGGAGGCTTCCGAGCCTCTTGAAAGGAGGCTTCCGAGCCTCTTGGAAGGAGGCTTCCGAGCCTTTTGAAAGGAGGCTTCCGAGCCTCTTGAAAGGAGGCTTCCGAGCCTCTTGAAAGAAGGCTTCCGAGCCCCTTGAAAGGAGGCTTCCGAACCTCTTGAAAGGAGGCTTCCGAGCCTCTTGAAAGGAGGCTTCTAAGCCTCTTGAAAAGAGGCTTCCGAGCCTCTTGAAAGAAGAATTCGGAGCCTCTTGAAAGAAAAATTCCGAGCCTCTTAAAAGGAAACTTCTTCTTCTTCTTATTGGCATTACATCCCCACACTGGGACAGAGCCGCCTCGCAGCTTAGTGTTCATTAAGCACTTCCACAGTTATTAACTGCGAGGTTTCTAAGCCAGGTTACCATTTGTGCATTCGTATATCATGAGGCTAACATGATGATACTTTTATGCCCAGGGAAGTCGAGACAATTTCCAATCCGAAAATTGTCTAGACCGGCACCGGGAATCGAACCCAGCCACCCTCAGCATGGTCTTGCTTTGTAACCGCACGGCTAAGGAGGGCCCCTAAAAACTTACGAGCCTCTTAAATGAAGGCTACCGAACTTTTTGGAATGAGGCTTCCGAGCCTCTTGAAAGGAGGCTTCCGAGCCTTTTGAAAGGAGGCTTTCGAGCCTTTTTAAAGGAGGCCTCCGAGCTTCTTGAAAGGAGGCTTCTGAGCCTCTTGAAAGGAAGCTTTGAGCCTCTTGAAAGGAAGCCTGAGCCTCTTGAAAATAAAATTTCGAGCCCTTAAAAGGAAACTTCTGAGCGTCTTGAATGGAGGCTTCTGAACTTTGCAAAATGAAGCTTCTGATCCTCTTGAAAAGGGCTTCTGAGCCTCTTGATAGAAGAATTATGAGCCTCTTGATAGAAAAATTCTGAGCCTCTTGAAAGGAAACTTGAGCCTCTTGAATGAAGGCTTCTGAACCTCTTGAAAGGAGGCTGAGGCCTCTTGAAAGGAGGCTTGAGCCTCTTGAAAGGAGGCTTCCTGAGCCTCTTGAAAGGAGGCTTCTGAGCCTCTTGAAAGGAGGCCTCCGAGCCTCTTGAAAGGAGGCTCTGAGCTTCTTGAAAGGAGGCTTTGAGCCTCTTGAAAAGAGGCTTCTGAGCCTCTTGAACGGAGGATTCTGAGCCTCTTGAAATGAGGCTTCCAGGCCTCTTGAAATGAGGCTTCTGAGGCCTCTTGAAACGAGGCTTCCGAGCCTCTTGATAGGAGGCTTCCGAGCCACTTGAAGCGAGGCTTCTGAGCCTCTTGAAATGAGGCTTCTGAGCCCCTTGGAATGAGGCTTCTGATCCTCTTGAAATGAGGCTTGAGCCTCTTGAAAGGAGGCTTGAGGCCTCTTGAAAGGAGGCTTTGAGCGTCTTTAAAGAAGGCTTCTGAGCCTCTTGAAAGGAAGCTCTGAGCCTCTTGAAAGGAGACTTGAGCCTCTTGAAAGGAGGCTTCTGAGCCTCTTGAAAGGAGGCTTCTGAGCCTCTTGAAAGGAGGCTTGAGCCTCTTGAAAGGAGGCTGGAGCCTCTTGAAAGGAGGCTTCTGAGCCTCTTGAAAGGAGGCTTGAGCCTTTGAAAGGAGGCTCTGAGCCTCTTGAAAGGAGGCTTCTGAGCCTCTTGAAAGGAGGCTCTGAGCCTCTTGAAAGGAGGCTCTGAGCCTCTGAAAGGAGGCTCTGAGCCTCTTGAAAGGAGGCTTCTGAGCCTCTTGAAAGGAGGCTCTGAGCCTCTTGAAAGGAGGCTTCCGAGCCTCTTGAAAGGAGGCTTCCGAGCCTCTTGAAAGGAGGCTTCCGAGCCTCTTGAAAAGAGGCTTCCGAGCCTCTTGAAAGGAGGCTTCCGACACTCTTGAAAGAAGGCTTCCGAGCCTCTTAAAAGGAGGCTTACGAGCCTCTTGAAAAAAAGGCTTCCGAGCCGCTTGAAAGGAGGCTTCCGAGCCCTTTTGAAAGGAGGCTTCCGAGCTTCTTGAAAGAAGGCTTCCGAAACTCTTGATGGGAGGCTTCCGAAACTCTTGATGGGAAGCTTCCGAGCCTCTTAAAAGGAGACTTCCAAGCCTCTTGAAAGAAGACTTCCGAGCCTCTTGAAAGGAGGCTTCCGAGCCTCTTGAAAGGAGGCTTCCGAGCCTCTTGAAAGGAGGCTTCCGAGCCTCTTGAAAGGAGGCTTCCGAGCCTCTTGAAGGAGGCTCTGAGCCTCTTGAAAGGAGGCTCTGAGCCTCTTGAAAGGAGGCTTGAGCCTCTTGAAAGGAGGCCTGAGCCTCTTGAAAGGAGGCTTCTGAGCCTCTTGAAAGGAGGCTTCTGAGCCTCTTGAAAGGAGGCTTCTGAGCCTCTTGAAAGGAGGCTTCTGAGCCTCTTGAAAGGAGGCTTCTGAGCCTCTTGAAAGGAGGCCTGAGCCTCTTGAAAGGAGGCTCTGAGGCCCTCTTGAAAGGAGGCTTCCAAGCCTCTTGAAAGGAGGCCTGAGCCTCTTGAAAGGAGGCTTCTGAGCCTCTTGAAAGGAGGCTTCTGAGCCTCTTGAAATGAGGCTCTGAGCCTCTTGAAAGGAGGCTTCTGAGCCTCTTGAAAGGAGGCTTCTGAGCCTCTTGAAAGGAGGCTTCCTGAGCCTCTTGAAAGGAGGCTTCCTGAACCTCTTGAAAGGAGGCTTCCGTGCCTCTTGAAAGGAGGCTTCCGTGCCTCTTGAAAGGAGGCTTCGTGCCTCTTGAAAGGAGGCTTCTGAGCCTCTTGAAAGGAGGCCTGAGCCTCTTGAAAGGAGGCTTCCGAGCCTCTTGAAAGGAGGCTTCCGAGCCTCTTGAAAGGAGGCTTCCGAGCCTCTTGAAAGGAGGTTTCCGAGCCTCTTGAAAGGAGGCTTCCGAACTTCTCGAAATGAGGCTTCCGAGCCATTTGAAAGGAGGCTTCCGAACCTTTTGAAAAGAGGCTTCCGAGCCACTTGATAGAAGAATTCCGAGCCTCTTGAAAGAAGGCTTCTGAGCCTCTTAAAAGGAAACTTCCGAGCCTCTTGAATGAAGGCTTCCGAACTTCTCGAAATGAGGCTTCCGAGCCTCTTGAAAGGAGGCTTCCGAGCCTGCTTTTCTGAGATTTATCTTCGATAATTCCATGAGGATTTTCTCCGGATTGTTTTAGGAATTTCTTCGGATATTAATTCAAGCATTTCTTCGGATTTTTTTTAAAAGAATTCCTTCAAGACTTATTTGAAAATGCTTTCAGAAATTCCGTTACGAATTCCTTCGTAAATTCTTTGAGGTATTCCACTGTAAATTCTTTTAGGAATTCTGCCAGAAATTACTTCAAAAATTAGGCAATTATTACAGGAACTTAAAATCTTCAGATATTCCTTCGAACACTCCTTCAGTAATCTATTCGGTTATTCCCACAGTAATTCCTTCGAAAACTCTAGGAAGGAATTTTTTGCATCCCTTCAAATTTTCCCTTTATAGTTCGTTTAGAAAATTCTTCAGGAATTCGTTCAGAATGTCCTTAAGGAAGTCCTTCGGTCATTTCCATGAAAAATCGTTTTAGTAACCCTTCCACAAATTCTGTTAGATCTACATAAATTGTTTAAGAAACTCATTTAGAATTACTTCCGTCACATTCTTTTAGGAATTTTATTTAAAAAAACAGCTAGGAATACGTTCGTGATTTCATGTAGACATTCCTTTTGGAGTTCCTTGGAAATTCTATTAGGAACTCCTTCGGAAATCCCTTGAGAAAATCCATTAGAAACTCCTTCGGAAAACCTTCCGAAACTCTCCCAAAAAATCGTTTAGTATCTCTATAGTAAACTGTTTCATTTCTTAATAAATTTCCGGAAGAATTCACCCAACTAAGTTTCCTGAAGTATTCCCGAATTTCTTTCTAGAGATTGCAAACGATTTTCAATAGGAAACTCAGGAAGAATATCTGATTATCACTTGTCATAAGACGAGTTTGTACTATACCATTTAATTCCACCACTTGATTGTACCTTGACAGATACGAAATACGTATCTGTCAAGGTACAATCAAGTGGTGCAATTAAATGGGATAGTTCAAACTCGTCTTATGACAAGTGAAAACATTCCACTGAAAAGCTCAAAATAATTTTCGTATCTGATTTTTTTTTTAATTTGGCGGAAACTGTAGTCCTAAAAAAGAAACTTCCCGGGGCAGTTCTTGGGGGAATTTTCTGCAGAATAGATTGAGAAATTTCTGTGGGGATTCTGAAACGAATTCCCGGGGAATTCATGAAGAAATTCTTGGGGAACTTATAAAGAAATTTCTGGAGAAATTCATGAAGTAATTTTCGGGAAAATTATTGACGGGGGGTATTTCTAGAAGAATTTCCGGAGATATTGCTGCTAATTCCTGGAAAAATTTCTCGAACAATCATGAAGGGATTTTTGAATAATTTTTTTTGCTACATTTTAGAGTACCCGCGACATTATCGAGAGTTCCGGCTGGTTCTTCCGAGATAATTTCTTCATAATTTTCAGAGGAATTGCAAGGGTAATTTCTGGGGGTAGCTCCAAAAGAGTTTTGTCGAATATCTGGAGAAATAGCCAGATGAATTTGCAGACAAATTTTTCAAGGAATTTCCGGAAGAAATCCCGAAGAAAAAAAAATTATGAACAATTTTTCGGGACAGTTCTTGGAGCAATTTTTTGAAGAATTTCCGGGGCGTGAGTGGGAGATGCTTATCGAGGGCTTCTACGTGAGTTTCTAAAGAAATTCAAAGTGAATTTCTGGAAGACCTCGAAGTAATTAATGAAGAGATCTTGGCGGAATGTCGGGAGTAACTTCAGATTGATTATCAGGAGGAATTTACATGGGAATTTCTGAATAATTTTCTGGTGGAAGTTCTAGGAAAGGAGACGTAGAAATTTCTAAGACAAAAATTTAAGATGGAATTTTGAAAGATTTTTGAAAGGATTCGCCAAGAAATTTCTGAAGTAATGCCTATGAGTCCTAATCGAATTTTTGGAGAAATTCTTGGAGAAACTTCCGGAGGAACTTGCGAAGGAATTTCTGAAGGAGCTTTCGAAGAGATTCCTGAAGCAACTTGCGTAGGCATTCATGGAGGAACTTACGGAGAAATTCCTGGTGAAACTTACGGAGGAATTTCCGAGAAACTTAATTCACGCCGCACGCAAATAGGCGCACAGCTCTTGATTGAATATCAAGTGAAATCCTGTATGGAAGAAACTGCTGTTCCAGGATAAACTTCTTCTGGAATTCTTAGAAGAATCTTAGAAGGAACTCCTGATTGAATCTCTAGTGAAATCCAGGGATGATTTGTTTAAGGAACTCCTGGGAATAGACCTTAATTATTATATCAAATAAATAAATAACTAAAAAACATACTTGTCATAAGACTAGTTTGTACAAATTCGTCTTATGACAAGTGAAGACATTCCACTAAAAAGCTTCAAAAACATAGCAAAATAAATAAAATTAAAAAACTAGGGTGGATGTACCAATCGTCATATTCATATGACACGCTGCTTTTTTAAAGTTCTGCAACTAAATTGATTATAAGCTTACGATGGTGTTTAAATCAGACACCCAACCAGGGGATAGCAGATTTTAATAGAGTTTTGCATAAGAACCTTACAGAAACTGCATAATAATTGGGCATATACAATTCTGTAAGCTTTTTATACAAATATTGTATTAAAATAATACAGATTTGTATTAATTTTAATACAATATTTGTATAAAAAGCTTACAGAATTGTATATGCCCAGATTTTATACAATAATTGTCAGATTTGTTTTTTGGGTGGATGTAAAATTACTACGCAGCATATGAAGGACCCCACGTATGTGCCATGATCAAAATATATTAAAATTTTAACTAAAATCAGAAAACAGAAAAAAAAATTTTTTTGTTTACGTTTTATCGAGTACTATGCCTGTACATACAATTCTGCAAAACTCAAAGCAAAAAAATTTCCGGTAGAAATTCTGAATAATTTTCTGTGAAAAGTAAAAATTTATAAAAATTCCTTGAGGAAATTTAAAATTATCTGTTTAATCCAAAATATATTTTGGATTTGAAAATCACTTGGTACAATTTTAATTGCAGTTTTCTATTAGAGGCGACAGATATACAAGCGTCTTGTAGCTTATGTTTATTTGCTATTCAAATTTTAAAACATTTCAAGGAAGAAATAGAAAATATCTTCCTTACCGGAGGCATGAGCAATTTATCTAATTTTAAAAGAGTGAATTTATTCCGTAACAGATTTCTCTCAACACAAACCACGTTAAAAATCAAAAACATAAACAAAGCACCAACCGTTAGCAGCATTCGAATAACGACGTGTTGCACAATGCTGCAAAATTGTAGCCATGCACCGATTTATGCACTACTTTCCAGGATTCTTCTCGTTTCAGTGCACCACTCAAACTTGTAAGCTTTCTTCATAAACTGACCTCAAATATACGCCCGTCTGTGCCCGTGTTCTTCCCGAAGGAACACAGCATGAACCAAAGCAAAATCGAAAACACGCTCCACTCAGCGCAATCCAACACTCCGTCGACCGGCCACTGCCAGGCCAGCCCCGTGCTCTGCTTCAATCAACAACCCCCGCGGTCAAGACAGCGAACGATGTAACTTGGTCCGTCTTGCCTTCTCACTCGCACTCACTCAATCTTCTTCACCTGTGTACATTCACTCTCTGGCTGCTTTGCTTCCTTCTAAAACACTCGATAGCACTGCTCACTGCTGTGCGATTCTTCCTTGTTCCCGCAGAACGGCCAAACAACTATAACCAGCATCATAATCTTCGAATTACTCAGGCTCAAAACTCTTCCAGCTCACGATGCACCGCGAAATAAGAACACGCTCTTCCTCCGCACTGTCTTCCCTCCGACGGAACTCCGTGCCGCGAAGAAATCGATCAGAAAATCGTAAGAGAATCGCAACCCGTTTGACACACTTATGCTACGAATTACGTCTGCACTGCGCTGCTGTTTCAGCAGCGAGGATTCTATCGAGTTTACGACGAAGACGCGATTGATTGATGACACGCACGAATCGGAACTACTTCACTTCTATCAATCACTACCTCCAAGGTAGGATCTTCCGCAGTGTCGTTTCTCAGCAAAACAACTGCAACAAAACATCAACACTGTGCTTGGCACCTCACACGGTCACGGCACTGGCACTGCTGACTGGCTGGCCGGATAGCACTCAGAGTATGAAACTCCTACAGAGGGTCGCGAACTCGCGCAAAATCACGATACGCTTCCGAAGCGAGTACCAACTCAACTGAACGCTGAACGGGCTTGTCGATGTGTGGGAAGTTTGTACGCTCCGCACCACCATCATCGCCATCATCAGCGGAAAGCCGAAGCAGCGGCAGGGATGCCGTTCCTTATTGAAATATTCGATTTATAATCATCATAGCATAAAATTAAATAATCATGATTATAATCTAAATAAGGGCCTAAAAACAAAAGGAAAACAATGTCTGGTTAAGAGCCAATTTCCCGTTGAAAAACGATCCTTTAAATATTTTCTAGCCAAGAATCACCATTTATCAACACCGTTATCACCACTGGTGTTGGGTCGCGTGAAGAAAGTAACAACAGCAGAAGACGTTTGTTCTTGGATTATTACCTTTGTTTTTGAATTTAAGGCTTACCTAAATAATGGAGAAGAAATGGCTACAACAATAAAATAATAAAATATATGAAAAATGTAAGATGTAACGTTTCGTTTTTTTCTCTCAAAGTTATTATGAACGGCTTAGTATTCTTAAATGATAAATAAAAGAGTTCTATCTGATAGTCGTGATCAGCTAGCAGCACTGTTATTCATGCTCGTGCTCCATTCTGAATAACGCAAATGAATGTAAACACAACACCACCGAACAGATGAATAACGACATAAAAAGCATGCAAACACTCGCAAGCGAAGAAGATTTTGTTTGTACAACCATCCTTCGTCCGACACACGTGTGCAACACAAATAGCTGTACACACACCAAAGCCCGCAACTAAAAACATCCGTGCGAAAAAAATGGTACCTGATGATTGCGTGGGTGTGTGCGTTCGGCACTTCGTCTGCGTACAGGTGAACGGTGAAAAATGTGTGGGTGAACCTCACTTGAATGACACCACTACGTTGCGATGTTGAATGGTACACCACCACACAACAGGCCCCGTTACATGCTGGCAGCCGAGGCAGTCAACATACAACGGGACAAGAATCAAAATAAAAGTAGAATGAAAGGCGAGGGGTGACTCGATTGCGGCAGTAACGTTAGCGTTAGACTCATCTGATGAGAGAAGCGTTCACACGACTGAAAGTTGGTGAAAATAAAAGTATTTTTTGAATTTACCGTTGATAAGAGCGCAATTGCCGTAGTCACAAACAAAATGTTATAGTACATAATACATATGTGGTAATCATTACAAAATGTCACTATCTAAATTTCAATGATATTTTCTTAAGATATTTTTTTAGAAATGTTTGATGAGGTACCTCTTCAGACTTTCGCATTGGTTTTGGGACCCCTATTTTCGCTGTTAATTTAGATCAGGTTGGCCCCGGCCAAGGGCCTCAGGGAGCGCCAAAATCATGATATCAGCTTTGAGAAATACATCAGATCAGAAATAGATAAGATTTTAAGGACAAATAATAACAAATCGACTAAAAAGCCTAAAGAATCAGTGAGTCCAAAAAGTATTCGTCTTGCTGTATGTTTTCTAGAAAATTAAACTGACCAAATTAGCGGGGGACGGGATTTTCTCCCATCCTTCTTTCAATGCTAATTTCAATTCGTTGTAATGTGATGTTTACGTAATGTGACTTTTACGAATTTTGTCGTTCAGCACCTTTCAATATACAGTGAGTCCAAAAAGTATTCGTCTAGCTGTGTGTTTTCTAGAAAATGTCAAAGATAGAATCTAGTAAGCTCAAAAAAATAAAACTATCGATTACATTGTGTAGCAAATTAATGAATTCATCTTTACTGTTAAAAAACAAACAGAAAAATAAAACAATAACAAAACAAAGGTAACAAAACATAACAATTCATACGGGCTCAAAAAGTATTCGTCTAGTAAGGTTTAGCGCGCTTTTGAAACGAAAACAGGAGTTGTAGAATGGAATTCAATATTTCGTTGGATTCCCCTGTGTATCTATGATGGACTGTAGTTCTTGTGGTATGGAACTGACCAAGTTAGCCGTAATAGGGGACGGAATATTCTTCCATTTCTCTTTCAACACTAATTTCAATTCGTTGTTTTAGGAAATATGACTTTCACGAATTTTGCGAAAAGTTTGTCGTCCAGAACCTTCCGATGGAGTTAAATTGGATTCATATCTGGGATCTGAGGAGGCGTTTTGAGTTGATTGGGGTATTATAGAGTAGCTACAGCTTAGTACTTTGGGCTGTGTGCTTGAGGTAATTATCAACCTGTAAGATGTATGTTCCCTGTAAGCCCAATTTCTCAGCACTGGCGTTCAAATTTTCTTTCAAAATGAGGATGAACATTTTGTGATACATAATTCCTACAATAATGTGAAATTTTCCCACACCGGTTGCGCTCAAGCACCTCAGAGACCATGACGGAGCCCCCACCATGCTTTACTGCTCAAAACAGATTCTGCGGCTGTATCTCAATATTCCTTTTCCGCCATACCATACATCGGCCATCTGATCCAAATATGCTGTACTTGCTTTCGTCAGATAACATGACTTGATTCCGAAAGTCATCCTTCTTCCAGCGATATTTTTAGCTGAAATCGAGCTGTTTTTGATAATTTTATGGCTCACTTGAATTTTCTTCCGTGATACTCGCCCATTGTACCCATACTTTTCACAGGTATTTCTGTTAGTATTGGTTCATATCTGAGCACTTCTTCTCTCCAACTCACTTGCCTATACGGGTGAACTCGTTTATAAAGATTTTTTTAAATTTTCCGTACAATAAATCGCTCATCGTTATCAGTTTATCATCGCTGACGACCACTTTGGTATTTGTTTTGATAGATTTTTGGCCCTCCTTAGCCGTGCGGTAAGACGCGCGGCTACAAAGCAAGACCATGCTGAGGGTGGCTGGGTTCGATTCCCGGTGCCGGTCTAGGCAATTTTCGGATTGGAAATTGTCTCGACTTCCCTGGGCATAAAAGTATCATCGTGTTAGCCTCATGATATACGAATGCAAAAATGGTAACCTGGCTTAGAAACCTCGCAGTTAATAACTGTGGAAGTGCTTAATGAACACTAAGCTGCGAGGCGGCTCTGTCCCAGTGTGGGGATGTAATGCCAATAAGAAGAAGAAGAAGAAGATTTTTGTGGCGCTGATGCGATCAATCACCAATTAAATGGTTGAATTCTTACTACCCTTGGTCTACTCACATTTCTTGCAAAGTCATAAGTCAACTTGCACTAATTATGCAGGCGTAGAATAAGTTTTTTTTTCATTTGAACTCATCTTTTTACTTTTCCCACCCATGGTGCTTCTATTTTCCGCGCCAAGTTCAAACAAAACAAAAACATTATTTGATCTGTCATTGAATATTGACAAAAATGTTGCTAGACATCACTAGAGTGTGTTAGTGTAACTACATGCGAATAAAACTATTATATTCGTGTTTCACTCGATTATTTTCTGAATAGACGAATACTTTTTGAGCGAGCGAAATTGACGAAAAAAATTGACGGTAAAAGTTTAACATTTTGCTGAGATCCCGGTAAAAAAAATTAAGTGTGTGATGTATGTACTTGCTTTCGTCAGATAATATGACTTGATACCCAAAGTACTCCTTCTTCCACACTGACAAAAATCCAATCATATCCTTTATGTGTGGCACTCATAAATTTCGACTATACACACTTAGAATAAATTACCGACTACTACTGATAATTTACCGAAGTCGGTGAATTAAACAATTTACATTCTTTGTCGGTAAAAAAGATTACCGATCTCGGTAAAATTGAATAAAATTCACGAAACTCGGTAATGTTTTCAGTGATCACCCGAGAAATCACCGAAATGTTTGTAATTTTTTGGATTACCGACGAATTCAGTAATTTGTTTTACCGAACTCATAGAATCTATTTAAGTGTGTAGCATTTCCCACATAACGGTTGTATTTCATTGGAAGTATTATTTATAAGGAACGTTTGTAACATTTCTTTTGGAATGACCTCTATTTTGTACTTCTTCACGAGCTTCAAACGTTTCTAAAACCCATCGCAAGCGGCACGCACGGTCTGCATGGGCGTTTCGTTCCAGATTTTGAGAATAACGCCTTGAACTGGTCCAAGTTACTGACCTTGTATTCGTACAGCTTTAACATAATAAAGAACCAAGCAAAAAAGCTAAGAGGGTTCAAATCCGGGAAGCTGGGTGGTCGCAATCTTTTGTCCAAAAAGTCGATGAAATTGTTCCCATATTAGGCTAAAAAAAACTCATTTTTGAAGTACGCCGCAATGATTTCGACATTCAAAAACGTCTATTTATGATGCCCCAATCTATTTTCAACGCGCGTAATAAACAAACAACAAGTGACAGAATGTCGACACCACACACATCCGATAGCTTATATATACCGCTAACGCTGACACTAATACAGAATATGTACATTGGGCTTACAAACACAATGATCAAACATTTGTATTCGAACTTATTGAACACCCTGTATACCCTAAAGACCCAGAAATCAAAAACCTTTGGGAGATTTCGCTTCTGAGAGCATGCAGATAAATCTAGAAACACTCAATCAAGTTTAGTCATCTTGATCGTTGGAACAGTGGACAATTTCTAGGTATACGAGATGATAAAGGTTTGGAGTATCTCAATTTCAACCCAAAGTATCTACTGGATCAACCAAGGCTTAAGCATTGCCCTCATCATCGGCATATCTCCAATCCTGTCCAATATGTCTATTGCGCATCTTGTTAACCCATTTTTTTTTAATACGAGATGTTCAAGGTACCCCAAAACATTATCGAATTCAGCTCAATATATCTACCAGATCAATCAAGGCTCTTGCAATGTTCTTATCCTCGACATATACCTAGTCTGGTCCAATAGACATATGCGCATAATAGAAGCACAATTTTCTATGAGATTTTCTTGGTACTCCAAAACGTTCGCGAGTTCGAGAATCTACGAGTTCAACCGTACATAATTTGGACTCCGCATGTTGCTCCGATCGGATAGAGTTCGCCGCCGTATCAAACTGACTATCCACAAAACTTTCATTATACCGGTACCCGAGCAGACGAAAATAACTCAATAATATCAAATCTTGATAATAGCAAAATGAGATATGGACATGATTGACATAAATGATAAAAAATCAGGCGACAATATCAATATTTTGCATTCAAATATCATTAGGAAATTAAAAAAAATAATGAAAATGAAGGTAATTACAGACCTTATGGACGTAATCATGTTTTTTTCTGGATAACGCCGGGAAGTACAGCATGGACTTTAAGAAGTCCGTGCTGACCCTCTACAACATGGTTGTAGAGGCAAAGCAGGAATGGAAGTCCTTGCTGCAGGTACGTAAGGAGGCGGAACGAAAGATCCGCCAACTTACCGAGGAAAAAACAGTTGGTAGTGAGCCAAGTGGTGGAGGCCAGGAATGAAGCCGATTCGAAGATTCGAGTCCTTACTGAAAAAAAGCAGCTGGCAGAAAGCCAGACTGCAGAACTCCGCAGACGCATGACTGTCACAGGAGCAACTTCAAAGGTCAGTATGGCAACCGACCTGAAGGGAGCTAGTACCAAGCCGGTGTTGCACAAGAGGAAAGTTAATAACATCCGTCGGAAGGAGGTTGAGCAGACTGCCAACCCTAAGGAACGACGGAAACCAGTTTCTCCTTCTACGAGGACTACCGAAGTTCGCTGGTAGAAAAGCCAGCTCTAAGAGAAGTTGTGAACCCCAAAAAGGCGAAGAAGGAGCGAAGGGCGAAATGATCATCGTCTTGAAGCATGGATGCTGCGCGGGAGAGTTCCGCGTATAAAAAGTTGGCAGAAGTAGTACTGGATGATGCGGTTCAGTTGAAGCCTTCTGCTCAGTGGAAGTAATCCATATCTGAGGCCTGGACGAAATTACCGAAGCCGGTGAACTGCTGCAAGTGTTTCGATTACGAACATAAGTCATATGACTGGAAAGGCCCTGATCGGAGTCGGCTTTTCCGGAGGTGTGGAGCTGAAGGTCACAAGTCTCCACCTGCGCATCATGGTATTTGATCTGTGGTCCTGGCACAGTCAACAAAGACCCATCCGGTGGGCAGGTCTGTCCGGCTCCCAGACGGGCTCGGTCATGCAGGTAGCTCAGCTAAATCTCAACCACTGCGAGGCAGTCGGCGAACGAGAATAAGACTAATGTTGCCTTGCTGTCCGACTAGGCTCTGTATACTAGGGTATACTGGAGCATAGAGCAGTATACTAGGGTGCGAAACTAACTGGTCTTAAACCATTAGTTGTAGCAGGTGACTTCAACGCGTGGGCAGTGGATTGGGTCTCTCGGCTCACTAATGCTAGAGGACCGAATGGCGAGCCATGCATCGATGTGACCTTATGCAGCGCGGGATGGACGGTGGAGCCTAAAAGGAGGGTTCACGAAGGGTATACTGCTAGCAAGGAAATGCATTTTATGGTCAGCTATACCCCTAATAGAACCACAAGGTGGGTCTCCGAGCGCCACACATGTTGCACATAAGTTAATGTAACCCATATACAACCGAATTTAGTCACATTTGAGTTACTGCAACCAAATTTTGTCTGAATTGTGAAACTAGGGTCGGTAAAGCTGATCTAGGATGGCGTACCTCGCAGATCGACCCAGAACTGCCGGAAGAATCGCTACTGATGGAAAATCGGACTCTAGGCCTTAGTGATGATGAGTTTTTCGATGTTCTAACACGAGCATATGCAGTAACAATGCCTAGGAGGACTATGCCAACTGGCAAACGTAAACCGGTGCACTGGTGGACGAGCACGATAGCTGACCTTCGCTGAAACTGTTTTAGAGCTAAAACCCGAACAGCACAAGTCAGACAAAAATGGTTACAGCAACTTGATTGTGACTGAATCTGGTCACATATCAGTAGCAGAAACCAATGAGGAACATATGTGCTGCTAGGGAAGTAGGTTGTGACGTGCTAGGATCGAAGCGGACAGACTAAAAAGACGCCGGGTATTCCAAGCAGCGAGCAGAGCTCTGAACTACGAAATCAAACGTAGTAAGAGAGCCTGCTTTGAAAAGGGGGTGGCAACAGCGCACCTCCTGAGAAATCCTCGGAGATGTTAGCCAGGATCGCTGAAGTTTACTTCCCGAAGCATGACGCATCAGACTGGCCCGCCACACCGTACGAGTCAGTGAACGTGGTACCGTTAGTGACTAACGATGAGCTTATCGCCGTTGCAAGAAAACTTAAGCTAAACAAGGTACCAGGACCGGGTTGTATTCCTAACCTGGCCCTTAAGCACGCGATTCTTGCGGCTCCAGATATGTTCAGGAGCTGCCTCCAACGTTGCCTGGACGAAGGAAACTTCCTAGATCGTTGGAAACGGTAGAAGTTGGTGCTATTGCTTACGCTTGGGAAATCCCCGGGAGAGCCTTCGGCATACAGACCAATTTGCCTACTCGCCACAAGTGTTAAATTGTTAGAAAGGGTAATCTTGAATAGATTTACGGACTATACGGATTGTGCTGGTGGCTTATCAAGCAACCAGTATGGGTCCCACAAAGGCCGTTCTACCATCGAAGCAATGCGGTCGGTAACGGAAACGGCTAAGATAGCGCGTGGTTTAAATAGGAGAGGTATTAGGTAACGGATAAGAATAAAGACCTGTACAGTTAATTCCGTAAGGTCATTAAAGCATCTGGGCGTGATGATAGACGATAATCTCAATTTTACGAGCAACGTCGATTATGTATGCCAACGTGCTTCATTGGCGATAAAATCTGTATCGCGAATGATGTCCAATGGATCGGCGGTGCAGAGTCAGGTGCGTTAGCTTATAGCGGATGTAGCATTGTCTATTATCCGATACGGTGTAAAGAAAGTTGAAGAAATTGATTTACCAGCAATCATATTGATCTAGAAATCACTTCGTATGACTAGATTTTGCTTTTATGTTCAAGCTTAACGTGATTCGTGGATTCGCAAAACTTTACAACAGCAAACATTTTCCGTATAGGCATCATTCAGTTTGATGGGTGTCAAGTTTTGTATAAAATTGAAACTCAACCAGCAATTGTTAGGTATGTCCCAAATTGTTATGGTTCATCCATGTTCTCATTCTAGGAGAGAGCTTTGTTTTGGACATGCGATTCTCCTAGCAATATCCCATGTTTTTGTGACACACGACATATCGATAAAATGCATTTATTGTTAAAAACTCGATAAATATTGAAAACAAGTTTAGTACCGCCATCGGGGGTGAGAATGGGTCATCACCATCTCACCGGCAGCATTGAGACCGTAGACAAAATCCGTCAAAAAGGTCTCTTATATTTTAGGCTTCTTGCCCTCAGATACATTCCTTCCATTCAACAAGTATTCTAAGTACTCAGTTGAGTATCAGTTGATCTAATCTAGAAGATCAGATAAGGAAATGCAAATACTGCTGCATTTTTAAATGTACGTACAAATTAGTAGAATAGAAGTTGCACATGTCACATCACTTTCCATGGTGAATCCCAATCTATGTTTCTCATTACTCCACCCAACAAACACAACCTACTTCCCGTGGTTATTGTGGAGATGCAGAGGTATTCTTGGTCTCTTTTAGCAACAATAACCACACACTAGCATTACCTATTTTTCCCAACCGGACGTGGCCTTATTGATCAACATTTGAGAGCGACTGAAACGTGCACTTCGAGAACAGATGGCAAACCTCAACTATTATTTACTTGGATCGAAGTGCAGTTTGCCCCAGTTCTGATCAATCACGGAGTAGCAACCGTTGATATGTATAGTCAGTTCATTGTCAGCGTTCATGTCACTGATGACGATTTTGACGTCCAATGGCAATCCATCGTATGTCTGATCCAGCTGTACATAGTACCTACGCTTCTTACCCGTCGTTGGGTCGCTCTTCGTGTGGGCAATGCACGTTAATGATATTGTAGTTGAAGAAACGGCCTTTGATCTTCAGCTTGTACATTCTTGCGCTGATTGGCTGCCACCCAATTACGTTTTTGCACATTTTGCCCAGCATTATGAAGTCAGTTCCCAGCTCGTTGGTGGTGCCAAACCTTTGGTAGAAGGTAGTAGCTGGATGCCTGCTTTTCCACACTTTCAGTCATATCCAGAAAATTCCCTGCAACGCCAAAACGTCGAAAATAGGTGGATTTAATTTATCTTAGATTATCCTATACTACATATTTCTAGATCAACATTAGAAAAATGGGTCGGTATTGGGTTATGCAATTAACTTTTTGTTCTAATAGAACTGAAATGTTAAAAAAATAAATTTGAAACGGCGTTCTGGGAGTTTTATGTTCAAACATCGTTATAGGTCTCCATACGCAATTTGAATTAATTACGATTTTAATGCAAGTGCAATCTTTTTTCAGTTTTTGCGAATTATGCTAATCAGGCTTGTAAAATGTCATCTGCATGTCATTTGACTAATTTGCTCATAACTTTCTTTAGAAGCAAAATTTCTTCCATAATTTTGAATGTACTCATAACGCTTGAGTAGGGTTATATTTTTGTCCAAGGGTACATTGCTCTAAGTATAACATCAAAGGCTGGAGAGTGAAAACTCTCCAAAATGTCACGTGTCATTTGACATAATGTCATTTGAATGACATTTTGCCTCCCACGCCCCAGATTACATATTTACAGCAAAGTCTCGTTAGACAAAGTTGTAGGCCCATTTAACCGCTATAAGTTCGTCATACAACATGAATTGATAGCTACCTTCTGAAACAAGTTCTTGGAAAATTATACAAACGAATGCAAATGACATTTTACAACACTGATGCTAATACATAAAATTGTAAAATTATCGAATTGTAATAATTCAGAAAAATACTTTACACCGGCGTTAGACAACATAGATGAGCGACATGACATATTTTAAAATGTCGCGATCCGATGCAAAAATGTTGGGGATGGATTTGCGCGACAGCATACACTGACAAACTGAACTGCAACTGTCCCAACAAGAAACGTCCAATAGTTTCGGATACTTAGAGTGTACTTCATGACCATTTTCACATCAGGCTGGAGCTGGGTTTTGGATTCCCCGTCTAATCTGTTTGCGGAATTCATTCTGAAAGTATGGTACCATCCATCCAGTATGGTGCTCAGGTGATCTTTCTGCCTGGAAAGTTTTAAAATTGGTAAGTAAAGTGGCTATATATCTTCACTAAATAACCACGTTGCTTCAGGATGGCCTGTATTATTAATTTGAAAATGTTATGGAAATCTATTCAAAATTCAACGCAATTGAAAAAAAAATAATAAATTACAATGTCTACAATACTAGACTGACTGACTAAAAAAAGATTTATTACACAAAGTGTTTTCATTATTTTTGGAACGGTCTGTGTCATAAATTTTATATACATCGCTACTTCGAAGGCGCTCTTGGTTTGTTTTATTATCGATTTTGTTCTCAAACTGAATTCCTACGATCTCTTTGAAGCGTTATCTCTCACGAAGTTTTCGTTACACAAAATGAATACTTATTCGATACTCTTGTACCGCCATCGATCAGTTCTCATCGAACATCTGGCTACGTCGCATCGTTAATCGTAAGTATTGCAGCGTGGAAGAATAAAGTGATAAGAATCCTTTCAATTACAATTACTTTCAACTGATTGTGATTCTGCAACTTTATTATCAGAATTCGTTGTTTGAACACAGAATTTCTGTATATTTATATTCTAGTTTCAACGGATGCCCATCCAAAGATGCTCATCGACCATTTCTCCATTTTGATCGTGCTGGTCGCGATCGGTGCCCTCCATGCTGGAACCGTTCGCCGCTCCAACGACATTCTGCCGAAGAATGAAGCCAAAGCGTTGCAGGCCCTGGAGCGGTGCGAGAGGCGCTTCCAAGAATCGAAGGCCAAACAAACGCACGCTGCCTGGGCGTACGGTTCCAACCTGACCGAGTTCAACCAGCAGCAGAAGATCGCGGCTTCCACTGAGTTCGCTGAGGTGGCAAAGGTAGGCAGTGCGCTGATAACGATCGTTGTTTGTTTGTTTGATCGGTTTTTGACCTTTTGTGTTTTTGATTTGATTCACGTGTTAGTCGGTGGCTCGGGAGTTGCAACAATTTGATTACGGGTCGTTCCGCAACAAAGATCTGAAACGGCGGTTTCAGAAATTGACGGTACTGGACAAGGCGGCACTACCAGAGGATAAGTACAAGGAGCTTCTGGGAGCTGTTGCCAGGATGGAGTCCAACTACGCCAAGGTCAAGATTTGCTCGTACAAGGATCGATCCGACTGCAGTTTATCAATCGATCCGGAAATAACCGAAATTATCGGCACTAGTCGTGATCCGGAGGAGTTAAAGTATTATTGGCTGGAGTGGTTCAACAAGGCCGGCAAACCTACCAAACCCGATTTTCAAAAATACTTGGAATTGACCAAGGAAGTGGCGAAACTCAATGGCTATGACAACGGTGCTGATCTCTGGTTGAAGGAATATGATGACCCGACTTTTGAGCAGCAGGTTGAGAATGTGATCACGCAGATCAAACCATTGTACGAACAAATTCATGCATATGTACGATTTAAGTTGCGGGAGAAGTACGGACCGGAGGTTGTTTCGGAAACTGGACCGATCCCAATTCATCTTCTAGGAAATTTGTGGGGACAAGTTTGGGAGAATGTAAGTTTTTTTTATTCATGCACCTTCTGATTCTCTAAAACAATTTCCATTCATAGATCGCTGATTTCACCACACCCTTCCCGGAAAAGAAGCTTCTGGACGTGACGAAGGAAATGAATAAGCAGGGCTACACCCAACTGAAGATGTTCCAGATGGGCGACGACTTTTTCCAGTCTCTCAACATGACCAAACTACCACAGTTCGCGCTTCATTCTATAAATCATATTAGTAAATAACTAATTCGCAATTCAATTTCAGGGACTTCTGGGACAAGAGTATTCTTGTGAAACCTACCGACGGACGCAATCTGGTCTGTCACGCCAGTGCCTGGGATTTCTTCGCCACGGACGATGTTCGCATCAAGCAGTGCACCCGGATTAACATGCGTGAGTTCCTTGTGGTTCATCACGAGCTCGGACACATCCAGTACTACCTGCAGTATCAGCATCAACCCATCGAATACCGTGGTGGTGCCAATCCAGGATTCCACGAAGCCGTTGGTGATTTGCTGTCGTTGTCGGTGTCCACGCCGAAGCATCTCAAGAAGGTCGGACTGCTGAAGGACTACGAAGAAGACGATCAGATGAAGATCAACCAGTTCTATCGTTCGGGCGTTACCAAGTTTGTGTTCCTCCCGTTCGCCTACACCATGGACAAATACCGCTGGAGTCTGTTCCGGGGTGAAATTCAACCGCATGAATACAACTGCCGCTTTTGGCAGCTCCGAAGCCAATTCAGCGGTGTGGAACCACCAGTCCGTCGCACGGAGGATGATCTTGATGCTCCGGCCAAGTACCACGTGTCGGCCGACGTCGAATATTTGCGCTATTTTGTATCCTACGTAATTCAGTTCCAGTTCCATCGTGCAGCTTGCCGTCTAGCCGGGCAGTACGTACCTGGCGATCCGGAAAAGACTTTAAACAACTGTGATATCCACGAGAGCGTTGAAGCCGGAAACAAGATCAAGTACTGAGTAATTATGGTTGGTAAATAGATGCAAAAGTCAATGGTTGAACTGTTTTAGGGAAATGCTGTCACTGGGTTCGTCCAAGCCGTGGCCTGATGCGATGGAGATTTTGACCGGAGAGCGTAAGATGAGTGCCGATGCCATATTGGAATACTTCCAGCCGCTTTATGAATGGCTTGTTGAGGAGAACAAGTTCTTGGGGGCGCACGTTGGCTGGACTGCGTCGGACAGTGAGTATGAGTTTGATTATTTTGACGTGTTCTCGGTTTTCATATTGAAATTATCTTTTAGAATGCGGCGGGACGAATTTTGATTTTATGCCCTCTAAGAAGTGAAACACTTCTGCTATTTTTTAAATGTTTCGATGAAAATGATTATAATTGTTTTAATTGTGTGATATGTATAATTGTATAATGACTGTTAAATAAATTTAAAAAAAGTTCAAATCTCTCTTAATTTTTACAAAAAAATATGAAAAAGGTAGTAATAAAAAAGAAGATTTTCTGCAATATTTCGTCAGTTATTATGTTGCTTTAGAATTGTATGAATTTTTAAATTTTGTTTTGGTCATCGCATTAAAAATTAAAATAGTCTTCCTTCACTCTACCAAACATTGGTCGTCCAGCAAATTTCAGAAGTTCACTATATTGCTATTTCTACCTTGAAGACACACTTTTCTGTCCGCCTTTGCATAAAAATGCTGCCTGTCCTTTCGCATCGCGGTATAAGAAATGCGAGCAACTTGTGACATAATTTATACAGTTTTGGGAATATTTTGTCCACTATGTAGTTGAGGACTTCAACATAAGGTCAAATGTCATAAAGCTGAATACTCATACGGCTGAACTTGAAAGGCTGTCGAAGTGAATGTTTAACAAACTGAAGCAACTGAAACATCATAAGAAATTGATCCAGTCCATTGTATGGTGTTGAAATTGGTGGTATCAGCTATTTAAGGGCACATACGGACGGTGTCAGGCCATTTGGCCATTTGGTCATTATATTGAAAGGTTATTAGGCCGAACGGTCATTAGGCCGAATGGCCATTAGGCCGAATAAGCAAAAAGAGGCAAAAAGTGAAAAATGAGAAGTTCTTTCTTCACCTTTCCCCATACTCCCTCATTGCATTTCCCTTCTTTTATCTGTTATCTTCCTTCTTCCTGCTTCCTTCTTCTTTCTTCTTCTTCCTTCTTCCTTCTACTTTCTTCCTTCTTCCTTCTTCCTTTTTCCTTCTTCTTTCTTCCTTCTTCCTTCTTCCTTTTTCCTTCTTCCTTCTTTCTTTTTCCCTCTTCCTTCTACCTTCTTTCTTCTTCCTTCTTCTTTCTTCCATCTTCTTCTTTCTTTCTTCCGTCTTCCTTCTTCTTCCTTCTTACTTGTTTCTTCTTCTTCTTCTTATTTCTTCTTTCTTTCTTCTTCCTTCTTCTTTCTTCTTTCTTCCATTTTCTTCCTTCTTTCTTATTCCTTCTTCTTTCTTCTTTCTTCCATTTTCTTCCTTCTTTCTCCCGACTTCCTTTTTTCTTCTTCCTTCTTCTTTCTTCTTCTCCTTCTTCTTCTTCTTATTTCTTCCTTCTTCATTCTGCCTTTCTTCCTTTTTCCTTCTTCCGTTTTCCTTTTTCCTTCTTTCTTCTTCCTTCTTCTTTCTTCCATCTTCTTCCTTCTTTCTTCCGTCTTCCTTCTTCTTCCTTCTTACTTGTTTCTTCTTCTTCTTCTTATTTCTTCCTTCTTTCTTCTTCCTTCTTCTTTCTTCTTTCTTCCATTTTCTTCCTTCTTTCTTATTCCTTCTTCTTTCTTCTTTCTTCCATTTTCTTCCTTCTTTCTCCCGACTTCCTTTTTTCTTCTTCCTTCTTCTTTCTTCTTCTCCTTCTTCTTCTTCTTATTTCTTCCTTCTTCATTCTGCCTTTCTTCCTTTTTCCTTCTTCCGTTTTCCTTTTTCCTTCTTTCTTCTCCCTTCTTCTTTCTTTCTTCATCTTCTTTTTTCTTCTTTCTTCTTCCTTCTTTCTTCTTCCTTTCCCCATACTCCCTCATTGCATTTCCCTTCTTTTATCTGTTATCTTCCTTCTTCCTGCTTCCTTCTTCCTTCTTCCTTCTTCATTCTTCGTTCTTCTTCCTTCTTCCTTCTTCCTTATTCCTTCTTCCTTATTCCTTCTTCCTTCTTCCTTCTTCCTTCCCAAGCAACACATGAAATTATAATTAAGTTTCTATGATTTATTTAGAACAATTTTGAATTCCGGATTTATGGTTATAACACTTTTGTAGAACTCATATAGAACGGAAAAAGCGCAAGAGGTGGAGTCAATATAAAACATAACCAAGTTGCATTTGATATTTTGGTGCAACACAATTATGAGTGATATACAACATATTGCAAAATAAAAATAAATTTAGCTGTCAGTATAGTCAACTATTGGAAATACGATCTTGTGTCTGTGTCCGACAAGAGTTTTATGATGATCAATGGAACCAGTAAAATATTCTATAGTGCTGATTTTGTGTTCAAAGTTGGGAATTTTTATTGGCGGATTACAATTGTTGGTAAACATGTATACGAAAGTCCTGTGTTCGACACGCGCCTACTGGAAAACATCAAATCATTGTATAAAAATTAATTTTTTTCCTCTGAAATATTCGCCATATTTTCCAGCAAGCCATCATGTCTAAGGTTACCAAATGTATATTCGCTTCTTAGTTTAATCGCTTCGGATCTAAATTAAGCATAAAAGTTTTAAAATATCTCGATGAGGTAAATTGGTCTGAAACACATAGGAAATGGCTGGGGCGTATTTAACTTTTTCCAAATGATCGCTCATTCTGTAACCTCTTAACTGAACCTAACATATACGTTTTTAAATTCCGATTTGGTTACATGATAAATTGCTTTATTATACAATTGAATGGATGCAACACGATGGAATAAACAAAAAAGGCCACAGATTTGTAAAAAAAATATTTGCTAATTCGTGTTTATAGATTTTTTTTGTCTGAGATTCTAATATTTGACAAAAAAATAAGTCTAAGGATGTATTTTGTTAAGTATTCAATTAGTCTCCAGACTCAGAGCAAGATACGCAATTGACTGAATAGCGCGGGTAGACATACGAATAGCATATCCCTGAGAATAATTTGTTATTATGAGTAGGACTGTATTAGTAACTAATTCTTTATGCAATTTGATAATTTTGTGCTGTAATCTTAATATTATTAACTCTTGATGCTTCACAATTCAAATACAATCAGGCAAGTTGATAAATAAAGTAACCCTATCCATATTGCTTACGTTTTGTTACATATGAGTCACTTAAGCTACTTCTAAAGAACACTAATGTCAGTTAAGGTATTAAATAAGGTATATCGAAGTTTCATTGCAACAATAACAAATCGACAACCAGAAACTTTTTACTCCGGTTGTATTTCATCGTTTGATTAAATAGATGATAAAAAATAAAGGAAAATAGTTATTAGGGTGGTTCAAAAAATTGATTTTGCTCCACAGCGCTCATCTGATTCTTTACCATGTTCTGAATATCCTCTGAAAATTTGAGCTCATTTGGATTAAAACTGATTTACTTTAAGCCGTTTTAAGTTTGCATGCAAATTAGTATGGGGAAATTTATTTTTTCATTATACTGTTAATGACGTTTCCCTATTAAGCGCAGGTTAAAAGAAAACCTACATAGCTAAAAGGAATACTCAACAGCTTTCATCCAACGAAAATCGCATGTTGATTAATCGCCCTAATAATTAGTAATCGATTTAAAGACAGGTTGCGAATGTTTAGTCATGATCGTTAAACTTCTTTGAGGGCATCACTGAAATGTGCAGTGCAACATAGTAGCCTGAATTTGTGTGTGCTATCTTTCGCGCCACGAGCAGCAATGTTGCCTGTTGATGAGTTATGCAATTAGCTCCAGAAAACCACGGTATAGATTAAATTCGATTATTAATTATTGGAACGATTAATTGAGATGCTGTTTTTACTGAGTGAAAGTTGTTGAGTATTCCTTTTAGCTATGTAGGTTTTCTTTTAACCTGCGCTCAATGGGTAAATGTCATTAACAGTATAATGAAAAAATAAATTTCCCCATACTAATTTGCATACAAACATGAAACGGCTTGTGCTAAATCAGTTTTAATCCAAATGAGCTCAAATTTTCAGAGGACACTCAGAACATGGTAAAGAATCAGATGACCACTGTGGAGCAAAATCTAATTTTTGAACCACCCTAATAGTTATCCTGTTGATCTTTCTGAAGATGAAGGTAAGTATTATAATACAACAATCGTAGGCGAGTGAAGCTAACTGACTTTTACCCAGGTGAGGATATTGATGGATCACGGATGACGTCGGTTCCAATCATATAATCACCGGAATTATAATCAGGACTTTTGGAAAATCCGAGAACACCCTCGTAAAAGTTACTGCGCTTCCGTAGTGGAAGAATTACGGTGACCTCATTTATTCCAATGGCCTCAAAAACTGGAATCAAATCAATGTACATGAATAACTTGAAGTAAACAATTACGATTGGTGTTGTCTTTCTCTGCAATTCGTCTGTTGTTTAGAAGATTCAAAATTACTCAATAATAACAGAGCACTAATTCATGAAGTTGTTAATCGGTTGCATTATTGTTAATTTCAAACTTTATGTTTTTATTGCATTATATTGAAACATTAGTTATAACATGGAGAAGAAAAACATGGGTGACAACACTATCACATATTTATAACTTATGGTTGGCAACTAACTGAGATACAACTAATTTGCAACGCATTTGAATTTTTTTTTAATGCTATGAAGTTTCATGTGTTACTTGGGTTCTTCATTCTTCCTTCTTCCTTCTTCCTTCTTCCTTCTTCCTTCTTCCTTCTTCCTTCTTCCTTCTTCCTTCTTCCTTCTTCTTTCTTCCTTCTTCCTTCTTCCTTTTTCCTTCCTCCTTCTTCCTTCTTCCTTCTTTCTTTTTACTTCTCCTTCTTCCTTTTTCCTTCTTCCTTCTTCCTTCTTTCTTCTTCCATCTTCCTTCTTCCATCTTCCTTCTTTCTTCTTTTTTCTTCATTCTTTCTTCTTCCTTCTTCGTTCTTCCGACCTCCTTCTTCCTTATTCCTTCTTCTTTATTCCTTCTTCCTTCTTCCTTATTCCTTCTTCTTTATTCCTTCTTCCTTCTTCATTCTTACTTCTTCCTTCGTCCTACTTCATTCTTCCATCTTTCTTTTTCCTTCTTTTTTTTCTTCTTCTTCCTTCTTCCTTTTTCCTTCTTCATTCTTCCTGCTTCCTTCTTTCTTCTTCCTTCTTCATTCTTACTTCTCCCGCCTTTCTCCTTTTTTCTTCTTGCGTTCTACTTCTTCCTCACTTCGCACTACTTACTTCTCACTCCCCAGTTCCAATTCGGCCTAATGGCCATTCGGCCTAATGACCGTTCGGCCTAAATTCAATGCTATCCTTTGTTTTTTTGCTCTTGCTTTGTCGTTGTTAATTCACTGCGCAACAAATTATGAAAAAAAAAATTGCTTCAAAATGAATCCAAAAATTGACTGAGGCTTGACCCCTGGTGAAAGAATATTTGAAAAAAATTGGAACGTGTTTTCAAAATCCAATCGCAAAGAGAGAAAAGAACCGCACAGCACGAAAGCACGATGCGGTCTGAATTGAAATTTGTTCGTTTTAGATAATTAGGGACATATGGACCCAAACTAACAAAGGCTTTTATTTTTTTTATTGGAGGTTTAGAGCTTAGGCAAATCAGAAGATGATTCACTCTTCTAAGCAAAGCATTTAGCCGAAATAAATAGAAAGAGGCTCCATTTTTAAAGAATGATATTTAGTTAGGTTTATGTGCCCTAAATCCAATCAACAATATGTGCTAACTATTTTTTTATGCCTTTCTGTGCCAAGGGCGTGAACGATAGTAGGTTCAGTTTTCTGCTGATTGCAAAAAGAAGGAGTTCCTGGAGGAACTTCCGTAGGAATTTCTGGACAAACTGCTGGAGAAACTCTTGGAACTTCCACAAAAATTTATAGAGGAACTTCCGGAGGAATTCCTGGAGGAACTTCCAGAGGATTTCCTGGAGGAGCATCTGGAGGAACTTCCGGAAGAATTTTTGGAGTAACTTCCGAAGTAATTCCTGGAGAAACTTCTGGAGGAAGTTCCTGGAAGAACTTTCGGAAGAACTCCTGAAGGAACTAAAGGAGGAATTTCCGTAGGAATTTGTGGACGAAGTTCTGGAGAAATTATTGGAGGAAATTTTACAGGAATTCCTAGAGGAGCTTCCGGAGATATTCCTAGAGGAACTTCCGGAGATATTCTTAGAAGAACTTCCGGAGATATTCCTGGAGGAACTTTCAGAGGAATTCCTGGAGGACCTTCTGGAGGAATTCCTGGAGGAACTTCCGGAAGAATTCCTGGAGGAACTTCTGGAGGAATTTGTGGAGGAACTTCCGGAGGAATTCCTGGAGGAACTTCGGGAGGAATTCCTTGAGGAACTTCCGGAGGAATTCCTGGAGGAACTTCCGTAGGAATTTCTGGACAAACTGCTTGAGAAAATCTTGGAACTTCCACAAAAATTTATAGAGGAACTTCCGGAGGAATTCCTGGAGGAACTTCCGGAGATATTCCTAGAGGAACTTCCGGAGATATTCCTGGAGGAACTTCCAGAGGATTTCCTGGAGGAGCATCTGGAGGAACTTCCGGAAGAATTTTTGGAGTAACTTCCGAAGTAATTCCTGGAGAAACTTCTGGAGGAAGTTCCTGGAAAAACTTTCGGAAGAACTCCTGAAGGAACTAAAGGAGGAATTTCCGTAGGAATTTGTGGACGAAGTTCCGGAGAAATTATTGGAGGAAATTTTACAGAAATTCCTAGAGGAGCTTCCGGAGATATTCCTAGAGGAACTTCCGGAGATATTCTTAGAGGAACTTCCGGAGATATTCCTGGAGGAACTTCCAGAGGAATTCTTGGAGGACCTTCCGGAGGAATTCCTGGAGGAACTTCCGGAAGAATTCCTGGAGGAACTTCCGGAGGAATTCGTGGAGGAACTTCCGGAGGAATTCCTGGAGGAACTTCGGGAGGAATTCCTTGAGGAACTTCCGGAGGAATTCCTGGAGGAACTTGGCTAGTCCCGGTAGTCCCTTCAAAAATTCTTAAGAAAGTTTCTCCAGGAATTCCCCTGGAAGTTTTCAAAGCAAATCTCCGGGAAGTCCTGTAGCTTCTTCAATAATTACCCGTCACATATCTCCTTCAATTCTCTTTGCAGTCCCTCCAAAAATTCATCCAAAAGCACTCCATAAATTACTTCGCAAACTATACAGAAATAATCATGAGGACTCTTAAGATATTTCTTCTAGCTTGCTTCCTAAATTCATGTGGAATTTTTTCGAAAAATTGTCCAAGAATTCTTGAAAAACTTCTTATGGAAATTCAATTGCCAAATATAGATCAAAAAAAATTACGCGCATTAATCTGGGAATCCCTTCAGAAATTAACCTGGAAATTCCTATCCCAAAATTCCGCCAAAGATTCTCTTGGAAAGTCGTTCACAAATAAATTCTTTTGGAAATCGATTCTCTAGAAATTTCTTTCGAAAATCTTTCGAAAATCTCTCCAAGAACTGCTTTACAAATTCCTCCATGAATCTCCCAGGAAATTTCTCTGGAAATCGGAAAATTCTCCAGACTTTATCCAAAAATTCGTCCTGAAAAATCTAGAGAACTTTTCTGGGAAATTGTATTGAAAACTCCTTTGGCATATCATATGAAAATTATTTCGGAAATTCTCCCGCTTTATCTTCAGAGATTTCTTCAGAAAATTCTCATAAAAATACCTACAAGAACATCAGCGGAAACTCTTCCAGAAATATATCTAAATGTTTCCCTGGAAATTTCTCTAGAAAATCTTTCAAGGCACTGCTCCGGGTAATTCCACTTTCATGAAGAATTCACGTCCGAATTTTATTATTATTATTATCTTTATTAGTGAGGTTTTCGGCCCTGGGCAGGTTCACCTCGTAAACGTCGGAATTTTCGTAGGAACATTCAAAGGAATTCATAAACGATTTTAATGAGCAATTCATGAAGAATTTCTTGAAAAAATATTGCAAAGAAATTCCGGGTTTGAAACTCAGAAGAAGTGTTTGTATAAATTCTTAAATGGATTTATTGTGGATTTCCCGATGGGCTTACGGGAGAAATTTTCGAAGAATCCTTACAAAAGTTTCTGAAGAAATTTTAGAAGTAGACATACCTACCTGGATACCTGGTTGGCTACAGCGTCGATACACCTATGTCTGGGGTATTGTAGAGCTTCATAATCGTCGGTCTTGGGCGATGTTCCTCCAGTTTCCCCGAAAGTTCAGGGTCCCTAGGTCCAATTCCACCGCGTGCAGCCAGCGTGTTCGTGGCCTTCCACGAAGTCGCCGGCCCCTATCTGGTTCTCCGTTGAATATTGTTTCCGCTATTCTCTCTTCTGACATTCGCACTAAGAGACCAGCCCCCTGAAGTCTGCCGTATTTTTTACGATTCACAATATTTTCTTCTTTGTATACACACCATTTTCTAGTTTCCCTTCGAAAAACCCGAAACCCCGAAAAACCCCGAAAGCTCTCCGGTCCGCCTCTTTTAATGTCCATGCTTCATGTCAATAAAGGGTCACTGGTAGAATCAAAGTTTTGTATAGAGCAAATTTCGTTTCCGTCTGCATGTTGCGGGACCTAAGCTGGTTACGTAATCCGTAAAAGGCCCAATTCGCAGCATCAATACGTTTTTTCACTTCACGGGAAACGTCATTGTCACATGTCACAAGCGTTCCAAGGTAAAAGAAATTCTTCAACAACTTCAAACATATCCCCATCAAGCACTACCTCAGCACCAACACCACTAGCTCTTCCCCTATCTCTACCTGCCACCATGTACTTTGTCTTGGTAGAGTTAATGGTTAAGCCTATCCTCGCCGTTTCCCTCTTCAGTGGGACAAAAGCCTTCACTACTGCTCTGCGATCGATTCCAATAAGGTCGATATCGTCCGCAAAGCCCAGGAGCATATGCGACTGTGTGATGATATTGCCGTTCCTCTGCACGCCAGATATCCTAATAGCGCATTCGAGTGTAATGTTGAACAATAAATTCGAAAGTGCATCACCCTGCTTCAATCCGTATAAGGTCACAAACGAGGTTGACACTTCGTCTGCAATCCAAATACTTGATTTTGAGCCATCCAACTTTGCACGTATCAGCAGTATCAGCGGTGTAATAAGCATATGATCCTGATTTCCATGAACATGAGATCCAAAGTCCAAAGGTTCTTCAAAATAATCTTGAGTCAAGATGCACAATGACAATAAGGTTAAGCTGTGATTTGTTCTGCGTACACGGACTTCGATGATCAAGTACAGTCAAACCTCCATGAGTCGATGTTCTATGATTCGATATCGAGTCATGGAAGCAAATTATGCCATATTAAACAATAATTCCTGGGTTACTGCTCTCCAAGGAATTTCTCTTCCACTTTATATCGATGAATCGATGGTTCCTTCAATATTGACTCATGGAGGTTTGACTGTAGTTCAATCGTTACTGTTTACAGGACATTTAGTTGAACCTAAAAGGTCTGTAGTAGCTCAGTCATATCAATATCAACTCAATGAAGCTACTTGGATATCATATCATACACCATTCATAAGTTGGTTCATGGGTTAGATCACATAATCCGAGCTCTAAAAAGGGTCTATAATACAATCGATCTTCTATGAGTCGATTGGTTGATCGGGTAGATGGCATGTTCTTAACTCTAGGACGTTTCGGAGAACCAAAAATACCTGTAGTAGTTTCTCAAAGTAATGAGTGAAATCTTATCGGCTCAATGGACCTGGGATGTTTAGCGCTGCACGAATAGTGCTTGGTTGATCGGGTAGATGATCCGGGTAGACCCTGAAATAGGTTACGTTAATTTGAAACTCGATACTTTCATGTCTTATGATCTCATTGATATTTTTGGACATATTATCAGCTTTGGACATTTTGTTTCTAGACATATTTTCTTATGCATTCAAAGATATGTACTCCAGAACAGTTTGGACGACCTAGGACATCCGAAAAAAAAAAATATTTCAACACCTTTTTAGTTCTTTCTCTACTAGTTTTAGCAAATCTGTACGTGGGCGTAAAATCCCAGATCTGTACCTTAAATCAATGTAAAAAAAGTCGTTCTGAAAGGGTTGAATGACGTATGAGTTTAGCTGAAAATATGTAGGGCAACGGTTCGAGAATTCATCTCATAGCTCCCATATTCCCCATCGAAAACAAAGCAGTGAAAAAAAATTGGATTTGTTTTTCATTTTTGTTATTTTTTCAACATTGAGCACGGATTTTAGCAAAAAGAAGCGACGAGCTTGGTGCTGTAGGAATTAGGTGAATATAGACTTAACAGTGAAAATGCTATCGGCATGTTAAAAAATATTCGGCTGCGTGGTACATTTTCACGCCGATTCATTTTTGACGGCGACGGCGCACAAGTCAAAAACAGACATCACCTCAGTTTGTCGAGCTTAGTCGATCGGTATATTACACTTTGGGTCTCCGGGCTTTCTATTAAAAGTTCTTTTTTCGAGCAATCATATAGCCTTCGGTACAACTTTGTTATACGAGAAAGACAAAAATTTACAAAAATAGTGGCAATGCATATTAATATAGTGATTTTTTTCAATAGATTTTATGTTGCACGCCAGGTGGAATAATCTGGGTTTTTCATTTCACTTTGTACCCCTGGGAGCACGGAATCCAGATCGTACAACTTAGGATAGGTCCAGACGGTTTCACCATTGCTGTTGTCCATGAACAGGCTCATCCGTTACCTCACTGGCAATCTTGCTGGTCGTCAGAGGCGATACTCCAAATCTAACACGGATAAGAGCCCAGGCTGCTGTTAGAGTGGTCCTCTGCTGGTCCACTTCCGACGGTTTCACCACTTGGGTCAACAGATGAGCGATAGAATACGTCTTGAGTAGCAGACATCAACTTTCAGGTCCGACAACTATGTTAGCGGAGCAGTTGCATTTGCATACAGAACACATCGAACACATTGGCTGTAAGCATCGGTATACGGATGGATTTGTCTTCAATTTTTGCAGTGCTGCAAAGCGAATAATCCAAAAACCACTGGATCCAGAGCATCTTTGCTAATCAGTAGCAGTCCACAACCTTGAGCTGCAATGTCAACAAAAAAGCTTACGAGTTCTGAGCATTTATGCGACACCACTCTTATACATAAAAATTCAAACGATTTTCACTCTTATTGAGCATTTATGCAAGATTTTCAATCGCTTGGAGCATTTATGTGAGTACGCACTGACTATTTATGGAAGCTCATAATACTTAAAAACATCGGCGAATATCAATCACTCTGAGCATTTATGCAGGTACCAGTCAAGCTCATAAAATATTGTCTGTTTTAAATGCATTGTCTACTTCCTTGTAACAGTTAACATTGAGGATAAACTTTGTTGAAGCTGTGGTATTTTTTTCGTTCAGCTAATCTTTATTTAAGTAGGATGTAGGGGAGAACGGTCCAAAATGCACCCCTGGGGCAAAATGGCCTCACTCTTAAAATCACTCATATAATCTGTTATAGTACAATTATGAACAAATATTACCATTACAATTCATAATTAGTTATCCATCATTGAGCTCCATTGGAAAAAATTGGCAAAATCCCTTCATATTCACTCAAATTTAACGATTTGCAATTTTTCCACCACATCCGTAAGATTGTAGTTCAATCCATTAAGAAAAACAAACAACCATGCTGTGGTAGTGCTGAGGAGATAATGATAGTTGCAAAATGTGTAGGACGTTTCCCACCGTGCTAAGATGTGAACCTGCAGTAGTATCATCTCGGTAAACAATACCGTGAACGCGTTCCGAAAATTCCATTGGAAAAACGAACTGTCACTCTCTTGTTTGGAAAGGGAGGAAAGAGAATAACGGAAGTGAGTGGAATTGAACTGGAATGCGAGCGAGAGAGGAAAATCGAGATCAGTCAGTCAGTTAGTCGGATATACTGAAGCGCATCGGACGCGTTTAAAATTTGCGGGAAAAATGCTCGGCACTTTTGGCCTGTAACTGCAGCTGCATTCGGCTGGTCCAGTTACGACACATGCGTTCACCATCATTTTACATGAAATTGAGTCATTTTAGACCACCATTCGGGCGTTTTGCTCCAAGCCTATTTTTAAAACATTTTTTAAATGCGTTAGAAAGTCATGAAAACCTTATTGTTTTGAATAGGAGATCATTGTGAAATGTAGCTGGGTTTGTAAATTTTGCAGCTGTACGTTGAAATGGTTGGGTATTTTTGTTTATATGGGCGAAAACATCGAAAAAGCTTAAGAAGTGCATTTTGGACCGTTCTCCCCTAATTCATTCATCCACATTTTAGCTCCTGCCACCTCCCACCTTTCCCATTGGCTCCACCACTGATTTTATGTATTCTTTAATCTCTGTCCTTCTCGCTGGTCTCTTCAATATTCAAGGGGCCGTTCACAGATTACGTAACGCTGTAGGGCGAGGGGACGGTTCATACAAAAAAATCTTCCATACAAAATGTGTTACAAGGGGAGGAAAGGGGTCGGAAGTTGTCAAAATTTTCATTGCGATATTTGTAAACGGCCAATAAATGTGAAGAATCGACTGAGAGGGCTTTGAGCAATTAAGTTGGGGTACTTTACTAACCAATATCGTATATGATGCAACTCACTCATTCTATGCGGAAGTACGTATATTGTCTCCATTTTTGCACCGTATGTGACATTATATACGATCTTGTGTTGACTGGGATACATAGCAAAGCTTTCGATTAGAATCTGAGGAAATGCTTAAAGAATGCCATGTTGATAAGCAGGCCAAGCATTTTTATGATTATTAGTTAGTAAAGTACCCCAACTTAATTGTTCTAAGCGCTCTCAGTCGATTCTCCACATTTATTGGCCGTTCACAATTTACGTAATGAAAATTTTGACCTCTTCCGACTCCTTTCCTCCTTCTTGTAACACATTTTGTATGTAGGATTTTTTTTTCTTTTGTTTGAACCGTATGTCTATTAGAGTGGGGCGCAGTTGTATGGAAAAACGCAAACTTCGTCCGATCAAGTGAGATCAAGGTTTTTCTGAATCGTTTTGGGACCCCAATCAACTGTGCAAAATATGGGCTCGATTGGTTGCAACTTCGCATGCCGCATCGCGTTTTAAATTTACATGGAGATTAGTATGGGAAAACGGACTTTTTTACATTTTTGCTCTTAGCGGCTTCAATTTATCATCAATCACGTGACTCAATACGTTAGCATATAGTCTGGAAGATGCCGAAAGACTTTGCGGAAGAAGGTACGTAGCTGGAAGGTCTACAAAAAATGTTATTACGTTTCGAAAATTGATTGTTTAAACCATTTGCAAGAAATCAATGTTTCTGCCAGCACTACCGGACAACTTATGGTTATCGAAGGGCAAAACCTATCTTCCTTCTTGTCCGTTTTTTTTCTTTGTGAAATTATTTTGGATAACTTCTATTAGCTCTAAAGCCCTGTAAGATGAATTATTTTGAAATAACACTCAGTTAAATTATTGGTCTACGTAGTACGGCAGTGCTGGCAGAATAAACGATTTTTTGCATATTGTTTGAACACTTAATGTTCGAAGCGTTATAACTTTTTTCGTGGACGTTCCAGCAAAGTTTTTCGGCATCTTTTGGGTTATACTTTGACGCAATGTGCCACTTGATTTACGATGAACTGAAACCTCTAGTAGTAGAAATGCAAAAATATACGTTCTCTCATACTAATTTCCATACAAACTTCAAACGCGATGCGGAAAGCGAGAAAGCAACCAATCGGTCCCAAATTCTGCACAGTTGTTCAGGACCCAGAATGTCTTCGAAAAACCATTGATTTGAAAAAAGGACCATGCCGCCCCACTCTAATGTCCATGGAGTCGAGAATGTTTCCTACCTCAAAACCCGGAACCGAGAATCGAACTCGCCATCTGCGGCTTTGTAATCCTACCCATTTGTAAGGCTAAATGGAGAATCTACTGGAGACGTACACCGCTGTTTATTTCAAATATTTTTTTTTTCCAAAAAGTTTTTTACGCGGTTTTTTAGAATGGTCAGGGAAATAATGAAAACCGCAACAATCGATTTTGAATGAAGACGGCGGATTTTGGGATTTACTTGGTTTTCAGGATTTACGCGGTTTTAATTTACGCTGAACGTATTTATTCTTCGCATAAAAAACTACTTCAGTGTAAACTTATGCAAGATTTTATGTGTACATATATTTATACAGGACGCACGTGCAGCTTAACTTTAGGCAATTAATTATAAATATTCCAGATAGGTAGTAGTCTGTCATTCGTCACTTGTCATTATTTTTTTATCAATTGATTGACAAATACTCTCCATCTCTTAGCATCCATTGGAAATTCATGATCCAACCCCGCAACAACGAAGCAATCAATGGATCGCCCATTCAAAACTCTCTCCAGAATTTAACTCAAGTCGAGAGGCCCGGCTGATAACGACGATCCTATTCAGATTCGCAAGCATCGCGCACTTGAACTCGCATCCACAGAGACCCAGGTCTCTCCCCCAGTTCTCCCGCGGTATTCGTACGCTATAAAACACGACGGGCAACCGAGCGGCAACGTTTAGTGCCGTGCCGATCGCGGTTCCGAGTAGTGTTGCGTCGTCGCTGGTTGATTGAAGTTCGGTGTCGAAGAGATGTGCGGGCGCTTATCGCTGTTGGTGCTGGCCGGGCTCGTGGCCGTTGCCCTGGCCGCCGGTTCGAATCTGGAGGAGGACGAACTGGCTGCTTCCAAGTACGTGACCGACCTGGAGCAGGAGATTCTGTCCCGCAACAACGAAGCCACCGAGGCGTCCTGGGCCTACGAATCGAACCTGACCGAGGAGAACCTGAAGAAACGGAACGAGATCCAGACGCAAAATGCTAATTATTTTAAGGTGATTTTTTTTTATTCTGCTCACTAATGAGGGGGTGGACAAGATGATTGAGCGCAACGACAACTTATGTGGTCAGTCACGACCGCGTCATTTGCATTGATGGGTTGACATGGTGGGGCAATGCTTTTACACTAGTTTACAAAAGTTTCGCGCTTTTGAATCGAATAATTGTGTAGATTTCGGAAATGTGATCAGAAAATTATTGAAGATAGTACCATTCTCGAATGCGCCTTAATACCAAATATGTATCTTCTACACTTCAGAATCACAGCTTCATGAGTTGTGTGGTGGTTGAATGTTTCAAAAGTTCGAAACTACTGTGAACTTGTGTATTTGAGTGGCTGTTTTTTGATGGCGTGACCGGTTTGATTGGATGTGGTCAAATAGAAAGGTGTGCCAAGAACAGAAGATGCAGATGGAAAAAGTCGATCTGTAAGCTATTGGGCACTTTCTTTGGTGAACCTGAATATCAGGTTTGCCGGATAAATTTCAATCTTGATGTTCTACTTCGAGCCTCTCAAGAAAAAGATTGTACGCCTACCCTCATATGGCTGGGATTTGTTGTGATTGTAAATGATGCGCTTCGTTGCGGACTCATGGTTCATTAAGAGGCACACGTCGGGTGCGAAGTAAGAAAATGAAACCGTATAATCGCTGCAGAAAATTTGAAACTCCTAATTATGATTATGAATTAAGATTGGCTATGACGATCGGTGACCTAGTGAGTGTGATTGATTTATCATTTTATACGGTTGACGGCATTTTAAAGCTAATCAAATGCGTGGATTATTAGTCATTGCGGAAGTTGTTGATATTTTCCTTCTTTGAAAATAAGTGAGTTGTTTTGAAAATTTGAGCCTAATTATGGTTTTTTTTTTCATTATTTTGCAGAAAGTGGAACATTTTTAGAATTAAATTGATTTTTTTCAACAGATTTGTATCAAATATATTTTACATTGCTCTCGTGGCATAACATCCACAACTGGGAAATTACCGTCTAATTACTTAAAACTTAGTGTTTAATAAGCACTTTTACAGTTGTTAAGAGCAAGTTTCTAATATCCGTGTATCATGTGTATCATGGAAGTTAAGACAATTTCCAAGATTGGACAGACAATCGAACCTAGGTATATTCAGTATGGTTCTACCTTATTGCCACATATTTTACCGCTAGGCCAAGTAAAGCTCTATATGAGTGACAGCAATAGAAGCAAAACTGGAATTGTTACCACGAATTCGCCCTTATTCGATGTTCTCTTTTTCGAAAAGGTCGATTAGGTATAACTCTATTAATCTACTAAACTAGGTCTCGTTAGACGTTGAAATCAAAAAGTATAACAAAACAAAATTGTAAAAACTTTGACTTTGCATTAGCAGATAGTGTTACCATTGAAAATTTAGCCCAGATTGTTTGTACACATCTAAGCTACGCGGAGGGGTGAATGAACTGATTTCAATGAAATTGCGTTATGAATCAGCTGAACGGCTGTCTGGGATTGTCAATTAATCTCACTGCGCAATTTACAATGACTCAAACATTTCATTGTCATTGCAGACAGTTGAATACAATGCGAAGTTTTTTGTCAGTGTGTTGAACAAATAGAAAAGCGAATTGCGTAATGCTCAGAGAAAGTTTCAAATGAAAATAAGAGATTTTTTTTTAAAGCGAAATGCGAAATTTCATTTCACAACTATCATAAACAATACTTATATAGTTAATAAAGTGGTCCCACAGAAACTCATGGAAGAAAATTATACTTGGATGCAATATGGACTATCACATTAAAACAGCTTTAAAAAAATGTTTCATCATCTTCTCTACATTTCTATAACCCTTAACCACCATCCCTTAAATAATTATTCATATGATGTTCTACTGCCTCAAATATTTTGGATCGAACAGAATTTGGTATTCGTCAAGTCATTTAGATAATCCATATTAAGTAGCCAATTCGTTAACTAACCAATGTTTTTGACTTTCTCGTACAACAAAGTTGTACTGAAAGGCTATCATTTTACTCCGGAAACGAATTTTTTATATGAGTCTCGGAGATCTACAGTGTTATATACCAATCGCCTCAACTCGACGAGCTGACCAAAAGTCTGTCTGTCCATGTGTAGTAAGACGCCATTGTTAATTGACAATATGGTATTGGAAACGACTAGAAATAGCAATTTCTACATAATTGACACTGTTATGTCATACGGGACACACACACATACAAAACAAAACGTAGTTTTTTAAATCCCTGAAGAAGGTGAAATATACTCCGAAACGTCGGAAAATAGACGCAACAACGTTTTGCGGCTTTATAAGACTAAAAGAGCCGATAAAAGTAAAAAAAAATGTTATTATCTTTGGAAACAATTTTTCAAAACCGATGCTGCGTGATTGGTCGTTTATTTTTATGAATCCTTTTGTGATTTTTTGTAGCAATCGAATCAAAACTAACATATTTCGGTCTATATTGATGGAAGAACCACAGGGAGTCTTATCTTTTGTACGTGTCAGTGTTTTTGAAAAACAAATTTCTGGCTAATGTTTTGTCATTTGTTTGACTCGGTCACGCACGCCAGAGGACCAATCATATTTGCCCATTTATGTATGCAGTTGATCAATTCGGGCGTTATAGATAAGTGATCCTGTCTTTCTTTTCCTTTTAGTTTTTTGACCAGTTGACTATTTTAGTCAGATTATTAATATGGGTAGTATGCTCAATTTAAAGTTAATCAATTCGGCTAGTTGAATAATCCTATTGATAGTTCGATCAAAACTGGTGGAGTATGGTTCATAAAATTACATTGAACGGTATTAGACAGGCGGCTGCAGAAATTTAACAAAATCACAGTAGTAATGCAAATAATATCAGTTCGAATTGAAATTGACCTTCTAGAATATAGACCAGAGTTAAACTCACGGGTCGCAATAAGTTGAGTACGGTTCATTGATATGTTTTGATAAATCAAAATCGGAAAACGGTAGTTTTAGTTTAAACAATATTTTGAAACTTTATTCAATTACGTGTTGATATTATTAAATTACAATGACTAAAATAAAATCTCCCACTACAAATGAGTAATCTTCCATAGAATATTGCTGTTAAGGAAATCAGTGTAGAAACAATTATAAAATATGAAAAATTCTTTAGAAAGTACAGAATTCCCATAAACATAGGAAAGTTTTCCAAAGCCAAGAAGCAATTAGTTAGAAGCAGCAACGTAAAAGTTGCAATTACAGAGGAGTTTTGCTTAAAAGAATCACATTTTTCCATCGAAAAAAAAGAACTATGCATAAAAAATTTGAATTTATAATCAACTAGCTCGGCCCGGAGAAATTCGTACCACCAAAAATTGATAAATTTTCTGATACTTTTTTTTGCGTACCGTCATCGGGGGTGACAATGGGTCTGATGGGTGAAACAGTGACCCATTCTCACCCACATTTGACCCATTGTCATCCCCGACATTTAGAAAACAAATTGATCCTTCAAAAAGGTTTTTTTTTACAGTTTTCAACAACAATAAACAGACAAAAGTAAGCACAAATCGATTTTTTAAATTTAAAAATTCCATGTAAATTTTGAAGCTTTTAGAAATTTTAAAATTTAATGCAATTTGTTCGAAAAACCATTTAATCGAGTTTTGGTTTTCAAATTATTCCAGTTTCATCATAGCATGTTTCCTTGTAGATAGAAGAAGAAAACGAATATAAATTAACAAAAATTGGGTTTATTCTTCTTGAGTGATGCGCGGTCGTACAAATGTCAACTTTTTTCTATATATAGATCTTTGCAAAATTTGTGAGAGATTTTATTGAAAAGCAGGTAACCACTTTTCCTCAGTGGGGCTTGAGCTCACGACACTCAGTACTATGGCGCTTTCTCCAAATACATGGTCCTTGGGTAGACTGAGAGGTGAGTAATGAGAAGTAAGTTCTTTCTCTTTCTTCTTATTTTTTTCTTCGTTTTCCTGTACCCCTTCTTCCAGCTTCCTCGTTCCTTCTATCTTCTTCCTTCCTCATATTATCCACCTTCTTTGTAAAAAAGAAGAAATACATTATTTTTTCTTTCTTTAATCTTTCTTCTTCCTTCTTCTGATTTACCTTCTGGCTTCTTCTTTCTACCTTTTGCTTTTTACCTTTTTTTTCTTTCTTCCATTTCCTACTTCTTCTTCCTTTTGCCTTCTGTCTTCTGTATTCTTCCTTCTGCTTTGTACCTTTATTTTTTTTCCTTCTTATTCTTCTTCCTCTTCAAATCCTTCTTCTTTTTATTCCTACTTTTATCCTTCTTTCTTCTCCATTCTTCCTCCTTTCTTCTCCTTTCTTTATTCTTCCTCTTCTTATTTTGTTCTTTCTATTTCTTTCTTCTTTCCTTCTTCTTCATTAATCCCTCTTCCTCCATTCTTCTGTATTTCTTCTTTCTATCCATTTTCTGTTTTTAGCTTCCTCTAAACTTCTTTCTTCCTCCCTTCTTCTTCTTTCTTTCTTCTTCCTTCTTAACTGTTCCTTACTCCTTTATCCTTCTCCCATTCCTTCCTCTTTCCTTTTTCTGCCTTCTTCCTTCTTCCTTTTTCCTTCTCCTTTCGCCTTCTTCCTTCTACCTTCATTTTTATTCTCCCTTCTTTCTTTAATTTTTCTTCCTTCTTTCTTCTTTACTCTACTTCTTGTTCTTTCTACCTTCTTCCTTATTCCTTTTCATTCTTGGTTTTACCATTATCCTTCTTCATTTTTCTTTATGATCTTCCTTTCTAACTTCTCACTTTTTATTTCTTACTTCGGATTGTTCATTTCCCATTTCTCGCTTATCATTTGGCCTATCAACCATTCGGCCTCATAGCCTTTAGCCTAACGGCCTTTAGCTTTATGTTTAATGCTTGCTAATTGCTTCTTTGTTTTTGGGAAAATCTCTGATAGGTATTTATTTTTTGGCATTACATGGGAAAATTTTATATTCATTTTTTGCTTCTTCCTTGATACATTTGATGGCCATATCTTATTTTTCAGTGGAAACTTTCTAAATAATAATTACATTTTATTTTATTTCCATCGAAAATAAAGCTTTGAAACGATATTTCTTCATGATAATTTTTATTAGACGCTTTAAAAAATAACCGAATTCATGAAATATAATGAAATAGTCGACGTTATTTAATTTTTTACAGGGGAGATTTCGGCAGAGATGTATGATATCTCAACGAGAATTGCCGAAAGTAAGCAACATATCCACCAGGATTTTTTGAGAACAGTAGTAGTGCTGTATTACAATACACTGACGGCTGTTTTTTTCGCGGGTGATACAAATCACATAAATCCAAATATTTGCATGAAAATCGACTCTAATAAGAATAGGTTTATTGCCGTTCTCACGTTTCCTCCTTGCTTTTTAAAAAGTGCTCAAAAACCGCGTGAATCTAAAGATTCGGACAGAAACCGCGTGAAGATAAATTTTCGTGAAGAGCGACTTACTTAATTATGGTGCAAAAATATCCACAAGGCCACATGGAGATCACCTAATCAAGAAACGGAAAACCAAATCGACCACGTTCTAATCGACGGTAAATTCTTCTCCGACATCACGAACGTCCGCACTTACCGCAGTGCAAATATTGAATCCGACCACTACCTCGTTGCAGTGTGCCTGCGCTCAAAGCTCTCGACGGTGTACAACATGCGTCGAAGTCGGACGCCGCGGCATAACAAGACGGTAGACTAGCCCAAGAATACGTGCAGCAGCTGGAAGTGCCCAACGGAAGAGCAGCTAGGCGCAACGTCTCTTGAAGATGGCTGGAGAGATATTCGATCCGTCATTGGTAGCACCGAAACCGCTGCACTTGGCACGGTGCCCCCGGATCAGAGAAACGACTGGTATGACGGCGAATGTGAGCAGTTAGTAGAAGAGAAGAATGCAGCATGGGCGAGATTGCTGCAACACCGCACGAAGGCGAACGAGGCACGACTTAAACGGACGCGGAACAGACAAATCTCGATTTTCCGGAGGAAAATGTGCCAGCAGGAAGATCGAAACCGTGAAGAGATGGAGCAACTGTACCGCGCTAATAACGTACGAAAGTTCTACGAGAAGTTAAACCGTTCACGTAAGGGCCACGTGCCACAGCCCGATATGTGTAAGGAAATAAAGGGGAACCTTCTTACAAACGAGCGTGAGGTGATCCAAAAGTGGCGGCAGCACTACGAAGAGCACCTGAATTGCGATGTGGCAGACAACGGTGGCGGTACAGTAATGAACCTAGGAGCACGCGCGCAGGACATGCTTCCGGCAGGCTTGACAAAACTCCTCACCCTCGCTAGAGTCAAATAAATCATCATCAGCAAAATGCTGCCTTCGCATCCTCACAATTGAGTGGAAGCGTAAAAAAGCAGAGGTACAAAAACGCAGAGTGAGGAAAAGCAAAATAAAAACACATGTGAGTGAGGCGTCGGGCGAAAGAGCATTCATTGAGCCTCCGGAGCGACGCTTTGTATGTGAAAAAATCTTGGAGGCCGGTTTGAGTGTGAGTGTAAGTGAGTGACGCACCACAAGAAAAAGATGAACAGATAGACTCGCTCTTGTTTTGCGACGCACAAGCTCGGGTTTAATGATGCACAATGTTGTGAGTTTTGATGCTTACTTCTGCTCCTCAAAAAAACTCTTGCTCTTGCTCATTTTCTACTCGGCGAGGAGTTTTTGGCAAGCCTGGCTTCCGGAGGAAAGGATGACTTCCGGCTCTGAATCTCCAGGAAATCCAGGAGGAGATCGTCCGGCTGAAAAACAACAAAGCCCCTGGAGTTGACCAACTACCAGGAGAACTGTTTAAACACGCTGTTTAAACACTGGCTAGAGCGCTGCACTGATTACCAAGGTTTGGGAGGATGAGATTCTACCGCAGGAGGGGATGGAAGGTGTGGTGTGTCCCATCTACAAAAAGGGCGATAAGCTGGATTGTAGCAACTATCGCGCAATCACATTGCTGAAATCCGCCTACAAGGTACTCTCCCAAATTTTATGCCGTCTACTAGCACCAATTGCAAGGCCGTTCGTGGGGCAGTACCAGGCGGGTTTTATGGGCGAACGCTCCACCACGGATCAGGTGTTCGCCATTCGCCATTCGCAAGTATTGCAGAAATGCCGCGAATACAACGTGCCCAAACATCATCTATTCATCGACTTCAAAGCCGCATATGATACAATCGATCGGGACCAGCTATGGCAGCTAATGCACGAAAACGAATTTCCGGATAAACTGATACGGTTGATCAAGGCGACGATGGATCGAGTGATGTGCGTAGATCGAGTTTCAGGGTCATTCTCGAGTACCTTCGAAACGCGCAGAGAGTTACGGCAAGGTGATGGTCTTTCGTGTCTGCTATTCAACATCGCTTTGGAGGGAGTAATACGAAGGGCAGGGATTGACACGAGTGGTTCGATTTTCACGAAGTCCGTCCAGTTATTTGGCTTCGCCGACGACATTGATATCATGGCACGTAACTTTGAGAGGATGGAGGAAGCCTACATCAGACTGAAAAGCGAAGCTAAACGGATTGGACTAATCATCAACACGTCGAAGACGAAGTATATGATAGGAAGAGGCACAAGAGAGGTCAATGTAAGCCACCCACCACGAGTTTCTATCGGTGGTGACGAAATCGAGGTGGTTGAAGAATTCGTGTACTTGGGCTCACTGGTGACCGCCGATAACGATACCAGCAGAGAAATTCGGAGACGCATAATGGCAGCAAATCGTACGTACTTTGGACTCCGCAAAACGCTCCGATCGAATAGAGTTCGCCGCCGTACCAAACTGACTATCTACAAAACGCTTATAAGACTTGTAGTTCTCTACGGACACGAGACCTGGACGATGCTCGTGGAGGACCAACGCGCACTGGGAGTTTTCGAAAGGAAAGTGTTGCGTACCATCTACTGTGGGGTGCAGATGGCGGGCGGTACGTGGAGGAGGCGAATGAACCACGAGTTGCTTCAGCTGTTGGGAGAACCATCCATTGTTCACACCGCGAAAATCGGAAGATTGCGGTGGACCGGGCACGTAGCAAGAATGTCGGACAATAATCCGGTGAAAATGGTTCTCGACAACGATCCGACGGGAACAAGAAGGCGAGGTGCACAGCGGGCAAGGTGGATCGATCAGGTGGAGGACGATTTGCGGACCCTCCGCAGACTGCGTGGCTGGCAAAGTGCAGCCATGGACCGAGCTGAATGGAGAAGACTTTTATGTGCAGCACAGGCCACTCCGGCCTTAGTCTGATAAATAAATAAATAAATAATACACCTCTGGTGATGCAAAGGGCCGACCTGAAAGATCTCCATCCTGTCGAGCTATCGCTTTAAACTGTTGCCAGGTTAGATTTCGGTTGACTACTTTTATTTCTTTATTGAGACTTCGCCGCTATGAGTCAGTGGGTCTGCCTCTGCTGCGATGTCCCGCTGGGTTCCAGTCTAATGCTTGTTTACAGATTTTGTTTCTACTACTGCCGATCCCGAGCTTCTGTTGCCATCGGCCTCTGGTGACAACGACAATAAAGCTCGTTGTTTGAGTTCCAGTTGTGAAGCCTGGTAGGCCCGAATTATGTACCGCAGATGTCTGTTGATAAACACCTGCAGCCGTTGAGTGATCTCCACTGATACACACCATGTTTCGCTAGCGTATAACAGCAGAGATTTCACGTTAATGCCAACGGCGCGCCGTCGTGATGCCACCGCCGGAGTAAAAGTGACTGCCACGCCGCTGCCGTCGATAATTTGGTTAGGAGTTGTTGGTGGCTTTAGGACAGAAGGTCGAAAGACAAAAGGTCGACGGACAAAAGGTCGACGGACAAAGGTCAAAGAGACAAAAGGGATAATAGGTCGAAGAGCCAAAGGGCGGTGGGTCACAAGGTTGAAAGGACAAAAGGTCGACGGAACAAAAGACCGAAGTGAAAAAAGGTCGAAAGCACAACAAGTCGAATGGACAAAACGTCGAAAGCAAAACATTTTAACACCTACTAGACAAGATATACGACAACAAGTTTGGAAACAGGTTTGTACACATGTACAGTAGGAATAGCCTTTTAATCCAAAGCTGTACATAACACAATTAATTGCATATTATTCGGTGATTCAACCGTACGAACAATAATGTTAATTAACACTCAAACACGCGTGCTGTTGTATTTTGTACAACACTAACGAAAACACATCTCTTATGGTACACAACATGAACGAGCCTGCATGAGCGTTCCAGGATTGCACGTGAACCGAACGGTTTATAATCATGGTTGTGCATATAAATATTGTATATTGGCGGGAGGATTTAGTGTTCAGATAAGAGGTTGTGAGTTCGAGATTGGACCATCGTTCTCATGAACAGTCTGCAGGTCGGATATCTAAATCGCTCGAAAAGATATCTTATACTACAAATTCCTTGTGGTCAGATACATTAATTCCATCGTAAAGCCATTCTAGCAACAACAAACATGGCCCAATATTCCTATTTGGCCTTCCCGGCCAGAAAAAATCACGATAATAAAGTATAAAGTATCCTCTTTTGCCAGTTATGACCCCCGATGAAGTTAGGTACCGTATTATTATGTCTGAAACTCGATTTTTGTAGAATTTATGCATATGCACAACATGTGATAGATTTAGTTAGGTGAAGATGTTGATCCAACGAAACCAGTACGGATGCTTGATTTGTCCAATCTTCACATGTGCTTTACTGTTGTATATCCACAGTCAAGCAAACCCACCTCGTTTCACACTCTATACAAATCCGCCCAGGCCGTTGTTCTAAATGGTCGGGATTCTGCCAAACCACACTAAGCGCCAACTTTACCCATTTTTTGCCAAAGCTTTCGTTTAGCAGATTTAATCATGACCATCTCAACCTTCCGAGACGGCCTAAAAATGCTTACCCATTCTCACCTGCCCTGTGTATACCTCTATAGCTAGAGTAATTGAAAAACACAAAATATCTGGCTGAAAATCTTTTCAACCATACAAATTCTTCGAAAATGATATATTCGACAGTCAGTGACATTCACAGTTCTAAAATATGTTCCAGAAAATAAAAAATGAAATTGCATAACTTGTTTTGTCATACGAGATAAAAATTCAATTGCCCCGAAGAAAATGATCCCACCAATCAATCATCGTTGTGTAAGACATTCTATTTGTGATCGAAACAATCGAGCTTGTTTACTCGTGTTTATCTCGAAACATATTACGAGTAGCCCAATAGGTCTTAATTACCTTATCAGATGCTCCTTGGTAGGTTGCTTCGAAGTAGTCTTTTTCCATAAATCTCTCATGCTTCCCCTCATCAGAATCATTCGATTAAATCAAACAACAGCACCGGCAATCTTACCTTGTGTCAATGGCACGAGTTTGTCATCGATCAAAATGAGACTTACCTCAACAACTGATCATCATCAGGTACAGCTGATTTGCCTTTATAATATCTCACTAAAAGTAGTCACATGAGAATTACTAATGCAAACAGACTCGGGGCTTCCTATATTGTTCGAATCTACACTTGGAGCATCTTATAGAACACATTGGAATAGCCTGCTGTAAAAAGGCGTCAAAACCGTTTAAATGTTGGAGCTGACCCTGGCACATATGATTTGTTTGTATTTTACGTTTTTCGTTTTTACGAGAAAAAAATCCTTATAAATATGAGGAAGTTATTCAAAAGATATCGTTCAAGAAATGCTTCCCACATATTTGAATTTTACAGCACCTGATCGTTTTTCCATTCAAACATGAACTAGAAATACCTGGTTTGATATTAATCAGATTTAAACAGTTTTGACCAACCGACTAAGACGAAATAAGTACTCTCCATTTAATTCCACCAATTATTTTCGATATCTTTGCAGATACGTATTTATACGTAAGTCGAGTCAAGTACGAGACACTGAAGACGACCACACAGTTGTGGTCGAAATACGTATCTGCAAAGATATCGAAAATAACTGGTGGAATTAAATGGAGAGTACTTAATTCGTCTTAGACGGTTGAATACATTCCACTAAAAGAGCTTAATATATTTTTCTGAGTTTTGACCAGTTAAAGATCCTTATTTTCCCCACAATTCCGTCTCGAGCTCGCGTCTTCGACATAAGTCATCGCCATCGTTGCCGCCGTCCGAGTGTGCCGCGAATTTTTAATTAAATGCGGGAGGGTAGAGTCGCATGCTGATTAGGGGTTCACCTCGACTTAACAATGCTGCACTTCACATGCAGCAGCGCTCGGGCGGCTGGTTTGACGGTGTGGCGGCTTGATTGTTTCAGCACATTCATGATCGGCAATTTCCCATAGCTAGCGCGGACTTGGACGTTCCGTTGTTTATCCGTTGCTAACTTTCGCGGTTGCAACGATTCCAATCAGCAGTCAGCTGGAGATGAGCTACTTACCCCTTGCTCTTTCAAAACATCGATGTTTACTTTTATGTGTCATGTTTGGATAGATTTTAGCGCTGCTGGATGTGGGAGATCAACTACAGTCGTCATGACTATCGTCCGCACGAAATTTGGTCGTCAGTCTAGGCTGGGATTTGGTTGCATGAGCTTATCGTAGAAGAGGCATGTGATCGGGTTTGGGCTGTGAGTTGCGAGTTGGCTTTGGCAATGAGTCAATTTTGGTGTGTTATAACTCTCATTTGCAACGTTGCACTTGTTGAGCCTTGGAATGTGCGGTACGCAGAATTGAGCGCTGCTGCCTTTCTAAACTCCGTTGAACCGTTGATTTTGGAACACACACATTCTGAAAACGAGGCAGCTTGGGACTACGAGTGCAATATTAACGATTACACTGCACAATGCTCACAAGAAGTTTCTGAAGAGAATGCTCGATTCTGGAAGGTTATCTTAGACAGACCTTGAAATACAAAAATAAAAATAAAAATTATTTGCATATTTCAGGAAGTCGCCCGTGAGCTGCGAAAGTTCAACTACAAGGCCTTCAAAGATGAAGATCTGAAGCGCAAGATTCAAAAGATGACCGACCTGGGCTATGCCGCTCTTTCGGAAGATAAGTTTACCCAGATGTTGGACGCCATCTCGAGTATGTCAGAGAATTACGCCATGGCCAAGGCTTGTGATTTCAAAGATTCCACCAAGTGTGATCTCTCACTGGAACCTGAGCTGACGGAGATCTTCGCTACCAGCCGCGATCCGGAGGAGTTGAAGCACTACTGGATTCAATGGTACAATGCTGCAGGTGCACCGACCAAAGAAGACTTCCTCAAGTACGTCCAGTTGAATAAGGAAGCTGCTGAGTTGAACAGTTGAGTATTTCTAACATCATTTTCGAGGTATATCATAAGTTAACCCTTTTCTACTTGCAGATTTCACTTCTGGCGCTGAAGCTTGGTTGGATGCCTATGAGGATGAAACATTCGAAGCACAAGTAGATGCTGCTATCGAAGAAATCCGACCACTGTACGAACAGATCCATGCATACGTGCGCCATCGGCTACGTGAGCGCTACGGAAACGACGTGGTCTCGGAGAAGGGGCCCATCCCGATGCATCTGCTAGGAAATATGTGGGGTCAGACGTGGGATAACATTGCTGATATTACAACGCCCTTCCCGGAGAGCCGTCTACTGGATGTGACCGAAGAGATGGTTAATCAAGGCTACAACCCACTCCAAATGTTCCATATGGGAGACGAATTCTTCGTTTCTCTCAACATGACCGTACTGCCACCGTAAGTCTATCCAAAGCCATTATCGCTCTCTTCCCAATCTAATCACTAACGCATTTTAGCTCCTTCTGGGAGAAAAGTATTCTTGAGAAACCAACCGACGGTCGCGAGTTGGTCTGTCACGCTTCTGCATGGGACTTCTACAGCAAGGACGACGTTCGTATCAAACAGTGCACTCGCGTCACCATGGAGGACTTCTTCACCGTGCACCACGAGCTCGGACACATCCAGTACTTCCTGCAGTACCAACACCAACCGAGTATGTACCGCGAGGGAGCCAATCCTGGCTTCCATGAGGCTGTTGGTGATGTTCTCTCCTTATCTGTGTCCACGCCAAAGCATCTGGAGCGCATTGGTCTCCTCAAGGACTTCGTCTTGGATGAAGAATCCAAGGTGAACCAGTTCTACCGATCCGGTTTGAGCAAATTAGTCTTCCTGCCGTTCGCCTACACCATCGACAAGTACCGATGGGGAATTTTCCGCGGAGACATCCAGCCGCATGAGTACAACTGCAAGTTCTGGGAAATGCGCTCCAAGTTCTCCGGCATTGAACCCCCCGTCGTTCGTACCGAGAAAGACTTCGACGGTCCGGCCAAGTACCACGTGTCGGCCGATGTCGAGTACCTGCGCTACCTGGTATCCTACATCATCCAGTTCCAGTTCCACCGATCGGCCTGCGAACTGGCCGGTGAGTACGTCAAGGGCGACCCGGAGAAGACTGTCAACAACTGTGATATCTACCAGAGCGTAAACGCTGGTAATGCCATCAAGGAGATGCTGGCTATGGGATCGTCGAAGCCGTGGCCCGATGCGATGGAAGCCCTGACCGGGCAGCGTACGATGAGTGCCGATGCTCTGCTGGAATACTTCAAGCCGCTGTATGACTGGCTGGTGGTGGAGAACAAGCGCCTGGGAGCGTACGTTGGATGGGAGGCGACTGATAGTAAGTATTCCTGTGTGGAAAGAGATGAAATATGAAGAATTTAATGGGTGATACTTTTTTTTCAGAATGCAAGCCGGAATGAGATGCACGTGTGCTTAAATATTGTTTTTAGTTAGGTGATTGAAACGATCTATTTTGAACTATTTTAAACGATCATAAATATAGAGACATTTGTTTCCCACGTGAAAAAGGTTTTATTTCTTGTTCTAACGCCTGCTTCTTCGTTGTGCAAAGTAATTTATGACTTAATTCGATTATACGACGTTAATAAAACTACGAAGGGTAGAAGCTGTTGAGAGAGCTACAGAGTAAGAGGATGATGTAAATTGAAAGAACATCTAAATATTAGTGTTAAAAGATCTCTGACTGCATTTCATGAAAAATTGTGATGTGATGTCTTGAGCAAATTGAAAATGGCAATTAGCATATCATGTATGCAGTATGATTGTTAAGTTTACTTAGAACGGCTGAGTGGAAATTTTTTCAGAAAAATTGAAAGAAAATTGCTCAGAATAAAATTGTATGGTTACGATGTTACGAAGTCATGCCTATACAAAGTTTTAAGGAATGGGGAAGAAAATATTGTTCAAAATATAAAAGGGCTACCGTCGGTGGTGACTTGGTCAAATGGGGGTGAGAATGGGTCAGGGCACACCACTCAATATGGACGCAACGCTCAACTGTCATTTTTAGTATTTCTTTGAATTTGATTGTATGTTCCGCCTTTCGTGTTTCTGTCTTTTGTAAATACGCCTTATTTGTATTCCGAATTCTGTTTCATATTTAAGAAGATCTGCGTGTTTTCGCCTTTCGTTAGGTTCACATTTTCCACAGCTGCAACTTGAGAAAAAAATGCTGATGTAGCAGGACATAGGTATTAGCGTGTGTTCAGGATAACATATTTATATTTCTTCTCTTTTAAAACTAACTGGAAGGACTATTATTAGAATATAAAACATGAGAAGTAATTTACACAGTAAGGAATTTTTGAGTTAAAGTTTTAAGGAATCTGTTCCTGTTCTGTACAAATTTATTCCTTCGCAAAAAAGGTCCAATTTAAAAACAATTTTTTGGAAGAATAAATAATTAAAATTAAATAAATTTTCAATGGAAGATCTTTGGAGCTATGAAACGAGGAACCGGAACATTCGTATATTTTGCGACGTATGGTCTTTAACGATGTCTGACATATAACAAGCAAACACGTGCTCAACATGGTGTAGCGTTAGTAGTTTTATACCGGCTCGTTGCACATTTCGCTGCCATAATTTATGGCACAATTGAGTTGAATGCAAATTCATTTCTTTCATTGAATGTTCTATGCAAGTAAGGATAGGATTTGTTTTCATCGGGAAACGCTTTGGTATCAAGTAAATAAATATGAAAATAATGGACTCTTGAGGGTTACGAAGATTATGGGGTTTGCTAGAATGACAAGCTCCGAGTAAACTCACTGTAGGACGCATTAGAAAAGTTAATAGCCGGCAAGATAGCAGGTATGTGATCAACCGTCTAAGACGAGTTTAGTACTTTCCATTTAATTTCACTACGTTTCGTTATCTTATCAGATACGTATTTCGATCTCAACTGTGAGGCCGTCTTCAGTGTCTCGTACTTGACTCTACTATCGAGTACATTCAACTAGAAAAATCTTAAATTATTTTTTCAGAGGTATGTAATGTCAAACCAACATTTTATCAATTTTGCAATAAAAATTACATAATGCTCCTAGAATTGATAATTTAAATGAATAAACTGCATTACTGTTAATGATTCTGATTTTTTGTAGCTGATCCAGATTCTTCTGTATCCAAGCATCGTGAAGGGAACCACAAGAATCCGGTGGAATTTCGCATCGTCAGTTACAAAGAACTCTTCGCATTACAACAAGTTCATGTTGTGGTATTTATGGGACCCTATGTGCCCTGGGACAATAAATAATTCCTGAAACCAAAAACGTTTGTTACCAAGGAGTTGCGATATGGGAAGCACATGGAGCATACATCTTTTGTTTGCTATCCAAGGAAACGAAATCCAATCATTCAAAAAACAGGTTTCATTATTCACCAAAAAGATCCATGGATAGTGGAATCCTTTTAAAAACTCAGTTTTAACAGCTACTTATGCAGGTAGGCTGTACAAGAATTTTTCTTTCGTTCAATATAGTAGTTTTCTGAATGGAGTTACCTATTTTCGCACATTAGATGGACGGAGAACAATCTCACTATTTAGGTTCACATCTTTTATTAGTATAGCAACACGATTACTCAAAACTTTTTGTCACAATATTAGGAGCACTCGTTGCCAAATTACAGTTAACCATTTTCATTTGAAGTAGCATATTATAATTGCCTACCTTACGGCTTTTAGAAGCGATTTATAGTGAATAATGCACTAACCTTTCATGGACTGAAAACGTATCAATTATTATCAGTGCTAAAATTGGGAAAAATTGCCTAATATAAGTAATTTCGCTACAGACTTCTGATGGGTTAAATAAGAGACATTCCACTGAGTGAGCTTAATGATAGAAGAGTTACGTCTGTTTGTCTGTGCTATAGTGCAGCGGTTCTCAACCTGGGGTGCATGTACCCTCGGACAAAAATGCGTAAAAAAATGCCGGATGTATTTCAATTCCAAAAAAACTTAATAATAGTTTTGATAATTGTGTATAATTGGGGCCCTCCTTAGCCGTGCGGCAAGACGGCTACAAAGCAAGACCATGCTGAGGGTGGCGGGGTTCGATTCCCGGTGCCGGTTTAGGTGATTTTCAGATTGGAAATTGTCTCGACTTCCCTGGCCAAAAAAGTATCATCGTATCTTAGAAACCTCGCAGTTAACAACTGTGGAAGTGCTTAATGAACACTACGCTGCGAGGCGGCTCTGTCTCAGTTTGGGGATGTAATGCCAATAAGAAGAAGAAGAATTGTGTATTGTTTGGTTCTAAAACATTGTATAGAACATAATATGCATGGCGATCAGTTTACCAAAGAAGCCTTCTTCCAAGTCTCTCAGAAGCCTCCTTTCAAGAGGCTCGGAAGCCTCCTTTCAAGAGGCTCGGAAGCCTCCTTTCAAGAGGCTCGGAAGCCTCCTTTCAAGAGGCTCGGAAGCCTCCTTCAAGAGGCTCGGAAGCCTCCTTCAAGAGGCCCGGAAGCCTCCTTCAAGAGGCTCGGAAGCCTCCTTTCAAGAGGCTCGGAAGCATCCTTTCAAGAGGCTTGGAGGCCTTCTTTCAAAAGGCTCGGAAGGCTTCTTTCAAGAGGCCTGGAAGCCTCCTTCAAGAGGCTCGGAAGCCTCCTTTCAAGAGGCTCAGCCTCCTTTCAAGAGGCTCAGGAAGCCTCCTTTCAAGAGGCCTGGAAGCCTCCTTTCAAGAGGCTCGAAGCCTCCTTCAAGAGGCTCGGAAGCCTCCTTCAAGAGGCTCAGGAAGCCTCCTTTCAAGAGGCTCAAGCCTCCTTCAAGAGGCTGGAAGCCTCCTTCAAGAGGCTCAAGCCTCCTTTCAAGAGGCCCGGAAGCCTCCTTCAAGAGGCCTGGAAGCCTCCTTTCAAGAGGCCCGGAAGCCTCCTTTCAAGAGGCCTGGAAGCCTCCTTCAAGAGGCTCAGAAGCCTCCTTTCAAGAGGCTCAGAAGCCTCCTTTCAAGAGGCCTGGAAGCCTCCTTTCAAGAGGCCCGGAAGCCTCCTTTCAAGAGGCTCAGAAGCCTCCTTCAAGAGGCTCAGGAAGCCTCCTTCAAGAGGCTCAGAAGCCTCCTTTCAAGAGGCTCGGAAGCCTCCTTTCAAGAGGCTGGAAGCCTCCTTTCAAGCCTGGAAGCCTCCTTCAAGAGGCTCGGAAGCCTCCTTCAAGAGGCCCGGAAGCCTCCTTTCAAGAGGCTCAAGCCTCCTTTCAAGAGGCCTGGAAGCCTCCTTTCAAGAGGCCCGGAAGCCTCCTTCAAGAGGCTCAGAAGCCTCCTTTCAAGAGGCTCAGAAGCCTCCTTTCAAGAGGCTCAGAAGCCTCCTTTCAAGAGGCCCGAAGCCTCCTTTCAAGAGGCCTGGAAGCCTCCTTTCAAGAGGCTCAGGAAGCCTCCTTCAAGAGGCTTGGAAGCCTCCTTCAAGAGGCTCAGAAGCCTTCTTTCAAGAGGCTCGGAAGCCTCCTTTCAAGAGGCCTGGAAGCCTCCTTTCAAGAGGCTCGGAAGCCTCTTTCAAGAGGCTCGGAAGCCTCCTTTCATGAGGCCTGGAAGTCTCCTTACAAGAGGCCTGGAAGCCTCCTTTCAAGAGGCCCGAAGCCTCCTTCAAGAGGCCTGGAAGCCTCCTTTCAAGAGGCCTGGAAGCCTCCTTCAAGAGGCTCGGAAGCCTCCTTCAAGAGGCCTGGAAGCCTCCTTCAAGAGGCCTGGAAGCCTCCTTTCAAGAGGCCTCGGATCCTTCAAGAGGCCTGGAAGCCTCCTTTCAAGAGGCCTGGAAGCCTCCTTTCAAGAGGCTCGGAAGCCTCCTTTCAAGAGGCCCGGAAGCCTCCTTTCAAGAGGCTCGGAAGCCTCCTTTCAAGAGGCTCGGAAGCCTCCTTTCAAGAGGCCCGGAAGCCTCCTTTCAAGAGGCCCGGAAGCCCCCTTTCAAGCGGCCCGGAAGCCTCCTCTCAAGAGGCTCGGAAGCCTCCTCTCAAGAGGCTTGGAAGCCTCCTCTCAAGAGGCTCGGAAGCCTCCTCTCAAGAGGCTCGGAAGCCTCCTCTCAAGAGGCTCGGAAGCCTCCTCTCAAGAGGCTCGGAAGCCTCCTCTCAAGAGGCTCGGAAGCCTCCTTTCAAGAGGCTCGGAAGCCTCCTTTCAAGAGGCTCGGAAGCCTCCTTTCAAGAGGCTCGGGTGCCTCCTTTCAAGAGGCTCGGGTGCCTCCTTTCAAGAGGCTCGGGTGCCTCCTTTCAAGAGGCTCGGGTGCCTCCTTTCAAGAGGCTCGGGTGCCTCCTTTCAAGAGGCTCGGGTGCCTCCTTTCAAGAGGCTCGGGTGCCTCCTTTCAAGAGGCTCGGAAGCCTCCTTTCAAGAGGCTCGGAAGCCTCCTTTCAAGAGGCTCGGGCTTCGTGGCCGTGCGACTAACTACGTCAATCGTCTAGACGTATGTGCTGTGGAGTGTGGGTTGGATTCCAACCCCGGTTAAGGAGAAAACTTTTTGTAAAGTGAAAAGTTCTCAACTTGGGTGTTGTGTAAATGTCCTGTCCGTTGTCTCATGCTAGATGTTAAGTGTACAGTCTGTGCGACATCAGGTCGAATACGCGTAGGCACCGCGTCGGCAAGTCCCTCTGTATGCTGGCGAATAGGCCCTATCGCAGAAAGGTCAATTTGGGGTGCACGCGGCATCATCATTCTTGATACCAGTCGTGCAGAGGGAAGCAGGCGCGAAGTCGACCCTGCCCACCTTCCGAGGACATAGGGCGTGGTAAGGCCACCTGGAAAGCCGGCAATGCGCTTGCACGATACCATGGTGTTCTTCTAAAAAAGCGAGTCACGATGTTCGGTGCTGCAAGGACACGCAGCTAACCTCGAGGGTGCCTTATGCACTGGCCCTCCTTTGAAGCATTACTTTCTGGTTGTACCGAAGGGGAAGGGACGATGGGCTTGGCGGCAATGGAAACGGTTTAGCTGGTCGGGGATGCAGTCCTGCCTCCCTCATTGGAGGTGGCCCCTAACCCAGCACTTCCTGGTCAACCCAGGATGTCTGTTGAGCAGATTCCCCCTCCATTGTTTAGGAAGAAAAAAAAAAAAGGTCGAATACGGTGATTCTGTCTTTTAGGAGGCTCGGAAGCCTCCTTTCAAGATGCTCGAAAGCCTTCAAATGTCCTCAAAGTATTATAGCAAGCTTGATGTATGGAGAGCCATCGCATATTTGACCCATTTGAATAGGAAATCCGGCAAAGATGGACTGATATGCGATCATAGCCAGCATATATCGCGTAAGTTTTCAGTTGCGTTTTTTTATTCTTTATTACCGACACTTTAATCCCAAGGCTGGCTCGTCTCGGCAAAATTTACGTTTTTAAATATCTCGTAAATTATGCTTATTTTCATTCACCGGTACCTTAAAGTATGTAAAAGTTTGAAGCTCAAGAAAAAAGTTGAGAGCCGCTGCCATAGTTGAAGAAACGGCCTTTTATCCTCAGCTTGCAAATTCTTGTGTTGATTAGCTGCTACCTAATCACGCGTTGACGCATCTTGCCCAGCACTATAAAGCCAGTTCCAAGCTCGTTGATGGTGCTACAGCTTTGGTAGAAAGACGGCGCTCGATGCCCGTTTTTCCACACTTTCTGTCCTCTCCAGCAGATTTCCAGCAGCGCTATGACATCGATGCTGCGGGGATGTAATTGATAGTAGATTATCGTGTCGCAACGAAGCCTAGCAACTTTGAGTTCCATGTTCCAAGGTTCCAATCGTGACCCTTTATTCGTCGCCTAGGTCCCTGCCAATTGTATCGAGTTGCGTTGTATCTTCTATGTAGTTCGTAATGGTTGCTTTTGAATAGCTTATTGGGCCTGCGCAAACCTTCTGTCTCGTCGGAGGGCCGTCGTGTCAGGTCTGTTAGTGTCCCACCAGGACTTGGGGTTCTACACTTTGAGCGGCACACGGTCGCTCAAAATTACCTTTGATATTCTTCTAACATTATTTATTTCGATTGATCATATTTTCAGAGTGGATATGCAGAAGCGGTGGATGATGACTTTGGTAGGATTCAACAGTCATAGTGTCGCACACCCAACCAGCGTATGTTTTTTTTTCTTAACAATTTTGTATAAGAACCTATGAACTTCTTGTTAAAACTAAGAATTTAAATTTCTAACAATTATGCATATGACAGGGTGTAGATGATTTTGTTTGGTTTTTATGCAACGTACACACCAGTCAAGCAGTTTGACGAACATTGACTCCGCCCCCAAGAAAACGCTTCGGTTGCTGCTTTGTTTGAGCGTGTGTGAAGTTGTTCGAACAACCATTTGACAGTTGGCAGCTCGGTTGGAAAAAATTAAAACGGTTTGATTTTGGTTTGAGTTGTCGGGGGTGGAGTCAAAGTTCGCCGAACATGTTTGAGCATTTGTAGTGAAGTTGCACAAACCCCCATATATTTTTTGATGGTTGGTGCTCGAGTTGGTGCTTCGGTCGTTCGTGTGTGATATTGTTGGTCGAATAAATTGATTGTTCGTGTCGCTGTTGGTAAAACTTTATGGATGTTTGAATAAACGAGAGGTGGAGTCAATGTTGGTCAAACGGCTTGACCGTGTGTACGTTCCATTATACAGAATTGATAAAATACTATCATCTGCTGGTTGCGTGTAAAAGCTAACTTTGGAACTGTGGCTGCGTGCAAGGGAATGGAATTGTCACTGTTGAAACATTGATGTCGACACCAGATGACTTTGTAATGAGCTGTATTCAAGGTCAATTAGTGATTATATTGCATCACTAAGAACTAGGTACTAGAACATTCCAGAATTTGAAGAAAGGAATCATATAATTACGGTCATCATTTTCTATGCAAATGCGAAACACTAATTCCGAAGTCTAATTATAAATGACTTGCTGGAATGTTTGACACGTAACTTCACCAATCGTGCAGGTGATTCACTTCCATTCAATCAGTAAGTACGCCGTTTAACGTCTACTAACAGTTATAGCGTGCGATGAATATCATTAGGTGAAGATAATATTTTTTTGTTCCCACGGTTTTGCTGCTCTTTTTGGCGGTATTGTTTCATTATATTGAAGGTGAATTTCAGCACAAAACCAGACAGGACGTTAAACATAATCCTTGAATTCGTTCCATTGTCCTAACCTATGTTTCGAACATAACAGTGCCCGATCTTAGCAGCACCATGTGATTCTTACATTTCAATGGCCCAATCGAAAGAAGGTCATAAAATGCGCACGCGTAATTCGACATATCGACACACAATGTGACATGTCCGCGTGCGATGCTCTATGCCAGAGCATATCAAATGCCCTCTGTGTGGTCAGAAAGAGTAGCATTGTTTTGTTGGCATCGAAGAAGGTTGACTACGGCCCAGCCCTGTGAAGTCACAGCGAGCAGCATGTGTGTACGGTTTTGACTCATAACGCGAGTGGGGGAGGGCAGTTCAAAATAAATTGAAGCTAAAATTGGAGCCGAGTTCAGGAACATTCTAGAAATTTAAAAATGTACTGACTATTTCGAATTGGGCTGGATACATGCGGAGAGTGGAGAAAATTTTCGGACACTCCCATATTCCTTTTGAATCATTCTAGTCCACTGGGCTGTTATGTTCGATTCTCCCATACCCGGGCGAGCACTTATGAATGGCAGTTTAATTTTCATCAACATGCTAAGTACATACGTGAATGTTTCTATTCTTGGCGCCCGTTGAAGTCTTTCGTGAACGAGGGGTACTTTCGTTCTAAATGTGAAATTCAATTATTGACCAAATCTGTTTAATATCACCAAAAGTGAAATTGTTGGACGGAACTGCATTTGTTCAATTAAAAGAACCATATTTATGATTTTACGGTTTTGATCGTCTGCGAGCCCCTCGCTTGGGAAAATTAGCCTCCGACCGCGTAGTGGTTGTCGTACACTTACCTGCAGCCAGCGCGCAGCGGTAGCAACAAATTGCTGAGGGAAAACCCGCGATTCGCGACATTCAAACACTTCCAATAGTAATTGTGATATGTTTTGATAAACGTAAGGAAAACATGTAACTTGCCTGCACTTGCACTTGCGTTTGATTCCTTCCTAAAATGCTCGTTCCGCTGACTACTGCTTCGAGAGGGTGTGTAAGTGATCTTGACGTGCCGTTTGTGGTATTGTTGGTCTGTCCCGCGCTGTGCCGCCATCTCCTGCTCGGCGCCACGGCGGTGGAGGTTAATTTGAATGTCGGCGGTTGGGGTGGACAGAGCGTTTTTGTTCCCGTGTGTCTAATCAACGAGCCTCAGCGACGTTAGCGGGCGGCATTCACATATGTGCTATACCACCGCACCGTCAAAATAACGCCGACAAGTACCCGCATCTCTCCGGCCGGGCTTCTCTCAAGTATAGCGTAATGGGCAAAGAAGTTTACAATATGCACGCGCTTATGGGCACTATCAGCTGAGGTGGGTTAAATGCGATATGAGTAGACGATTGTTCGTAGTTAGAGTGTCTTAGTCACAGTTTTGACAGTTAGTGGTCCCCGGAGGCCGGAACCCATTCCCAGTTTACGTCGGAAGCTCGTCGCGATCGGTTACGGATGGTTCGGAAATATATTGTTGACGCGGATGAAACGGTCGATATACGAAACGTGATAAGGAAGACTTAATTGTGTCGAATTGAAGAGAGGCTATATGATCACGCGAAAATAGGGTGAAATATCGATTATTGTAAGGGAGTTTGGTTCGAGGTGTTCCTCTATTAAGGAAAATGATCAAGAAGACGAACGTAATTTAAGGACACCCGTCTATTTGTGAACTGGTGAAAAGGAGTGTTAGATAACAAAGAAGAGCATACAGTGAGTTAACATGGATGAGTAATTTTCAACCTATATTGAGAGACGGCGAGTGTCGATGAATATAAGTAGTGTTCATATTGAAAGGTGCTAATTTTACGCTAGGCCAGGCTTTTTTTTTGCGCTTAATCAGTTATTGTTTTGTGCCGATAGTGTTATTCTGTTGCTATAAAACAATATCTAATCGTTTGAAATAGTAAGATCGTTGATGGCTTTAGGTGTGTAGTTCTTTTTGGGGCTTATGTATCCAATGTTTCTTTTTCTGTCTGATGAAGTGCACTAGGATAAATGTATCTTCATTCTAATCGGTCCAAAGACAAACTTATTCAGCTAGTCCGCAAAACTGTTTCCAGCTGGCCTATCTATCTTGCTCACTGTGCGCCTGATTATCAATAGTGGGATCCTGGGATGGGATCATTCTCGAAAACCATTTTCACCGGTTTTATGATCTATGTGGCCTTCCTTCGCCCACAGTCATCCAATTTTACGGTGGCAAACTCCCAAGTTCAAGTTTTTTCAAAGACACGTTCCTTAAACTCTCCGATCCTGACGTCTCTTTTGAACGGCTTCCAAATTTTTTTTTTGTCTTTATTATCGAGACTTTCAGCCCAAGGCTGGCTCGTCTCGACTTCCAAAAATTAAAGCTGCTGTAAGAAAGCCACAATTCTTAACCGATTCCTTTGAATGGAGCCCAATTTTTGATTTATACTGGATTTGGGTCATTCCTTGGATCCGGAATCCGTTGGGGTCAATTGTCTCCGGATAAAATGGCCATTTACAAATTTAAGTCAAAACAGGTCGTGTGACACTTCAATCTTCATGATTTCACAAAACAATGATGGAAATGATACTTTCAGGATTGTTGGGCCACACAAACAGACGTCAGTGACGGTTGAATCACAATATGGCGTGTGACACTCAAAGTTCATAATTAAAAAGAAAAAAAAATTGGAAATAATATTTTAGGGTCCCAGCCGTTTGCATTCAATCCGGCCACATCGCCCACAATCCGAGGGACCTACGGAATGGTGATTTTCTAAATTATATTTTAGGTCTCCTGGCCAACTTGGGCTCAATCCGAAGAATGTTTTCAAAGGATCTGTGGAATGGCCATTTTCTAAATTGTGTCAAAGTACAACGACGGGATTGATATTTTTAGCATTCCTGAGCCACTTGGGTTCAATCTGGTCACATCAGCTCCAATCTGAAGAACCGACGGGATGGTTCTAAATTGAGCCAAAACAGGTCGTGTGGCACCGATACATGGTTTCACAAAGCAATGATGAGAATGGGTATGATATTTTTAGGGTTACTTGGCGACTTGGGTTCAATCCAACTAAACAAGGCTTGATTTTGATAATCTGTTTTGACCAATTGCTACAAGCTCCATAATAAAGACGACCTGTAATTTAAAAACCCAGATTAATCCACCTAGCGGTGATGGTGCCTTTCTCGTTTTTTTTTGAAGTGAGTAATTTCTAAGCACTTTTGGAATGAAAAAAAAGTATTTTGGCCATAACTTCTGAGCCCATAGTCCGATCCGGTCAATTTTGGATAGGAAACAATGGGACAGTATTCTGCGTCGAATGCAGCTTGTTGCGAGCAAATCGGCTAAAGGTTAGTGCCTAAAAATGAGTGAGATTTTTTTTTTGTAAAAAAAATATTTTGGACATAATTCCAAATCCCATAGTCCGATTCCGCCAATTTTCAATACGAAACAATGGGACAAGATTCCGCGCCGAATGGAACATTTTTCAACACACAGAATTTTGTATGTGTTTCGGTTAAGAGTAAGTGCCTAAAAAGTGAGTGAGAACTTTTCTTGTAAAAAATGTATTTTGGCTATACTTCCGAGCCCATAGTCCAATCTGGCCAATTTTCAATAGGGAGCAATGGGAAAGGATTCTGCGTCGAGTGCAATTTGTTGCAAGCAAATCGATTTAGGATAAGTGCCTAAAAATTGAGTGTCATTTCTTTTCACGATTTTTCTATTAAAAAATGTATTTTGGCCATAATTCTGCGTCGAATGCAATCTAAGCCATAACTATCAAAAAGGTACAATTCGTATTTATTTTGCTCATTCGGATTGGACTGTAATTTAGTTTGATACGGAATGGAAGGAAAAGCTCACATACCTGCGCAGGTTTTGTCTGATGCGACGTCTCGATGACTAGCTGATCCGGTGCTTGATTTCCGCCGGGAAGATGGTGGCGTTTTTCCTCCGCAAACTAGAACCCGATGACGGCGAGGTGTCGTAGTCGCGATCGCTGCTGTTTGGCGGCAGCGATGGAGGCTTGAACTCGTACAACAATGGCCATATCTATAGTGGCGGGGAGGGGAAGCGGCGGGCGGATGGCAGGCCTCCGATTTCAGGCCGAGATCGTCCGTATGACCTTTCCCTCTATTTGGAAGACCACGTCTTCCTACGACCCGACTTAGCGTACCTTTCCGCTATGACCGAGCGAGGCTAAAAATGGTACTGTCAACTATCGGTTCCAGTCCGGTCCTGCGCACGATGGTTTACGACGTGCGGGGACTGCGCTCTGGCAAGGTTTCGATCCACGAAGAAATGTATGAAATGGGATTGCATGAATATAGCCGGGCACTTTCGCTATTTTGACGAGCGACTTCGCTCCCTTCCGTTTAGCTATCAAAAAGGCGGGCCTTGACGGCTGCACGAGTTCTATCCTGTCGGAATCCTATTTACGGGAAGGGTCTCTACACTCTACAGTGCTCCCCGGTTCCACATCTAGTCGAACTTTGCAATACATCCCGTACCAAGAGCGCCTATGTACTGGAAAGTCTAACTCGAATTTACTTTAGTAATTAATATTAAAACTACACACTACACACTACTAGAAATTCTTTGCGGAATAATGGACCAGCGGAAATAAGAAATTTAAAAACTAATTTGTAGAGAATAAGGCTTGATCAATAAATACAACATTTTTCAAATTGATACATCATTTCGTTCAACAATAAAAGTTGTTAATCCGCCACTCTTTTTCGGTGTTTGCATCACAATTTCTGGGTCGGCCACACTCTACGTAGGGGCGGAAGCGAAATCTGTAAGCAAGCATTAGACTGGAACCCAGCGGGACATCGCAGCAGAGGCAGACCCAGAGGCTCATGGCGGAGAAGCCTCAATAAAGAAATAAAAGAAGTCGACCGAAATCTAACCTGGCAACAGGTTAAAGCGATAGCCGGGCATCGCTCAGGATGGAGATCTTTCAAGTCGGCCCTTTGCACCACCGGAGGTGTACAGGATCCATAACTAACATCACAATTTCTAGAAATTTGACTAACTGCATCATGGTAAGCGGGGTGAGGTATAACAAACAACACATAATCATTGCCAACGTCAAACTATATAGAAGGCGGGTGTCAACGGGTCAAGAGGTCATTCGTACAACGGATGGCATGACGAACGCATCAAATTTGAAGAAAAGAAGAATATTAAGAACAGGTTATCAAGAATCCTTAATTGAAAGAGGAGCAAGACTTATCAAGAGACTCCAGACCTCTTCTAATATGATGGACTCATCGTTTGGATTGGCATTTTGTGAATCAAGAAACAGAAATCACGACATAATTAAATGCTCGAAACTCGCTCCAGCTACACTTGGTTTACATTGCAATCAAAACGTAGCAAAACTAAAGGAAATAAACTCAGTACAAACTATATTCAACTTCAGGAAAATTTCTGTGCCCGAACCGTTCACTTTGAGGAATGATCGAGCTAAAGTATAGAAACTTGGTATAAAGAATCTTTTTTTTGAGCCAAACCATTCACGAATGGCGACGAAGCATTCGCGCATTTGGTGAACAGTTAGAGGTCCTGGCCAGAGGTCCTGGCCAGAGACCTCGGTACGGACCAGAGGTCGTACCGACTGGCTCCTAGCCTTACAGACTGGTTCCTCTTTAAGCGTAGTATGCAGTTCTCAAGGAAAACAGTCAAGGAAAATTTTGTATAATTACCAAAGGAATTTCGAACCAACGAAAGTAATTGAAAAAAGTAGGCGGAAAAACAAAACATTTGATGTGTTCATTCTTTAGTTGATTTTCAAAAAGTCATTCAGAAGGTAAGTCATAACTGGACATAATTAAACTATATTCAATTATATATATTTCAAACATTTTGCAGTTTTAGTATGTCAACCATGGAACCGACCGACCTATTTAAGTTTCTATCGTCCTCTAGTGGCACTGGTGCTTGATGTCCAATTGTGAGAACTTGAATTATGCACCGCAGGCTGCACCTTGGCGTCCGATTGGCTGAGTTGATCCCTGCCAAGAGAGTCAATTCTTGAGGGGCGTCAAAATGAAGATTCATTGCATGATGAATAGAGCAGTTTTGAAAACCTGAATTAAATTCAAAATGTTGGATGGTCCGGATTAGTTCCATTTTTGGTCGCTATGGGCCGTTCACCGATAGACTTCTGGATCCGTAATTTGACAGCAGTAGCATATTAAACTTACATTAAGTAACTAGTTTTCAATATTTTAGGTACGATTAGTTGCTCGTGATATATAGAAAAACTCCTTGTAATCCGAAAAAATACGTTTATAACATCATTTGGTTCAGAGGACTTGCCTAGGTCCGAAGAGCAAAGACAATTATCGACCAGCCCACTCCAGAGTTGGATTTTACTGGCTCCACAACCAGCAGTGTTTTCTAATCATAACGAACAACTAACTCCAGTTTTTTGACTTCCTTATGTCTGTATAAACCATGTATAAACTTACTCCAGAGTTGATTTTTGCTTGATCCGACTAGGTTTCCGAATTTTCCTTTCACATTATCGAAAGTTTACTGAATCTTAAGAAAATCGTAAAAAGCTTTAATTGTTGATTTTCATCTAATTTGTTTGGGTATGCTCCAAAAAATATTTAGCCCTATGAAAAATATTGCAAGGTTTGTTTATTTTGTTCATAAGAAAATAAGAGCTTACGCAACGGCTCTGACCGCAGGCATCTGTTGATGAACAGCTGTCGTCAGGAAAAGTCAGCAAAATTATTATGTAATATGGCCGTGTATAAGTCCCATCATGTTAAAATAATAAGTTAACTGTTCTCAATATTCGCTTTAGATGATTTTCATGCCAATCTGCAGGAATTTTGAATTTAAAGCATGATTTTTCTCAGATAATTAATATCGAGCTCATACTCTTCATCTCGTACACACTTAATTTTTTTTACCGGGATCTCAGCAAAATGTTGAATTTTTACCGAGATTCGCACAGCCGTGCCCCAGCAAACAGGTTTTTTGCCGAGATTTCTGTCAAAGTTGCTGAAAATCAGCAAAAAAATTGCCGAAATCCAGCTAACAAATCTCATTTTTGACGGGATATCAGTTTTTTATTTGCTGGGCACACGGCTGTGCGGATTTTGCCGAGCTGCAGAAATAAAAACTGAGTGTATAAGCTTCGTGGTTCATGAATCGCGTCCAATTCCTCTTCAAATAATACAAAAAGTGAGGAAGCAAATTGCAGCAGAAATTCCTAGAGGTATTCCCGGGGCAATTCCTGAAGGTATTCCCGGGGCGATTCCTGGGAAAATTCCCGGAGAAATTCTTGAAGGAGTATCCTTCGGAAATACCTACAGGATTTTCTAATGGAATTTCTACAGAAATTCTACTGGAAATTCCTCAGGGAACCCCTCTAAGAATTAGAACGGGAATTACTCCGGGTGTTCGTCCCACAATTCCTCCAAAAACTCGGGATTTCTTTCGAGAATTCCCCCAGAAATTCCACCGGGTGTTGCTTCACGATATCCTCCGGGAATTCCTTTAGGCATTCTGCCAGGAATTCCTCCAGGAATTTCTTCGTAAATTTCATCAGGAATTCTTCTGTAAATTCATCCAGGAATTCCTCTAAGAATGTCATTATGAATTCCTCCAGTAGATGATCCACAAATTCCTCCAGGAATTCCATCACGGGTTTCTCATGGAATTTTTCCAAGAGCTCCTCCAAAATTTTTCCAGAAATTTTTCAAGGAATATCTTAGGGAATTCAATCGGGGATACCTTTAGGAATTCGTACGAGAATTCCACCAGGAATTTTTCCAGGAATTCCTCCTGGATCTCCTACAGATATTTCTTAAGGAACTCCCCCGGAAATTCTTCTCCTACTCCACAAGATCCTATGGAAGCTCCTATGGGAATTCCTGCAGGAATGTCTCCGGAAATTTTTGCAGGATGTGCTCCTGGAATTCCTCCGAGTACTTCTTCGGAAATTTCTTAAGCTATTTCTTTGGAGATTCATTCGGGAAATTCTCCGGGAATTTCACCGGGTATTCCTCCAAGAATGCATCCGGCAATTCCACCAGATTTTCTTCTGGCAATTCTTCCAAGAATACATCAGGGAATTCCTTGAAGAATTTTCACCGGGAATTTCTAAAGAATTCTCCCGGAAATTATTCCAAGAATTTCTTCAGAAATTCCTCCAGGAGTTCTCAAGGATTGCTTCGGAGAGTTTCTAAAGGAATTCCCCAAGAAATACTTGAGGAAAATTTCAAGGGAATTCCTTTAGGAACTCCCAAAGAAATCCTTGAGAAACTCCTGGAGGAATTTCTTGAGGAATTTTTAGAAAAAATCTTGCAATAATTTCCACAAGAATCCTTTGAGAAATTCCTGGAGGAATTCTTGAAAGAATTCCCGAATGGATTCTTGGAAGAATTACCAAAGGAATATCTGATAAAATTGCCGGATGAATTACCGGAGCAATTCCCAAAGATATTTCCGGAGGAATTGCTTATGAAATTTTTGAAAGGACTCCCGGAGGAATTCCAGGAGGAACTCCCATAAAAATTCCTAAAGGAATTCATGAAAGAATTTCGAGAGAATCCTGGAGAACATTCTGTACAAAAAAACTTGGGGATATTCCTGCAGGGATTCTCGTAGGAGTTCCCATATGATTTTTTTGGAGGAAATTCCCGAAAGAATTCCTAGAGAAATTTCCGACGGACTCTTGGTGGTATTCCAGGAGAAATTTCTGGAGGAATACCTGCAGAAATTATCGGTTGAAAAAAAGGAGGAATTCCTTGAGGGATTTCAGGAGGATTTAATGGAGGAAATCCCGGAAAAGTTCCTTGAGGAATTCCCAGAGGAATTTCTGATGGAAAACCCGGAATTTCTCGGATAAGTTCCTTAAAGATTTCCCGAAATGATTCCTGGAAGAGTTTCTTGGAGGAATTCTCTGAGGAACTCTTGGAAGAATACCTGGTGGCATTTCAAAAGGAATCCCCGATTGAATCCCGAAGATATTTCTGGGGAAATTTCCAGAGGAATTCCCATAGGAATTCCCCAAGCAATCTTTGGAGAAACTCCCGGAGGAATTTCTTTCATAAATTCCCAGAGCAATTATGAAGGACTCTCAGATGAATTCAAGGAAGAATTACCGGAGGAATTCCTGGAGGAATCCGGAGAAATCCGGAGGAATCCAGAGAAATGCCCGAGGAAATTTAAGAAGAATTTCCCGGAGCAATTTTCGAAGGAATTTCCGGAGTCATTTCTAAAGGAATTCTTAAGGTCTGAGGGAAGCTCTCGCGGTAGAGCGCTATTTTCGTACTAAAATGTCTATAACTTGGAATTGGAACCGAATTTCGCTTATCCCAACTGACAATCTCTTTGAAATTTATCAAGGAATGTTCCTACAAAATTTTATGGCCCTACAATTTCCCAAATTTGAATTAAGCTCTAAATACTAAACTATTGTACAACTGAAATTTTCGCTTCTCAGTACCTCTCTCCGATGATTTGAGGCACAAAGGAATCGAATTTCGCAAAACCCAACTGACGAGAGTTTTGAATTTTTCCAACGATCATCTTGATGTAATAAAAAGTATATGTCACCGCAAAAAATGTTGCAGGAAGCTCTTTTTACTTCAACCAAGTTTTTTAAATTCCATACAAAAGTTACCATTTCAGGAGAGCAGTCAACAGCATATTTTCTTGTGGCGCACGGCCGGAAAGGAGCGATGAGAGCGATAGAAAGTCTGTCAAATTTGTATCTAGCGTGACACTAGAAAAAAGCGTATTCCTATTTGTGAACACGAGGATACCAAATATATAAATTGAAATCAAATATAGGAATGAGATAAGATAAACTATTGATAATAAATATGACAAATAAGACAAATAAAACAAATAAGACAAAAAAGACAAATAAAGCAAATAAGACAAATAGGAGAAATAAGACAAATAAGACAAATTCCTACGGAAGTCCTTCCCGAAGGAGGATTTCCCGAAGAAACTTCCGGAGGAATTCCCGAAGGAACTTCCGGAGGAATTCCCGAAGGAACTAGCGGACGAATTCCCGAAGGAACTTCCGAAGGAACTTCCGAAGGAATTCCCGAAGGAACTTCCGGAGGAATTCCCGAAGAAACTTCCAGAGGAACATCATTTGGAAGTTCCTCCAGGAATTCCTTCGAAACTTCCTCCAGGAATTCTCGAAGGAACTTCCGGACGAATTCCCGAAGGAACTTCCGGACGAATTCCCGATGGAACTTCCGGAGGAATTCCCGAAGGAACTTCCGGAGGAATTCCCGAAGGAACTTCCGGAGGAATTCTCGGAGGAACTTCCGGAGGAATTCCCGAAGGAACTTCCGGACGAATTCCCGAAGGAACTTACGGAGGAATTCCCGAAGGAACTTCCGGAGGAATTCCCGAAGGAACTTCCGGAGGAATTCCCGAAGGAACTTCCGGAGGAATTCCCGAAGGAACTTCCGGAGGAATTCCCGAAGGAACTTCCGGAGGAATTCCCGATGGAACTTCCGGAGGAATTCCCGATGGAACTTCCGGAGGAATTCCCGATGGAACTTCCGGAGGAATTCCCGATGGAACTTCCGGAGGAATTCCCGAAGGAACTTCCGGAGGAATTCTCGGAGGAACTTCCGGAGGAATTCCCGAAGGAACTTCCGGGAGAATTCCCGAAAAAACTTCCGGAGGAATTCCCGAAGGAACTTCCGGAGGAATTCCCGAAGGAACTTCCGGAGGAATTCCCGAAGGAACTTCCGGAGGAATTCCCGGAGGAACTTCCGTAGGAATTCCCGGAGGAATTCCCGAAGGAACTTCCGGAGGAATTCCCAAAGGAACTTCCGGGGGAACTCCCAAAGGAACTTCCGGAGGAATTCCCAAAGGAACTTCCGGAGGAATTCCCGAAGGAACTTCCGGAGGAATTCCCGAAGGAACTTCCAGAGGAATTCCCAAAGGAGCTTACGGAGGAATTCCCGGGGGAACTTCCGGAGGAATTCCCGGGGGAACTTCCGGAGGAATTCCCGGAGGAATTCCCGCAGAAACTACCAGAGGAATTCCCATAGGCACTCTCGGAGGAATTTCCGAAGGAATTCCTGGAGGAACTTTCGAAGGGCTACCTGGAGGAACATCCGAAGGAATTCCTTCAGAAGTTCCTCCAGGAATTCCTTCGGAAGTTCCTCCAGGAATTCCTTCGGATGTTCCTCCAGGAATTCCTTCGGAAGTTCCTCCAGGAATTCCTTCGGAAGTTCCTCCAGGAATTCCTTCGGAAGTTCCTCCAGGAATTCCTTCGGAAGTTCCTCCAGGAATTCCTTCGGAAGTTCCTCCAGGAATTCCTTCGGAAGTTCCTCCAGGAATTCCTTCGGAAGTTCCTCCAGGAATTCCTTCGGAAGTTCCTCCAGGAATTCCTTCGGAAGTTCCTCCAGGAATTCCTGCGGAAGTTCCTCCAGGAATTCCTTCGGAAGTTCCTCCAGGAATTCCTTCGGAAGTTCCTCCAGGAATTCCTTCGAAAGTTCCTCCAGGAATTCCTTCGGAAGTTCCTCCAGGAATTCCTTCGGAAGTTCCTCCAGGAATTCCTTCGGAAGTTCCTCCAGGAATTCCATCGGAAGTTCCTCCAGAAATTCCTTCGGGAGTTCCTCCAGAAATTCCTTCGGGAGTTCCTCCAGAAATTCCTTCGGGAGTTCCTCCAGGAATTCCTTTGGAAGTTCCTCCAGGAATTCCTTTGGATGTTCCTCCAGGAATTCCTTTGGATATTCCTCCAGGAATTCCTTTGGATATTCCTCCAGGAATTCCTTTGGATATTCCTCCAGGAATTCCTCCGGAAATTCCTTCAGAAGTTCCTCCGGGAATTCCTCCGGAAGTTCCTCCGGGAATTCCTCCGGAAGTTCCTCCGGGAATTCCTCCGGAAGTTCCTCTGGGAATTCCTCCGGAAGTTCCTCCGGAAGTTCCTCCGGAAGTTCCTCCGGAAGTTCCTCCGGAAGTTCCTCCGAATTCCTCCGAAGTTCCTCCTGAATTCCTCCGGAAGTTCCTCCGGGAATTCCTCCGGAAGTTCCTCCGGAATTCCTCCGGAAGTTCCTCCGGGAATTCCTCCGGAAGTTCCTCCGAATTCCTCCGGAAGTTCCTCCGGAATTCCTCCGGAAGTTCCTCCGAATTCCTCCGGAAGTTCCTCCGGGAATTCCTCCGGAAGTTCCACCAGACGTCCCACCTGAAGTTCCTCCGGGAATTCCCCCGGAAGTTCCTCCGGGAATTCCTCCGGAAGTTCCTCCGGGAATTCCTCCGGAAGTTCCTCCGGCAGTTCCTCCGGAAGTTCCTCCGGGAATTCCTCCGAAAGTTCCTCCGGGAATTCCTCCGGAAGTTCCTCCGGAAGTTCCTCCGGGAATTTTCTCCGGAAGTTCCTCCGGGAATTTTCTCCGGAAGTTCCTCCGGGAATTCCTCCGGAAGTTCCTCCAGGAATTCCTTCGGAAGTTCCTCCAGGAATTCCTTCGGAAGTTCCTCCAGGAATTCCTTCGGAAGTTCCTCCAGGAATTCCTTCGGAAGTTCCTCCAGGAATTCCTTCGGAAGTTCCTCCAGGAATTCCATCGGAAGTTCCTCCAGAAATTCCTTCGGGAGTTCCTCCAGGAATTCCTTTGGAAGTTCCTCCAGGAATTCCTTTGGAAGTTCCTCCAGGAATTCCTTTGGATGTTCCTCCAGGAATTCCTTTGGATGTTCCTCCAGGAATTCCTTTGGATGTTCCTCCAGGAATTCCTCCGGAAGTTCCTCCGGGAATTCCTCCAGAAGTTCCTCCGGGAATTCCTCCGGAAGTTCCTCCGGGAATTCCTCCGGAAGTTCCTCCGGGAATTCCTCCGGAAGTTCCTCCGGAAGTTCCTCCGGGAATTCCTCCGGAAGTTCCTCCGGGAATTCCTCCGAAAGTTCCTCCGGGAATTCCTCCGGAAGTTCCTCCGGGAATTCCTCCGGAAGTTCCTCCGGGAATTCCTCCGGAAGTTCCTCCGGAAGTTCCTCCGGAAGTTCCTCCGGGAATTCCTCCGGAAGTTCCTCCGGGAATTCCTCCGGAAGTGCCTCCGGGAATTCCTCCGGAAGTTCCTCCGGGAATTCCTCCGGAAGTTCCTCCGGGAATTCCTCCGGAAGTTCCTCCGGGAATTCCTCCGGAAGTTCCTCCGGGAATTTTCTCCGGAAGTTCCTCCGGGAATTTTCTCCGGAAGTTCCTCCGGGAATTTTCTCCGGAAGTTCCTCCGGGAATTCCTCCGGAAGTTCCTCCGGGAATTTTCTTCGGAAGTTCCTCCGGGAATTTTCTCCGGAAGTTCCTCCGGGAATTCCTCCGGAAGTTCCTCCGGGAATTCCTCCGGAAGTTCCTCCGGGAAGTTTCTTCAGGATTCCTGCTGAAAGTTTCTTCAATAATTCATCCGGAAGTTCCTCCAGAAATTCCTCCGAAAGTTCCTTCAAGGATTCCTTCTGGAAATCCTCCGGAAGATTCTTCAGGAATTTCTCCGGCAGTTCTCTGAAGAATTCCTCCGGAAGTTTTTTCAGGGATTCTTCCTGAGGTTCCCCCAGGAATTTCTCCAGAAGTTCCTCCAGGAACTCCTTCGTAATAAGGGTTGAAGGCCATCAGTACTTCCTCCAGAAATTTCTTCAGATATTCCTCCGAAAGATCTTTCATGAATTCCTCCAGAAGTTTCTACAGAAATACCTCCGGAAGCTCCTTAGAGAATTCCTCTAGAAGTTCCTTCAGAAATTCCTCCGTTTGTTTAAACCATACCTCCGGAAGTTCTTTCGCGATTTTCTCCGGAAATTCCTTCAGGACATCCTCCAGAAGTTCATGAAGGAATTTTTTCGGGGGTTCTTTCAAGAATTCTTTCGGAAGTTCTTTCAAGAATTCTTTCGGAAGTTCCTTCAATAATTCCTCGGGAAGTTCTTTCTTGATTTTCTTCGAAAGTTCCGTTGGAATTCCTCCTGATGTTTCTTCAGAAATTTCTACGAAAGTGGCTTCAAGTTCAAGCAATTCCTTCATAAGTTTCTTCAAAAATTCTCCCGAGGGTTCCTTCAGAGATTCCGCCGGGAGTTCCTTCAGGAATTCCTCCAGAAATTCCTTCACAATTTCCTCTGGAAGTTCCTTCAGGAATTTCTCCGAGAGTTCCTTCAGGAGTTCCTTAGGTAGTTCCTTCACGATTTCCTCCGAAAGTTCCTTCAGGATTTTTTTTAGGAATTCCTAAGGAGGTTCCATCAGGACTTCCTCCTTCCTTCGAAAGAACCTTCGAGAATTCCTCCGGAAGTTCCTTCATAGATTCTTCCAGAAGTTCCTTCGGGGATTCTTCCAGAGATTCCTTCAGGAATTCCTCCAGAGATTCCTTCAGGAATTCCCGCGGATGTTCCTTCAGGAATTCCTCCGCAGACTCATTCAGGAATTCCTTCGGAAAATCCTTCAGGAATTCCTGGGGAAGTTACTCAAGGAATTTCTCCAGAAGTATAGAGGGTATTCTATGGCTGCAACAAATGCGTTCGGCAGCGATTTTAACAATGCGTATAAAAAATAAGTTCCACTCAGCTATCAGTGTTATTCAGACTATTATCATGAACGAACGAGAAAGGCATCATCACCGCTAGATGGATTAACTAGGGTTTTTTTTGTGATATTGTGTTCATGTTATTTCAAGAGGAGGCGTAAATGTACCGCAATTGCCGAACATTTTATGAGCCTTCCTCGTATTTTAGATAGGTATTTGCTATTTGCAATTTTTAGGTTTCGGCTTTTCGGGTGAAACCTCACAAATAGTTCATAAGTAATCGAACCGAACCGTTGATCTCCTCGAAGTTTCAGAACAAGTTCTTCTTATTCTTCTTCTTATTGGCATTACATCCCCACACTGGGACTGAGCCGCCTCGCAGCTTAGTGTTCATTGAGCACTTCCACAGTTGTTAACTGCGAGGTTTCTAAACCAGGAAACTATTTTTGCATTCGTATATCATGAGGCTAAACGATGATACTTATGCCCAGGGAAGTCGAGACAATTTCCAATCCAAAAATTGTCTGGACCGGCACCGGGAATCGAACCCAGCCAGCGGTATGGTCTTGCTTTGTACCACGCATCTTACCGTACCGGGCCCTCCCAGAAACTGCTCCAGAAAATAGCTCTTTCGAGAGGATGCACGATGGATTTTTGGTTGGAATATCCGAAGGAGTTTCTTAAAGATTGCATGGAGCGATTCTTGGAGGAAATCTTAAAGACATTTCTTGAAAGAAAAAAAATCGTTTGGTTTGAATTCCTGAAGGAGTTGTTTTTGGATATATTCTTGACTGAATTTCCAATGCAATTTTGGGTGAATTTCCTAATTACCTCGAAAAAAACTCGAAAAAAAATCCGCAAAGGGAAGGTATTCCTTATTTAAATCGCTGAAAAAATTTTGGACCGGATTTCCCGATGTACTTTCAGGAGAACTTTTCGAAGGAATTCTACAAGCAATTGAACCATCATTTTGTAATGTCCAAGTATATGATGGGATAGCTAAGAAATTGTTGAGATTGTTGAAATGGAGAAAATCAATTGGAAAGCCACTGAGATATAGCCATCCAAAACTGTAGTAGTAGTAGTAACGGATTCTGAATGTACGAACGGCTTCTGAAAAAAAATTGTGTGCCAGTTCACTTCGATAAAGTGCTAAACAAATCTATCGTTCACCATTTTCCGATAAATCTTAATCCCATGAACATAAATTGACGCTTAAATGAACTCGCATACACATGAGTCACTCGCAAGCACTTGAAGACCATGTACCTATAAAGCATTATTAATGTATAAGAGCGGAACTTAAACTATCTTTAAAAAATACTTTATTAAAGTTCTAAAATAAAATATTTTTTTTATTTATACATGTTGTCAATTCTTCAATTACATACACTTTGATCTATATAGCATAGCAACTTACTCTACGTTGAATTAACGCCCTTGGATTTCGAACGAACTATATTCATTTGAGAAAAGTTTTATGAATTTCCTAAACGGTGTCCGTGCTGTTTTTCTATTTTGTTGTTGTAATTTCCACCCCTTGACTTTTCGAAGAGCGCTATTAAATATTTTTTTTAAATTATGCGTACCATCCGTATTCCGAAAAAAAAATAGAATTTGGTTTCTAGTGGTTAGAAACTCGGTGCTACTACAAAACGCTTAACTTTATTAAGTGGAAAGCACATTTGCCGATGTGCTGAAGGAATGCGTATTCGCCATTGCACCGCTGCAGGAAGTGTGTTTGGAGGAATCATTGGTTCGAAGATTTGCAGGTCATCAAAACATTTATCAGAGCGGCGACAACACACACGATCTGGACATCAGAAACACACGATCAGCTACCATCAGAGACACTATGCAGAGAAGGATGTACACTCATTATCCACCCAGCTCGAACGCAAGTACGACAGCTGCTCAAGCTATGTCATCAAAATCTGCAAAGGATATTGAAACATTCAGGTTGGCCAGGATAAGTTTAAACCGACTAGTGGAAAGATCAGCGCCCTATGGTTGATGAACTTAAACGTCCTAATTGACATCGCCGCTTCCAAGCACATGACCATTTGCAGCAACTACATGGCCTTCCACATCACTACACTTGAAGATCGCCACCAGTCGTAAAAATAGTAGACCTGAAATTATTGGTAAAAAACAGAAATGAAAACAACTTACCAAAACGTCACTTTTCTTGCGGAATAATGCACCAGTACATTATTCCGCAAGGGAAGACGTCAATCTATGTTTTCTTTACTGCAATACGCCTGCTACTGCATAATTATTCGTTTTCCTTGTCAGCTCCGTACTGTTCAAGAAATCTCAGTAGCGCAATCGCTCCTTGACCATTACTTATCCTATCTTTTTGCACAGTACTTTAGAAGTCCATACCACCCTTTAACACCTAGCATGAGGAAATGGGCGTGACAAATAACACCCACATAACGAAAAGTTTTCTTCTTACCGGGGCGGGAATCGAACCCACACATGTCAATCATCTCCGGCCATTAAACGGTAAACATTTTTAAAGATTTATTCTCAACTAGTCGACCCGGCAGACGTTATCCTGCATAGTAGGCGGAGATGTGAATCTTAATTTTAGTTTTTCACGATTTACTCAACCTTACTCGTTATTTTCGCATAAAAAAATCTCATATAAACCCGTAGGAATCGATAACGAACATATCTACTGAAGGAATGAAGGAAATCCATACAGTCGTTTTCGAGTTATGCGGATACGAACACAGACCATTTTATTTTTATTATATAGAAGAGAAGAAGACAGTATTGCTTGAAAAATAGCTGTTCATTAATAAAATCGTTCTCAACAGCCTTCCCAACAAACAATATTAGCTGAATAATCTAGTCTTTTAGCTGAAGAAGACTTAAAAGTGACGTTTCGGTTGCTGAAATAAGTAAATAACCAGCTAATAAACGAAATTTTTTGCCGAGGTTCAGTTATAAAATTTACTGAGCTTTTTTTAGCGGGGCCCGATTGAGCTCGAAAAAAAAACTTAGTGTATAGCTTATTTTCTTGCACTTATCCATATTCGATCCACTCAGATTCCATTCGACGCAAAGTCCTGCTCCATTGTTTCCTATTGAATATTGACCGGATCGAACTATGCGCTTAGAAGTTAAGAACATACAATTTTTTATACCAAGATCTCGTAAAAAGTCTAGTGCATTTTTATTACACTCATGCTCAACCGATTCACTCGCATTCAACGCGGAAAATTGCCTCGTTTCGACAATTGGATTAAGAGGTTATGGCCAAAATACAATTTTTTAGACTAAAATCTCGTAAAAAGTCTAGCTTATTTATCTTGTACTTAACCTGAACCGATCCACTGGTTTGTTTTAAGAACTCAATCATTTTTCGAGCACAACCAATAGAGATCTGAGTAGTATATTCTTAGGAATATTAAAAAATGTGATTTCACAACTAGTAGAATCTCAATAGATTATTAAGTGTTACGAATTTACAAATTAAAAAAAAAACAGTTCCGGTAGTTCGGATGATAGAATTTTAAAACCGGTTGTAAAAAAATGAACATAAAACAGTGTAAGCGTTTCTTCGTCGAAGATGACGAGTTCTGATTTAACCAGAGCAGTTCAAAATATCTCGTCACACAGTTTGTTTCCGGCTTACCCCCCTAGCTACTCCATATGCATCCGTGGATAGGCTTTTGAGCTAATTTGCCCGTAGTACGAATTATCGTTAAACGAATTCATTATTTGTAGTTTTAAGGGAAAATTATCAAGTGATATTATTTTCTACATTTTTACTATTATTCGATGATAGTAAAGAATACTCAACAAGTTGCATTCGACGCAGAATCCTGTCCCATTGCACTATGGTCCAGGATACAGATTTACGCAGAAAGATGAATTTTACGCCAAACCATATTTTTTAGAAAAAAATGTTGTTCTACACAATTGTTTGAAATAGTAAGGCCATCATTATGGTGCAACCAAAAAATAGGGTGGTCCATCATATAAAAATAGATTTTTTTTTATTTTTTGAAATATTGACATGTTATGTTCTACAAAGTTGTAGCGCAGCTTATTCCAATCAATTTTGCTATAAAAACTTTTTCTGTAGCTCTTAAGTTGGCTGATTTAGAGTCGAAAAAGTCGTCTTCAGGTGACTTTTAGAGCTCAAAAAAATGCAACTTTTGATGGGGGAATATGCTCAATATCTTTTACCGATCAAAAGTTATAATCGTTTTTCTGTCAAAATTATTTTTTTCATAAGTTGATATCTCCGGTTAGGGCAGATCAAAAAAATATGTTTACACGGCATTTGAAAGAGTAATTCATATTCCTTATTATGTCGAAAAATTGGGGATATGTTATTTTTTTATCTCAAGTTTTACTATTTTTGCTAAAATCATGTTTTTTTAAAAATAAATTGATAAAACTCGACAATGGAAGAAGATACAGACGATATTCTTATAGCAAAACACGCGTTTTGGAAAGCCCCAGAAGTCTTCAGAAGGGGACATCCGTGAAAAATAAAAAACTAAATGAGCAGATCATAAATTTTGTTTTTTCTAGGGACACCTTAATTCTGGTAAGTAAAATTACTCTAAACAAGTGAGCTTAAGAGCTACACAAAAGTTGATTGGAAAAAGCTGCGCTACAACTTTGTAGAACATTTTATGACAATATTCCGCAAAATAAAAAAAAATAAAAAATTCACATTTTTATAGAACGGCCCACCCTATTTTTCGATAACTCTATAATAAGGGCCCGAGTATCCAGAACAACTTTGTTGAATAATTTTTTTTTCTTAACCTTAGTAAGATGTTGGGGTCAATTTGACCCAAAACGAAACTTCAAAGTAGAATAACTTTTCACCTGATAATCCGATCGTTCTGAAATTTCTTGACTTTTAATATTTTGTGGAAATGAAGCATCTGACATGAAAAAAGTATTTTAACGTGCAACAGGAACGACCCCACAAAAAAAGTTACGAATAAGATGTTGGGGTCATATTGACCCAGAAATGTAAATGCTTATAAAACAGTCAAATTATAACCGAATCACAAAGTTTATATACCGTTCGAAAGATAAACTCATCAATTTTGTGGCTCTGTGGTGATATGCTGGTTCTGGAGACAATGGCCACCGGGAAACGACTTCCACGGGACCTTGTCGGTCATATAAGGGGAGCATAAAAATCGCTCCATATATGCCATTCGATCGCTAATTTCTCATAGATTCTCTTAAAACGGTAATGTATGGTCCATGAGAGGGCTTCCGACGAAAGTGGCCACTCCTGGTACATGCAAAGTGCCCCCGGGGAACCCGCAGGAGGGGACATTTCCATTTTAGCACTAAAATATGCCGTGCGGCGGCTCTTTTGTCATGATTTTCCACCAAACAGATGGTTATGCGCTTGAAATCGATAAGTGACCACATCGGCCACTCCTGGTACGTGCAAGGTGCCCCCGGGGAGGTGCCCCCGCAGGAGGGGACATTTCCGTTTTAGCACCAAAATATACCGTGCGGCGGCTCTGTCATCATGATTTTCCACAAAATAGATGATAGTGGACTTGAAATCGATAAAAGACCACATTGGCCACTCCTGGTACATGCAAGGTGCCTCCGGGGAACCCGCAGGAGGGGACATTTCCATTTTAGCACCAAAATATGCCGTGCGGCAGCTCTTTTGTCATGATTTTCCACCAAACAGATGGTTATGCGCTTGAAATCGATAAGTGACCACATTGGCCACTCCTGGTACATGCAAGGTGCCCCCGGGGAATCCGCAGGAGGGGACATTTCCGTTTTAGCACCAAAATATACCGTGCGACGGCTCTGTCATCATGATTTTCCACAAAATAGATGATAATGCGCTTGACATCGATGAAAGACTACATTGGACACTCCTGGTACATGCAAGGTGCCCCCGGGGAACCAGCAGGTGGGACATTTCCGTTTCAGGACCAAAATATACCGTGCGGCGGCTCTGTCGTCATGATTTTCCACAAAATAGATGATAATGGGCTTGAAAACGATAAAAGACCACATTGGACACTCCTGGTACATGCAAAGTGCCCCCGGGGAATCCGCAGGAGGGGACATTTCCGTTTAACACCAAAATATGCCGTGCGGCGGCTCTTTTGTCATGATTTTCCACCAAATAGATGGTTATGCGCTTGAAATCGATAAGTGACCAAATTGGCCACTCCTGGTACATGCAAGGTGCACCCGGGGAATCCGCAAGAGAGGACACTTCCAATTTAGCACCAAAATATACCGTGCGGCGGCTCTGTCGTCATGATTTTCCACAAAATAGATGATAATGCGCTTGAAATCGATAAAATACCACATTGGCCACTCCTGATACATGCAAGGTGCCCCCCGGGGAACCCGCAGGAGGGAACATTTCCGTTTTAGCATCATAATATGCCGTGCGTCGGCTCTTTTGTCATGATTTTCCATCAAACAGATGTTTATGCGCTTGAAATCGATAAGTAACCACATTGGCCACTCCTGCTACATGCAGGGTGCCCCCAAGGAACCCGCAGGAGGGGACATCTCCGTTTTAGCACCAAAATATGCCGTGCGTTGGCTCTTTTGTCATGATTTTCCATCATACAGATGGTTATTCGCTTGAAATCGATAAATGACCACATTGGCCACACCTGGTACATGCAAGGTACCCCCGGGGAAGCCGTATGAGAGGACATTACCGTTTTAGCATGAAAATATGCCGTGCGGCGTCTCTTTCGTCATGATTTTCCACAAAATAGATGATTATGCGCTTGAAATCGATAAGTGACCACATGGAACCTATGAGGGGCCCCCAGGGAACCCGTAGAAGGGGACATTTCCATTTTACACCAATATAAGCCGTGCGGCGGCTCTTTTGGTGTTTTCCCATCAAACAGATGGACGTGCGCTCGAAATCGATAAGTGACCACATTGGCTACATTTGAAACCTCGGAGAACACGTAGAAGAAGACATTTCCATTTTTACACCAACATATGTCATGCGGCGGCTCTTTCGTCGTGATTTTCCTTCAAATAGGTGCCCTCGAAATCGATTTTTGACATATTGTCCACCCTTAGAACCTATTAGGTGCCCCCGGGAGCCCGTAGAAGAGTACATTTCTATTTTAACACCAAAATATGCCGTGCGGTGGCTCTTTCTTTGTTATTTTCTACCAAACAGATGGTCATGTGCTTGGAGTTGATTAGTGATATTGTCTACTCTTGGAACCTTTGAGATGCCCTGCGAACCCGTAGGAGAAGACATTTTCATGGTTATATCAAATGTACTGTGTTGCTTGCGGCAGCTCTATCTTCGTCTATCATTGTCTACCCTGGCCACAAGTCTTCAAAAAGTTGATTATGCGCTTGAAATTGTTCTTCATTTGCAATTGAGTACTGAGTCAAATTAAAAAATAGTTTCTGGGCTACTGTGATGATTCCTTCGAACAGCTCTCCAAGGATTTTCTATTCCGCATCTCGATATTAGCATTAGTCGATGGTCCCTTCAAAATCGACTCATAGAAGTTTGAGGTTTTCACCGATCGCCGTGGACAATGATATGAACGCAACATTTCGATATAAAAAAAATTTGAGACTCCTGCGGGTACCGTGTAGGTTATAGATATTAAGTTCAGAACGAATGACCTATGTGATAGAAAAAAAAACAAGATTAATCTACCTAGTGGTGATGGTGCCTTTATCGTTCTTTCAAAAGGGTTGAGAAATATATAAGAAAAGTCTATTATAACACTAATAGGTAGATAGCTCTTATTTTTCATATTTGTTTATTTGCATTCTAAAATTTTCTGCTGAACGCAACTTATTGCAAGCCAATCGGATGAGCATAAGTGCCAGAAAAGTGATTTTCCCATGCAGCTGCTGAAATTGGTATTTTGGCCATAACTTCGGAGCCCATAGTCTGATCTGGCCATTTTTTAATAGGAAATAATAGGGCAGGATTTTCGTCGAATGGTATTTACTGCGAGCAATTCGGTTGAGGAAAAGTTCCTAAAATTGAGTGAGATTTTGTGTGCACAGACACTTTCAATGAATTCTTCACGGCATTCCACAATTACCGAAACTGGGCCTGGGGTTCCCCCGGGTTGATATTTGATTTCAAGAGCTTAACCAACTATTTGATGAAAAATTATAGTGAAAGAGCCGCTGCACGGCACGTCTTTAAGGGCCGATGTCCACGCAAAGATTGTTTCACGCTGCTTGCACGCCGCGTTCACGTAAGGTACCCAGCATCAAATGGAGTAAACGTGTGCACGACTACATTTGATGCCGGGTACCTTGCGTGGACGCGGTGTGCACGCAGCTTGAAAACACGCTACGTGGGCATCGGCCCTAAGTAAGAGTAAGAGTAAGCACGGAAATGTCCTCTCCTATGAGCTCCACGGTGGTACTTCATAGGTTCCAAAATGGAAAATGTGGTCACTTATTCATTTCGGTATAAAAACGGAAATATCACCATCTACGGGTTCCCCATGGGCATATCATTGGTTCCAAGAGTTGCCAATGTGGTCACTTATCGATTCCAAGCACACTCATCTATTTTGTGGAAAATCATGACGAAAGAGCCGCCGCACGACATATTTCGGTGTTAAACGGAAATGTCCCTTTCTATGGGTTCCCCAAGGGCACCTCATAGGTTCAAGAGTGGCCAATGTGGTCACTTATTGATTTCGAGCGAATAACCACCTCTTTGGTGGGAAAACACACCGAAAGAGTCGCCGCTCGGCATATTTCGGTGTTAAAACGGAAATATCCTATTCAACGGGTTCCCTGGGGGCCCCTGGTTGACTCCAAGAGCGCCCAATGTTGTCAAATATCGATTTCAAGCGCATAATCATCTATTTTGTGGAAAATCATGACGACAGAGCCGCCGCACGGTATATTTTGGTGCTAAATTGGAAATGTCCTCTCTTGCGGATTCCCCGGGTGCACCTTGCATGTACCAGGAGTGGCCAATTTGGTCAAATATCGATTTCAAGCGCATAATCATCTATTTTGTGGAAAATCATGTCAAAAGAGCCGCCGCACGGCATATTTTGGTGCTAAAATGGAAATGTCCCCTCCTGCGGGTTCCCCGGGGGCACTTTGCATGTATCAGGAGTGGCCAATGTGGTCTTTTATCGATTTCAAGCCCATCATCATCTATTTTGTGGAAAATCATGACGACAGAGCCGCCGCACGGTATATTTTGGTCCTGAAACGGAAATGTCCCCTCCGGCGGGTTCCCCGGGGGCACCTTGCATGTACCAGGAGTGGCCAATGTGGCCTTTTATCGATTTCAAGCCCATTATCATCTATTTTGTGGAAAATCATGACGACAGAGCCGCCGCACGGTATATTTTGGTCCTGAAACGGAAATGTCCCCTCCTGCGGGTTCCCCGGGGGCACCTTGCATGTACCAGGAGTGGCCAATGTGGTCTTTTATCGATGTCAAGCGCGTTATCATCTATTTTGTGGAAAACCATGACGAAAGAGCCGTCGCAAGACATATTTTGGTGTAAAAACGGAAATGTCCCCTTTTACGGGTGCCCCGGGGGCACCTCATAGGCTCCAAGAGTGGCCAATGTGGTCACTTAGCGATTTCGAGCGCATCAATCATCTATTTTGTGGAAAATCATGACGACAGAACCGCTGCACGGTATATTTTGGTGCTAAAACGGAAATGTCCCCTCCTGCGGGTTCCCCGGGGGCCACTTTCATCGGAAGCCCTCTCATGGACCAAACATAACCGTTTTAGGAGAATCTATGAAGAATTAGCGATCGAAAGGCATATATGGAGCGATTTTTATGCTCCCCTTATATGACCGACAAGGTCCCCGTGGAAGTCGTTTCCCGGTGGCCATTGTCTCCAGAACCAGCATATCACCACATAGCCACAAAATTGATGAGTTTATCTTTCGAACGGTATATAAACTTTGTGATTCGGTTATAATTTGACTATTTTATAAGCATTTACATTTCTGGGTCAATATGACCCCAACATCTTATTCGTAAGTTTTTTCTAATATCCGAAGAAGGTTAAAAGTATGCTTTAGGCCGAAAATGCATCTTTTCTCGTAAATTTTGCAATACGATGATAATGATAAAACTTATAAAATTGTTAAATCTGTAGATTTTTTTCGTTTTTCACAAATGACACCTTCTGAAGACTTTTGGGGCTTTCCAAAACGCGTGTTTTGCTATAAGAATATCGTCTGTATCTTCTTCCATTGTCGAGTTATATCAGCTTTTTTGAAAAAACTTGATTTTAGTAAAATTGGTAAAACTTGAGATAAAAAAATAACATATCTCCAATTTTTTGACATAATAAGGAATATGAATTTTTCTTTCAAATGCCGTGTAAACATATTTTTTTGGTCTGCCCTAACCGGAGATATCAACTTATGAAAAAAATGTAATTTTGACAGAAAAACGATTATAACTTTTGATCGGTAAAAGATATTGAGCATATTTACCCATCAAAAGTTGCATTTTTTTGAGCTCTAAAAGTCACCTGAAGACGACTTTTTCGAGAAATCCAAAACAAAAAAGTAGATTAAAAATACTGTTTTTTTTAGGTACACCCTAATCCAATTAAGTAAAATTGCTCTAAATCAGCCAACTTAAGAGCTACAGAAAAAGTTTTTATAGCAAAATTGATTGGAATAAGCTGCGCTACAACTTTGTAGAACATATCATGTCAATATTCCGAGAAATAAAAAAAATATTTTCTATTTTTTATATGATGGGCCACCCTATTTTTTGGTTGCACCATAATGATGGCCTTACTATTTCGAACAATTGTGTAGAACAACAGTTTTTTCTAAAAATATAGTTTGGCGTAAAATGCATCTTTCCGCGTAAATCTGTATCCTGGACCATAGTGCATTGTTTCCTATTGAAAATTGGCCGGATCGGACTATGGGCTCAGAAGTTATGGTCAAAATACTTTTTTTTCAGACAACAACGAGTGGAAAAGTCTAGCCCATTTTTCAGGCACTTACCCTTAACTTACCCATTCGACGCAGAATTGTTTCCCATTGTTTCCTATTGAAAATTGACCCGATCGGACTATGGGTTTAGAAGTTATGGCCAGAATACTTTTTGCCTTTCTCGTACAACAAAGTTGTATCGAAAGGCTATCATTTCACTCCGAAAACGTGTGTGAAAACGTCCATGTGTATGTATGTGTGTATGTGTGTGTATAAAAGCTAATAAAAACATTAGACAACTTTTCTTATAGTAATCCTTAACCGATTTTCTTGCAATAAGTTTCATTCGACAGGGAGCCTAGTTGATCCCTTCTTCTTCTTCTTCTTATTGGCATTACATGACATTACACCGATCTCAACCAAATTTAATACAAACATTCTCTATCCTAAGGAGAAGATAGGAGGGTCATTGTGGAAAGGGGGAAGTTATGGGGGAAGATGTTGTCCTTAAAAAACGAGCAATTCAATGTAACTCCCAACTCCCAGAATCAAATCCAACTCATTGACCGATTTCAACCAAATTTGGAACACACATTCTTTATCTCAAGGAAACGACGATATGGGGGTTAGGGATGCTCTATGGAAAAGAGGGCGGATGTGGGGGTATTGTTAAGTTATCGATCAATTCAGCCCTTCATCGAAATCAAGGTTTGCCCAGTGAAAAGCAATGATTAATGTGTTTCCTTCTGGATGGTTAAAAATAGACGTTTGCCCGGAATAAGGCGATTATGGGTTTGGCGACATACAGCTGGTCTATCTTCTATCTTCTTTTCGTCTATTTCTTCTTTTCTTCTTCTTTCTTTTCTTCTATATATATAAAAACCAATCTATGTATGTATGTTCGCTAACTACTTCTGAACCACTTGGCCGATTTCAACCAAATTTTGTACACACATTCTCTATCCTCAGCGGAAGTTTACAAAGGGGGTGGGAGGGTCATTTGAAAAAGGGGGAGGGGTTTGTGTAGAAACGAACAATTCTGAGTAACTTTCAACTCCCAGGACCGATTTCAACCAAATGTTGTACACATATTCACTATGAAGAGACGATCATATGGGAGGGTAATTTCGGAAAGGGAGCGGGGTCTGGAGGGAGGCGTATTGTTCAGAAATGGGCAATTTTGTGTAATTTCTGAACCTCTGGACCGATTTCAACCAAATTTGGAACAAACATCCTCTATCTTAAGGAGAAGATAACAAAGGGGGTGGGATGGTCATTTGAAAAGGAGGGAGGGTATGGGGGGAGGGGTTGTCTTTGAAAAATGAGCAATTCAGTGTAACTCCTAGCCCCCAGGACCGATTTCAACCAAAATTTGTAAACATAATCACTATGAGGAGCCGATCATATGGGATGCTGATTTGGGAAATAAGGGAGGGGTCTGGAGGGAAGGGTATTGTTCAGAAAATGGGCAATTCAGTATAACTTCTGAACCCCTGAACCGATTGCAACCACATACATTCTTTATCCTAAGCAGAAGATAAAAATGAAGGTGGGATGGTCATTGGGAAAAGGGGGAGAGATTTTCTTCATAAAACGAACAATTCATTGTAACTTCCCTACAAACATTGGTGGCGGGTAAACCCGGGTAGAAGAAAATAGCAAAAGAATAACAAGTTTTACCATTAATATATGAATAACAGAATAGCAAAATCTGATGTTAGTTTGTTTGATATAGTTGCTAAAATAACTAAAATAATAGCAGAAATTGTTCGAGCGAATAGCTCAAAAATAACTCATTTTGCTATCATAAGAGCAAACCAATAGCAAAATATTTACAGAAAGGGAAATATCAAAATCAGTTATTATTGATATGTTGAAAATGCAAATGATAAAAGAATAACAAACTTTGTTATGATTGCAAAATGTGTTCTTCATTTGTTGTTCTATTCTTCCATACAATAACATAAAAATAACAAATTTTACTATTATAACAAAATTTGCTGTTCGGATGCTATTTTATGTTATTCATGAACAACATAGGAACTACAAAATCTGATATCACAGCATAATTAGTTATTATTAAGTTATTTATTTGTTATTCACCTCTACCCGGGAAGCGCTTATATAGTCAAAAATAGTCTTCTTCAGCTGAAAAATTATCTTATTCGGCTAAAATTGTTTGTTGGGTTATAATCCCCATGTCCGCCATGGTTATTAACCCCATTCAATTAAATTTGAAACACACATTTTCGATTCCCAGGTGAAGATAACAAAGAGGCAGGGAAGGTCATTGTAAAAATGGGGTGGGGGTTAGTGGAGAGGAACTCTTTAGAATACGAAAAAATCAGGATAACTGTTAACACCCTGGCAGATTTCAACCAGATTTGGAACACACATTCTCTATCCCCAGGGGAAGATAACAAAGGGTTGAAAGAGTCATTAGGAAAAGGGGGAGGTTTTTCCGGGTGTATTATTCTGTTAACGATCTTTTGTAACTTTTGAGCTCTTCAACTGATTTCCACCAAATGTGGAACACATATTCTCTAACATAAGGTCATATAATAGATGGGAGGGTCAAAGAAGCAAGAATGGTGGGACATGGGAATGAAACGAACTTTTTACGTACCTTTTAAATGCAGGGGCCCGTTTGAACCAAATTTGGGACACATACTCTCAATCCTAAGGGGACGATTAAGCAGGAGTTGGAGAGTCATTGGAGAAAGCGGTAAACCTTCTGAACCCCTTTACCGATATCCTTAAAAATTGGGACATATGCCCTTTATCCTTGGAAGGCGATTATAGATGGAGTTGAACGGAAAACAGGAGGCATAAAGAAGGAGTAAGGTGCGCGAGGTTAAGCATCAGTATGTCAGGCATGAAAAACGTAAAGCATAATGTACGATAGGCATATCTAACGTTAGGCATACTATAAATTTCCCATTCTTTAGTTAGGTAATTTGTAAAATTCCCCGGAAACCAATCCTTTTAATTAAAAAAAAATCACAAAAAATAAACATTTTCCCGGAAATAACATATCCCTGAAAATAACATTTTCCGGAAGTATCATATCATTGAAAACATTTCTTCGGAAATGACATTTCGACCGAAAATGAAAATTCCTCGAATATGCCATTCCTCAAAAAAATTCCACAAATATGATATTTCCCCGAAAATGTAATTTTCTCGAACTTGACATTTCCCCGAATATAACGTACGTTTCCCCAAAATGACAATTTCTTAAAAAAGATATTTCCCCGAATATGACATTTCCCTGAAAATGACAATTCCTCGAAAATGACACTTCTCCTAGAATATAACAAGAATTTATTTGTAGGAATTAATGTTTTTAAAAGTGATATCTACCTTTTTTTAAATCATTGGATGTTCTTTAACACTAGGATTCATTCGTTCAGAAAATCGTTGTAACTAAATTTTCAAATGGCTATATCTCAGAAGTTTTTCAACCGATTTTCTCAGTTTTTTCACCAACCTCTTAGCCATCTCTTCTAGTTTCTGGACATTGCAAAATATTGTATCTAGGGGTGTTCAATTTTTCACTAGAGCTTCCATGATGCCCCCAGCCTCAGTATCAACCCAATTATGTCCTCCGAGTATTTATCTTTCACTTGCGTCTCAAATCCAAACATATGATAAGTTGTAAGATCTCCAAATTGTCCTGGAGTTTGAATAAAATGGTCTACCGAATCAACCAAGGCATCCATGATGTCCTCAGCCGCGGTGTCAACCCAATTATGTCCTCAGAGTATTTATCTTTCACTTGCGTCTCAAATCCAGGCATTTGAGATGTTGTAAGATCTCCAAATTGTCCTGGAGTTTGAGTAAAATGGTCTGTCGAATCAACCACGGCTTCCATGATGTCCTCTGCCGTAGTATGAACCCTATTATGTCCTCCGAGTATTTGTCTTTCACTTGCATCTCAAATCCAGGCATTTAAGATGTTATAAGATCTCCGAATTGCCCTGGAGTTTGAGTAAAATGGTCTATCGAAACAACGAAGGCATCCATGATGTCCTCAGCCGCGGTTTCAACCCAATTATGTCCTCAGAGTTTTTATCTTTCACTTGCGTCTCAAATCCAGGCATTTGAGATGTTGTAAGATCTCCAAATTGTCCTGGAGTGTGAGTAAAATAGTCTGTCGAATCAACCACGGCTTCCATGATGTCCTCTGCCGTAGTATGAACTCTATTATGTCCTCCGAGTATTTGTCTTCCACTTGCATCTCAAATCCAGGCATTTGAGACGTTGTAAGATCTCCAAATTGCCCTGGAGATTGAGTAAAATGGTCTATCAAATCAACGAAGGCATCCATGATGTCCCCAGCCGCGGTATCAACCCAATTATGTCCTCCGAGTATTTATCTTTCACTTGGGTCTCATATCCAGGTCAAATACCTGTTGTTGTGAGAACCCAAAATTGTCCTGGAGTTTGAGTAAAATGGTCTATCGAATCACCCGAGGCTTCCATGATGTCCTCTGTCGCGGTATCACCCCAATTATGTACTCCGGGTATTTGTCTTTTACTTGCGTCTTAAATCTAGGCATATGAGATGTTGTAAAATCTACAAATTGTCTTGAAGTTTGAATCAAATGGTCTACCGAATCAACCAAGGCTTCCATGAAGTCTCCAGCCGCGGTATTCACCCAATTATGTCCTCTGAATATTTGTATTTCACTTGCGTCGCAGTTTCAGGCAATTGAAATGTTGTGAAATCTCCAAATTGTCCTTGAGTTTGAATCAAATGGTCTACCGAATCAACCAAAGCTTCCATGAAGTCCTCAGCCGCGGCATCAACTCAATAATGTCCTCTGAATATTTGTCTTTCACTTGCGTCGCAGTCTCAGGCAATTGAGATGTTGTAAGATCTCCAAATTGTCCATGAGTTTGAATCAAATGGTCTATCGTATTGACCAAAGCTTTCATGATGTCCCCAGCCGCGCTACCAATCCAATTATGACCTCCGAGTATTTGTCTTTTACTTGAATTACAAATCCAGGCATATGAGTTGATTACTTTACTTATGATGTTTATTGTTTATTATTATTATAATTATCATTCGACAGTGTATGTTTGTCTTAATGAAATTTTACTCTAAAAACCTCAATTTTAAGAACATCACTTTGTCAGTCGTAGTCTAATTTCGGGCATGTCTCGTTAAATCCGATCCTCATTGATGAAATTGGTACAATCAGGTCCTAGTAATGGTGTCCTCGAGGTAAACGGAAGAAGACACTAGAATGGAACGTATAGGCAAGCATATTGATGTCCATTATCGCCAAAAAATAGGGGGATGGGGTGGTTACCCGATACACCAACAAGAACTTTGGTAAGTCTGCAAGTTGTACTCCCGGAATTCATCAATGATCAATCGCAGGCAGAACATCTGATCCGTCGTTGATCGACCCTCACGAAAACCTGCCTGGTATTCGCTGACGAAGGATTCTTCTAGCGGTGCCAGTCTGTTAAACAGAATACGCGAAAGAATTGTGTACGCCGAGTTCAGAAGGGTGATCCCTCTGTAATTGGCACACTCTAGTCGACGGTCATTGCTTTCAAAAGTTATGAAGAGAATGGGGAAACAATCCAAAAAGGTTGGTGTTTTGGTTAAACGGAAGAAAGGAGAGATCACTTACTACCTGGTTTATTTCGGTTTTTTCTCTTTGAATCGAGAAAATGAGGGAATCGAAAACATTTCAGAAAGGCATTGTAAAGCGTGTTGTTTTGGGAGGAGTACGTTAAGTACTACGTAGGACCAGTCACGGCAGCAGAAATCTCACACTCCGGTACACTGTCATCCCTAGCTGCATGATTTGGGTAATCACTTGTCATAAGACAATTTTTAATTGTAACTTACCAGATATGCGAGGCCTTCTTTAGTGTCTCGTAAATGACTCGACTAAATGTGTGCATGAGCTCAAAAGACATGATTAGATACATACCTTCGCTGGAGACATAGTTCCAGGCGAGGTTGATTTGGTTGACAGACAACTTGATCCACATCCAGGGCGATTTGGGGGACTAATAACATCGCATTTTTATATACCAAACATGTGCATGGGCTCGGAAGATTGGATAAAAACATCTGCTGGAGACATATTTCAAGGTAGGGTTGATTTGCAAGTCGTGGTTCATTTGGAAAGTAATTTAAAAACAATTATGTCCACTAAATTGCGTTGATATCGTGGCTGAAGACATCATGGCAGCCTTGGTTGATTCGGTAGGCCATTTGATTCAAACTCCAGGACAATTTGGAGATTTTACAACATCTCATATGCCTGGATTTGTGACGCACGAGAAAGTCAAATACTCGGAGGACGTAATTGAGTTGATATCGCGGCTGACGACATCATGAAAGCTTTGGTTGATTGAATAGACCATTTTGCTCATACTCTAGAACCATTTGAAGATCTGTCAACATCCCCTATGCCTGAATTTGAGACGCAGGCGGAAGACAATTATTTGGAGGACATGATAGGGTTTATACTGCGACTTAGAACATCATGGAGGCATTGGTTGATTCGATAGACCATTTTACTCAAAATCCAGGACAATTCGGAGATCTTAGAACATCTCAAATGCCTGGATTTGAGACGCAAGTGAAAAATAAATAAGTGAGGGACATAATTGGGTTAATACTGCGGCAGGGGACATCATTGGAGCATTGGTTGATTCGATAGACCATTTTACTCAAACTCCAGGACAATTTGGAGATCTTACAACATCTCATATGCCTGGATTTGAGGTGCAAGTGAGATACAAATATTCGAAGGACATAAAAGAGTTGATATCGCGGTTGTTGAGAGTTGATATGGTTGATTCGGTAGACCATTTTACTCAAACTCCAGGAAAACTTGGAGATCTCACAACATCTCAATTGCCTGGATTTGAGACGCAAGTAAAATATAAATACTCGGAGGACATAACAGGGTCGAAACCGCGTCTGGGGACATCATGAAAGCCTTGGTTGGTTCGATAGACCATTTTACTCATACCGGGTCAATTTGGAGATCTTACAACAACTCAATTGCCTGAAACTGCAACGCAAGTGAAAGACAAATATTCAGAGGATATAATTGGGTTGATGCCGCGGCTGGGGACTTCATGGAAGCCTTGGTTGATTCGTTAGACCATTTGATTCAAACTACAAGAAAATTTGGAGATCTTACAATATCTCATATGCCTGGATTTGAGACGCAAGTGAAAGACAAATACTCGGAGTACATAATTGGGGTGATCCAGCGGCAGAGGACATCATGGAAGCCTTGGTTGATTCGATAGACCATTTTACTCAAGCTCCAGGAAAATTTGGAGATCTTACAACAACTCAAATGCCTGGATTTGAGACGCAAGTGAAAGATAAATACTCGGAGGACATAATTGGGTTGACACCGCGGCTGAGGACATCATGGATGCCTTGGTTGATTCGATGGACCATTTTACTCAAACTCTAGGGCAATTTGGAGATCTTACAATAACTTAAATGCCTGGATTTAAGACGGAAGTAAAAGATAAATACTTGGAGGACATAATTGGGATTATACTACGGCAGAGGACATCATGGAAGCCTTGGTTGATTCGATAGACCATTTTACTTAAACTCCAGGACAATTTGGAGATCTTACAACAACTCAAATGCCTGGATCTGAGACGCAAGTGAAAGATAAATACTCGGAGGACATAATTGGGTTGATACCGCGACTGGGGACATCATGGATGCCTGTGTTGATTCGATGGACCATTTTACTCAAACTCCAGGGCAATTTGGAGATCTTACAACATCTCAAATGCCTGGATTTGAGACGCAAGTGAAAGATAAATACTCGGAGGGCATAATTGGGTTGACACCGCGGCTGAGGACATCATGGAAGCCTTGGTTGATTCGATAGACCATTTTACTCAAACTCCAGGACAATTTGGAGATCTTACAACAACTCAAATGCCTGGATTTGAGACGCAAGTGAAAGATAAATACTCGGAGGACATAATTGGGTTGATACCGCGACTGGGGACATCATGGATGCCTGTGTTGATTCGATGGACCATTTTACTCAAACTCCAGGACAATTTGGAGATCTTACAACAACTCAAATGCCTGGATTTGAGACGCAAGTGAAAGATAAATACTCGGAGGACATAATTGGGTTGATACCGCGATATGGGACATCATGGAAGCCTTGGTTGATTCGGTAGACCATTTGATTCAAACTCCAGGACAATTTGGAGATCTTACAACATCCCAAATGCCTGGATTTGAGATGGAAGTGAAAGACAAATACTCGGAGGACATAATTGGGTTGACACCGCGGCTGAGGACATCATGGATGCCTTGGTTCATTCGGTAGACCATTTGATTCAAATTCCAGTACAGTTCGGAGATCCTAGAACATCATAATTTATTATCACACATATTTCGTATATAGTTTACATTTATTTTAACAAGTTCACAGTAGACAACATGCTTGAAAACATTTTCTGAAGCTTCATACATCGTCTAGTATAAAGAGGTTCCTAAAGGTACCGAATTATCATCGTATGCATAGTAGGGATGCTCAAAATGTGTTCTTATGTTCCAGGTGATGTCTTTTATTTGTTATTTTATCATTTCCATCATCACTATATGAATAGATATCATTTTTGGTAATGAAATATAAGTATATCTTCAAAATCGCATTTTTCTAAATCCGTTGCTTTACTCCCACAGCTCTAGTGAAAAATTGAACACCCCTAGATACAATATTTTGCAATGTCCAGAAACTAGAAGAGATGGCTAAGAGGTTGGTGAAAAAACTGAGAAAATCGGTTGAAAAACCACTGAGATATAGCCATTTGAAAATTTAGTTACAACGATTTTCTGCACGAATGTATCCGCGTAAGTTTTTTTAGCGAATCAATCCTAGTGTTAACCAATCTTTTGATATTCTCATCAATTGAGGATGTATCAACAACAAAACATGGTAGTTACTGATTACCAACTGTTTTTAGCGAAATCAAATAGGCAATTCCAACAGCTGCGGTATCAAACTGACAATTCCAGACAAGGCCGGGTACATACAGCTAGCTCACGGTGTCTTTGTCCGAAGAGACTTATTTTCAAAAAATCAGTATCCTTAAAACACCCACTACACGAAAGTATATGTTTAACTCTTTCACGTAGGTGCATTTTTAAAATGTTCTATCGAGGGTCATTTTTCCATTCATTTTTGGGGGTGTTGAATAGGCTATCAAATGAGATTTGTATGGAGTTTGCACCAGAAATAGTGAAAAAATAAAAATTGTTCTAGATCCACCGATAGAACATTTTAGTTTACCCACTATATGAAAGAGGAGAGCATATACTTTCGCGTGGTGGGTGTTTCAGAGATACTGATTTTTGAAAAATAATATTTCCCCATAGATACACCGTGAGTTCCATAAATAAATATGTACAAGATACGGTGATGATCCGATTCTTAACATGTCCAAATTAAGACTGCCTCTGGAATGTCTATGGAGGTCTATGGAGGAGGAAGAATTATTCCAATTTATCCCAAATGAACTTTTCCCGATACATTTTATTCATCATCGCTAGGTGGATTACCTGTTTTTTTTAATTATTAGTTTGAAAATCAAAAGGAGACCAGTATAATGCGTTGTATCTGATATCCTAGAGAAAGTCTGCAAAATTTTACGGGAATTTATTTTGAAACTCTTCATGAGATGTCATTCGGGAATTTCTCTAAGATTTCTTCCAAAAATTCTTTCTAGAACACTATAATTTAGAAAATTAAAAAAATAAACGACATGGAGGAAGACCCAGAGAAATTCTCGAAGAAATTTTAAATTTCAATAAACATACTCCGAGGAATTCTTAGAGGGATATTCCAAAGGAGTTTCTAGACACATTCACGGAGGCTGCAATAATAGTCATGTTTAGTTGAAAAACCAAAAGGTGATCAATAGTGCTGTGGACCAAAAATACACATGCTAGACTAGAGGTTTCTTACTCAATATTTAAAGAGATTCAAATAAATGATTAGCGGATTAGTTATAGTGCACAGTGAATATCCTCAGTTTGAACAAACTGAAATAAAAAAAAAACAAAAGCAAAAAAGTCACATGTGAATTGAGAAGTGAGACAACTACGCTACTGTGAAAATAAGGCAAAACCATTCATCCGTTAAGTAGTGCATCGAACTAAAGTGAAAATGTTACAAAACATGATATAACCCACATGAAATTAGCATAATTTTCGGGTAATACATTCAGTGAGAGTTCCCTTCGGCTACCAACGCAAAAAAGTACTGTGCCTTGTGATAAGGTGTGTAACGTTGTCGGCCAACTGAAGACAAGTGTCATAAAAGTTTCCGTTGGATTTCGAAAATGGCCATGCCCGCTACATTTCTAAGGGCGTCATTGTGCGTGATAGCGATTTCAAGCGTCATACTGGGCGAAGCAGAGCCTCAACTGAATCTGCCGCAGTTTGCTGGTCCGGCCGGTCCCACGGGTAGGCCACAGATACTACCGAACAGTTACACCGCTGATCCCGTACAGCAGCAGCAGCAGGATTCCCGCAAGGATGGGAACAATTATGACCAGAGTCGCAGTGAACGATTCGGCCCTCCGTACGAGGACGGGGATGATGACGAAGAGAATTATCCACAGGGAAGGAGCAACGATGATCGGCAAAATAGGGTGAGTTGATAGAATGTTAGACCAAGTTTAAGTAATATTAATGTTTTGGAGCAACAGCGTTGCTACTGTAGTAAAACTAATATGTTAAATCAAGGAAAATATCAATATCAGAAATAGATAATCGGCATCTTCTTTAAAATTGTTTAGTAGAGCGTTTGCACTTCATAGAATTTCATTTTATAGAAGTTTAGAAATCATCTTTGGCGTTCTACATAATTGGTTTAATTTTGATTCTTCAGCAGTCTAACAATTTATATTTTATCCATTTGCCCCTTTCAGCCATTTTCTTACGACGACCGGAATCAATACAACAACGATTACGACAATCGGAACCGGAACCGCAATCCGTACGATCGCGATCGCGACCGCAACCGGTTCGTATCGGACGTAGACAACCCGGACCTCTACCAAAACCGTCAACCGTACAATCCAAACCAAGACGACCGTTTCCGCAACCCGGACGGGCGTTACAATCCAAACCAACGGCCCTACATCAGCGATGTGGACAATCCGGATCTCTACCAGGATCGTAACCCCTACAACCGTAATCAGAATGACGATCGGTTCGATCCGAACCGGAGGCCCCAGTTCGGGCCGCCAAACGAACGTGAGTTCAACGGCCGTCCCCGGGATCCTTTCTTCGAGGGACCGTTTCGCAGCGCCGAAGAGGAGCGACGGTTTCGAGCGGAAACGGAAAAGCTGCGCTCCTTTCTGGCCGACATCGATCGGAAGAGTTCGCTCGAGTGCTCGCTCAACGTGGGCGCCCAGTGGAACTTCGAGACCAACGTCAACGAAGCGACCCAAGTGGAAGCGGTAAGGCTCATATGTGTGGTGACTAATTTTGTGGATTCTTGTTCTGAATTTAGGTTCGTGGTGTGTGGCACGGTAGCATAGATTCCGTTGGAGATAATCACGTCCCGCTGTCGGCACAATTGTGGGAACTTTTGTGGTGGGTTCATGTGTGGCTTGTTTGACATTGACATACACAGGCGTGCGCCGTGTGGTTTGTACTGACTGGAGATGTTAAGAACTGTGGATTCTTAGAACGAACAGCACGCGAAAGTCTTCTGTCTTCTGGGTTTGATTCGAAGCTCTCAGTAACGGGTGGTAGTGGGTTGGAAAATGATCATTTAGCGGTTTAGAGACAATGAGCGTTCGGTTCGTTGGCTGGTGGAAGGTGATGAATAAGTCGTAAAAGTCATCGCGTCGTGGGAAAATTGGCGAGCTCTCAGTGTGTTTGGTTATTGTCTTGTGATATTTGAGGTGTGATGACGTGTGCATTTGGTCTGCATGTAGTGCATGCGGCGGTATAGATGACAGTAGTTTGAATTGTCTTAGCATTGAACTTTGTCGCCGTCATTGCCCAATATCGGTTGGCTTTGGCATTGAGAATATGACTTTGTTTTTCGATCGTTTACAAGGTTCGAGGACTGTGTTTTTGAAATTATGACATATCACGCTAGTATCTCGTCCGTCGATTGTAATTACCAAATCTTTTGACATTGGGAGGTTATGCTAGGAGTTATTCGATCATATGATATTGCATTTCAAATGTACATACTCCTTCCTATGCTTTAGAGAATTCTTTGTAATTAATTAAACTTGGCTACTCGAACTACTTTGTCAGTTGATTCATAGTCGGATGCAGTGTTGTAAAATGTCATTTGCATTCGTTTGTATATTTTTCCCAGAACTTTTTTCAGAAATAAGCTATCAATTCCTGAGGTATGGCGAACTTATAGCGCTTAAATGTGCCTACAACTTTGTCTAACAAGTCATTGCTGTAAATATGTAATCTGAGGCGTGGGAGGCAAAATGTCATTCAAATGACATTATGTCAAATGACACGTGACATTTTGGAGAGTTTTTACTTTCCAGCCGCGGATGTTATATTTAGAGTAATGTACCCTTGGATAAAAATATAGCCCTACTCAAGCGTTATGAGTACATCTAAAATTTTGAAGTAAATTTGGCTTCTGAAGAAAGTTACGAACAAATTAGTCAAATGACAAGCAGATGACATTTTACAAGCCTGGTCGGATGAAAACACGGTTTGCTGACTTGTTATAATTAAAGGAATAATCGGAGGAATTGTCCAGGAGATTTTAAAAGGAATTCTGAGAGGAAAAATAAATGCTTTTTTTCAGGAATCTGACAGGTCGGTTGATGACACGTGTTTAAATTTTGTAATCACGAACACTGGCGGCGACAGAGTTCTGGTAATGGTGGGGCACCAGCATTTTTGGAGTAATTGGTTCATTTATAATTTGGCGTCAGTAGTAAGAACTATAATTGAAGGCGTGGATCAATTAAAAAAAAATAGGCGGATTCAAGTACAACGAAATTTTTGTGCATTTCATCGTTTGTAATTGAAAAGGTCACTAGGATTTTTTTGGAATGTTTTTCCAAAAAATTCCAATTCATGTGTTATAATCGACAGAGCAATCAATTCCAGAGTCAAAACCGGGTTTTACTACTGACCGGAATTTTTCGGATTTCTCAAAAATTCCTTGGGAATAAAATTCTGAAATTTTTTTCGTGAATATCTTTAATAATTCTTTAGGAAATACCTCCAGAATTTTTCCGAAAAATTTCGAGAATACTGCCAGAACTCTTTCGAACATTATTTCAGGAATTCCTTCGGATACCATTGGAGATTCCATTCCCTCGGAAATTTCTCCATAAAGAATATCTAACGGAGATTCGAAGGAACTGCTTAAGGCATTTCCGACATTCTTGAATTTCTTCAAGAATATCTTTGTGCTTTACTCTAAGATCTCTTTCGGAATTTCATCTATGGATTTCCCCAAAATATCTTCGGAGATATATGCAGAGAAGAAGAAGGAATTAAAAGAAAAAAAAATCGAAAATTTCTTCGGAAAATACTTTATGAAATATTTTAGGAATTTCTTCAGAAATTCTTTTGGACATTCCTTTGGAAATTCCTTTAAGAATTTATTTAAAATTCCTTCGAAATTTTCTTCGGAAAAAACCTAAGGAAAATCTTTTGGACATTTTTTTAGGAATATCTTTGAAAATTGCTTTAGGAGAAATCCTTCGTGAATTTCTTTAGCAATTTCTTTGGAAATTCCTTTAATATTTTGTTCGGAAAGTGATTTAGGAATATCTTTGGGATATGTTTAAGGTGATCCTTTAGAAATTCTTACAAGTACTTTGACAGGAATAATTATGAAAATTACGCCAGGAATTTCTTTTGACACTCGTCCAGCAAATTCTCTTGAAAATTCTCTTGAAAGGCCTTTGTAAATTTCTCCGGAAATTCCTTAGAAACTTCCCTCAGAAAATCCTTTTATTGAAGCCACATGGAATTTCTTCCGAAATTCCTGCGGTCTTCAGTCCGGAAATTTTGTTGGAAGATTTTCTCAGGAAATTTATTAAAGAATTAAATAGGAAAAACTAAAGGAATTTTCGGAAGAGTTTCTAAGGAATTTCCAGATGAAATTCCCAAAAGAACTCTTATTGTAATTTCCGAATCATTTTAAGGTGATTATACAATTGGTCCCGTGGTGAATTTCAAATTCACCACATGTTTTTCTACTCCCATTTCCAAAAACTCAAATCTAGCGTAGTAATGTTTGTACAGTTCTGAAAATTACTCAACGTAAGTGACTAAATGCTCTGCCATTGTTTCACCTCACAAGCATGTTATGGTTCTCTCAGCTTGTGCTCTTGAAAAATATTTCCAAGATGGCCGATTTGTGGCTTTGTTGTATAATCACCTTAAAAGAATTTTTAAATGAGTTTCTGAAGTGTTCTCCGAAAATTTTTCATAGGAATATCCGAGGGTTTGAGAATAATTCAATATCCGGAGGAATGTCCGAAGAAATGCCTAAAAAAATACAAAAGAAATCCTTGATAATGTTCTAACGAAATTCCGAATGAATTACTGGAAAAAATCTTTGAGAATTTCCTTAAGTAATTGCTGAAGGTATTTCTTGAAAAACAATTCGAGGGAATTCCGCAGAAATTCCAAAGCAATTTCCAAAAGAAATTTCTGAAGGTTTCCCTCATACAATTTCCGTAGGTATTGTCGAAGAATTTCCCGTAGGAACTCCAACCATGATTTTTTTTAAATAAATCGTTAAAAGGATATTTCGAAGAAGTTGTCAAGACGCAAGTTTTCCCTGTGGGAATTTTTGAAGGAATATCTTGATGCATTTCCAAAAGAATTTCTGGATCTTTCTCCTTAGTAATTTCCTGATCCTTTGCCGAATGAATCCTTGCAGGAGACTCCGAAGGAATTCTTAGATGAATGTACAGAGAAATTCAAGAAATTCGGAAATTCCGGAAAGGAATTTCGGTGGAGTCATGGAACTACCTGGAATAATTTCTTAATTTAAGAGCATTTACTAAAGGAATCCCTAGAGAAAATTCGGGAGGAGTTTATGAAAGAACTTTTTTGATAATTTAAAAAAAAATCGAAAGAATTCCTGAAGGAATTTCAGGAGATATTTCTAGATTTATTTGCGGAGAATTCTTGAAGAAACTTCTTGAGGAACTAGGCAATGAATTACTGGAGGAATCTCTAATGTATTACTTAGAGGAATTTAGGATGGAATTCCTGGAGGATCTTTTGAAGGTATACCTGAAAGATCTTCTGGATGACTAATCAAATTAATTCCTGGGGGTATTTTTTTACGAAAAATGTGTGGAGGACTTTCCGAACGAACTTTTGAATAAATTCATGAAATATCACCTGGATGAATACTGGAGAAATTTCCGAAGCGTGAATATTAGAAGAAGTATATTTTTGGAGTTTCTGAAGTAATTTCCGAATTAATTCCTGTAGAATTTGTTTAAGAAGTTCTTATCGAAAACCTATTCAGGTCGTTCTTTGAAAAATCCTTTGAGAATTTATTCGGAAATTCCTCCTGAAATATATTTTTAAATTCCTTCGTTAGATATTCTTTCGAGAACTCCTCCAGGAATAATAAAAAAAAATCCCCAGGAGCTTATTCGAATACTTCTCCAGGGATTCTTTAGTGAAACCTCCGGAAAGGCCTTTTTTAAATTGATTTGGTAAAACAAAGAACCATTCCTTTCAAAATCCCTGCAGCAATTATTCCAGACATTTGTTGAAAGAATTCTTACGATCCCAAAGGAAAAGGATATCTCTAAGGAATACTCAAACGGATTTCTAACTGATACTTCCGAAGGATTCCTGAATAAATTTTTGATGGATTTTCTGAAGGGATTCTCGAAAGAATGCCTAAAGGGAATTCCGATGCATATCCGAAGGTTTGCATATCCGAAGGTCTTAAGTTATTCCTGGAAGAGTTGTTAAAAAATTCAGATGAATGAGAGAAGAAATTCCTATAAGAATTAGCAAAAGAATTCCTGGAAATTGGAAGAAATTCTTTATGGAAATTTTGAAGCAACTCCAAGAAATTGTTCTTAGAGTTCCCGTAGGGATATTTCTTGAGAAAGTATTGGTAGAATTCCTAAAACATATTCCGAAAATAGTTCGTAAAGGAATTTCGAAATGATTTTCGATTTTTTCTTATATTACCAATCTTTGAATTTTCGAAGGAATATTGTGAGGAATATCCAATGGAATTCTCCAATTTATTTTCGGAATTCCATTTTTTTCAGTTTGTCTTCGGAAATACCTTTCGAAGTATCCTCGAAAATTCCTTCAGAAATTCCTTCGAGAATTCATTTACAAACTATTTAAAAATTTTGTTCGGCAATTCTTTTTTAAATTTCATTGGAAATTTGATTGGAATTCCAACGGAAAACCTTTCAGGAGATTTCCTTTTATCAATTTCTTTATGAATTCCTTTGAAAATTGCTTTAAGAATTCCTGCGGAAGATGAATTAGTTTTTAGGAATTGCATCAGCAATTGTTTCAGGTTTTGTCAAACCAATTCTTCTACTAATTCCTCAAGAAATACCTTCCATATCTCTAGGAAGAAATTCTTGGAATTCCTTTGAAATTTTAATTACGAATTTATTCGGAACTTCATCCAGAAATAGTTTCAAAACTTCATTTAGGAATACCTTCGGATATTCATCCGAAATTTTTTTTAGCAACTCCTCAACACCTTCGGATATTTATTAAGAAATTCTTTTGAAAATCTCTTCAGAAATTCCTTAATAAAATCTATTTCGAAACATTTAGAAACTACTTCAAGAGTTCCTCGAAATACTCATCTGGAAATACCTAATAATATTTCCATTAAAAATCCTTCCGAAATTTCCTTCAGGATTGCCTATTTCATTCTTCAATATATTTTTTCAGGATAAAAATTACAACCAAAATTCCGGAATAATCCCTGCATGAATTTTGTATGGTTTTACTAAAAAAAAGGAAGTTCCGAAGGAATTTCTGGATGAATTAACGAAGGTCACGATCATAGTCGTTATATCCTAGCTTGATACCTATTAGAGTTCATCACTTAGGGGTCGTACAAATATTACGTAAGCATTTTTTATGGCTTTGTCGGACAACGCTCTTCCCCCCATGTAAGATTATTTGTTTATATATCCATACCAATGATTTTTTATTTATATGGTGCGTAAGAAAAGGACCTCCCTCCCTCCTATAAGTGCTTACGTGATATGTGTATGGCCCCTTATTTAGAAGTAGGAAATCATTTTTCATCTCGCATCTTTCTATTTTATTTCTTTTTTCTTCTTCCCTCTTCTTTCTTCCTCACTGCTTCTTTGTTCTTCCCACTTTTTTCTTCTTTATTTCTTCTTCTATTTCTTCTTACTTTTTCTTCTTCTTTCTTCCTAATTATTTCTTATTTCATTGTTTTTTCTTTCCTTTTCACTTTTCTCTCAATACTCACATCTCACTTCTCGTTTCTCACTTCCACTTTTGTTTATCACTCATTATTTGTCACTACTAACTTCTCACTAATCGCTTCTTCTTTCTCATTACTCGTTTTTCACTTGTCCCTTCTCACTCCTTACTTACCATTTTTCATTCCTCACTTGTCTTTAAATTCTCATTTCTTCCCATTTCTCCCAATTTCTCATTTCTCACGTTTTACTTTTTACTTCTCCAATCTTACTTCTCACTTCCTACTTTTTACTTCACATTTCTCACAAATCACTTCTCCAAACAGGAGGTAAATTTATCGGAATGTAAAAAAAATCTGCATTTTTTTTCGGAAAATTGTAAATTGAAATTTTTACGGGAAATTATATTGTTTAGAATTTCCACTGCAACTTCTTCAGAATTTCCAGTGAGAATTCTTCGGAATGTGTATATAAAATAGGCCACCATTTCCAAGGGGAATTCTTCGGTATTTCCAATAAAATCTACGGATTTTTTGAAGAAGATTGTGGATCAGGAGATCAAAATTTGAAAAAAAAATCCCGGAAAATATACTCGGGAAACAGTTTAGAATTTCAACAGCAAATTTTTCGAAACTTCTTTGGATTGCTACGGCCAATTATTTGTATTATTTGATAATATTTTTGGGAAAATCCACGGGAAATTGTTCAAAGGCGAGAAAGGTCGTTTGACCGAATAACACATTCAGCTGAAATAGATGACTTTCAAATTACATTTAACCGAATTGCACGTTTAGCCTATCACGTCATTATTCAGGAAATGGCGTTTGGCTGAGGTGCTTATTTACCGTCGTCGGGGGTGACAATGGGTCAAATGGGGGTGAGAATGGGCCACTGTTTCAACTACTAAGAATGCATAAAGAATAGATTGAATGTATCTTAGGGCACCCCCGATAGCGGTAGTCGAAAAAATCGTTTGATCGAAGATGTTATTTGGTCGGGCGGACATTTTACAGCCTAAAATGTATTTTCCCGAACGGGTCATATGGCTAAAAATGCGATTGTACCGAGCAGTAGTGAAATGATTGTGAGAATACGTCTTAACTCTATCTTCTGCCTCTTCATTTTTTACATCTCTCGCGTTTAGGATCATTTGGGCGTGACTGCATTGATCGATTTCTATACATCGATTTTTTTTCATTAATAACTCAACTAGATTGCGACCGTTATTGATGCATATGGAGCAAGATGCAACTCTCATTTATCATCCTGAACCATTAAATCTACGACAAACTGCTGAAATTCGCTGCTTTGATAAACAGAAAACATTGACGAAGAGAAATCGATCAATGCAGTTACGCTCCAATTATTTTAAGCGCGAGATCTCTTTGCTAAAGGTGAGAAGTGTGAAGCAAGAAATGCGTAATGGGAAGTTAGAAATACAAAACATCACACATCTCTCATTCCACTTCTTACTTTTCTTTTCACATTTCTCACTTCTCACAGTAAAATGTGAAAAATGTGAAGTAAGAAGTGAGAAGTGAGACATCACATTTTTCATTTGGAACTTTGTATAAGATATGAAAAGTGTGACTTCCCATTTCTTACTTCTAAGTTCGTATTTCACATTGAAAAGTGAGAAATAAGAAATGAGAAAGTCGGAGTGAGAAGCTTCACTACTTACTTAACACCATCCAACTTCTCACTACTCATTTTCCATTTCTGACTTCTCACTGTGAGAAGTGAAAGGAAAAAAGTGAACTGTAAGGAGTGAGAAATGAGACATCTTTCCAATTGACTCTTCTTATGGGAAGTATGACGTTTCACTTAATTCTCACACTCCATTTCTGACTACTTATTTCCCATTTCTCACTTCTAATATTTCACTTCTCAATTCTCTCGTCTAGCTTCTCGCTTTCCACCTCTTACCTTTCACGCTCACTTTTCACTTCGCACTTGTCATTCGACCTAATGTCCAATGACCGTTCGGTCTAATGGCCTTGAGCTTAATGACCCAGAATCAAAATAAATCTACGCCAATTCACGCTGCTGCGCCGCCAACGCAAATTGCAAATGGTCTAACTAACTAAGTAGTATTACAAACGGCTCCATGATCTATAGACAAGTCGGTCAAGCGAACCTCAACAGAACAGGAACTGACCAATTAAATACATATTGATAACTTTATTATGGAGATGAGCTAGCCTTGGGCTGAAAGTCTCCTAAATAAAGATTAAAAAAAACTTTATTATTGCTCATCAAATTGATGAAACAATTATAAAGTTACTTCAAAAAGAATAGTGACGAAATGCACTCGCAAAAGATGAATTTTACTACCCATGATTTCATAGTTGACGTATCAATTATTCCAAATTTTCCAATTTTTCGAGCAAGTTTGACTTACTACGCGTTTATTAGCGTAATTCATCCGCTGAAACATCGATACGTTGCATGAATAAACCCTCATTTTAGTGTTAACTGGTTGAAATGTTTTGAATTTGTGATGCTTGTCTGTAAATCATTCCAAATGCATCGGAAAGTGCGATGGTTGTTACGTCAACTTTAAAATCATGGGCAGTTTGAACACCAATGAACGGGCTGCTTTTTGGGGTTCTACAAAAAATACCGAATGAATTTTAATCTTCTATTAACTAATTGTCTTCCCACCTCCGTAGATTGCATCCCAGCAACGTTACAACGACTTCCAGCGATTGCTGTGGGATCAGATGAGCCGCATCGACCAGTCGAAGATATTCGACGACAAGTTGTACCGCCAAGTCCGGCTGATGTCCATCATTGGGCCGAGCGCTTTACCACCCGATCAACTCGATAGGGTAAGTTCCACTTGAACCGGCTTATCATCAATGAATCATCATTTCCTCTTTCGCACGACAGTACAACCGAATCGTGAACGACATGCTGGCAATCTTCAACGGAGCCGACATCTGTGCCTTTGAGCGACCGTTCGAGTGCGGTTTGCGGCTTCAGCCCCACTTGAAGGATGTAAGTTTTTTTTTTCGCATGCGTTTGTGATTGATTGATTGGAAATTAATTTCCGCGGTTGCAGATTATGGCTAAGAGCAGGGACTGGAATGAGCTGCAGTACACGTGGTTGGAATGGCGACGCAAATCTGGCAGACACATGCGGGAGTTGTTCGAACAGCTGGTTGATCTGACCAACGATGCTGGCCGAGTTAACAGTAAGCTTATAAAGATATTCAATATCAAGTGCTTCTAATTATATTTTGTTTTATAGATTTTACAAATGCTGCTGCCTATTGGCAGTTTCCGTACGAGTCCAGAAATTTTCGTGAAGAAATGGAGCAAGTCTGGAACGAAATTCTTCCTCTGTACGAAATGATTCACGCCTATGTTCGTCGAAAGTTGCGGGAATTTTACGGCCCTGACAAGATCAATCGGAACGCTCCTATTCCCGATCACATCCTAGGTGACATGTACGGACAAAGCTGGAACAACATTTTGGATGTCGTTATTCCCTATCCTGGGCGAAGTTTTTTGGAAGTCACACCGGAAATGATCAAACAGGGCTACAACCCACTGGTGATGTTCCAAATAGCGGAGGAATTTTTCGTATCAATGAACATGAGTGCCCTTCCGCCAGATTTCTGGCTTACGTCGATCTTGACTCAACCACCAGACAGACCGATTCTATGTCAACCCTCTGCGTGGGACTTCTGTAACGGAAAAGATTACCGCATTAAGATGTGCACCTCAGTAACTCATAAAGATTTCATCACCGTTCATCATGAACTGGCACACATCCAGTACTTCCTAAACTATCGAAACAAACCCAAAGTGTTTCGTGACGGTGCCAATCCAGGTAATGTCCCGTTATTTTCCATATTAATGTGATTCGAATAACTCTAATCCTCAAATCTTATTACCAGGATTCCACGAAGCAATCGGCGATGCGGTAACCCTGTCGGTCGCCTCGCCGAAGCACCTGCAAAATCTCGGCCTGGTGCAGAAAAACGTGGACGACACGGCCCACGACATAAATTTCCTGTTTTCGTTGGCGCTGGAAAAAGTGGTATTCCTGCCGTTCGCCCTTGCCCTTGAGGCCTGGCGGTACGACATCTTCGACAAGCGGACCCGGAAGGAGCAGTACAACTGCCACTGGTGGCTGCTGAGGTGAGAAGGGGCGAACTGATTATTTTAAATGCCCGTCGCGGAGGGAGAAACGGATTGTTATGAATTGTTCGTGGTTGATCATGTGTTTTCAATTTTCTTTTTAATTTCAGAGAGCAATTCGGAGGTGTGAAACCGCCGGTACTGAGATCTGAACTTGATTTTGATCCCGGAGCGAAGTACCACGTGGCGGCTAACATTCCGTATATCAAGTAAGTGAAAACTATTTTTAAAAGGAATGGAAAATCATGAAAACAACAACGGGTGATCAATGTTGGGAAAAATAGCATCAAATAGCTGTGAATGCCTATCTTACAACAAATCATTGGGGGAGACTGGACTGTGGGTTTTCTCATTTCCGATGTATCACAGTCAAAAATCAATAAACTCACACAGTCAAAAAACAATAAACTCCCAAGCAGTGAATGTAAAAAAAAAACAACATTGTCAATGACAACAATATTGGCCTCTCTTGTAAATGTTGGGACAAACTCAACTCGCAACAAGCGTTTGTCCCAAACTGCAACGGAATAGGACAATGATCACCAGCCGTGCATTTTGAGAAGTAGTCGGTTTTCGATTATATTTTTGGTTAAATAAGTTATCAATGATGAGACATAAACATAACCATCTGATGATATGATTTGTGTTTAACTGCTAAAATATACAAGTTATCGCACTTTGAAAAGTTCACAACAATTACCTCCCCATATTTATTGCAGATAAAATGGAACGCAACATTGTCTTTATCCTCTGCAGATGAGGACAAAGACTTATCACTATTCTCTTTTGTTGCTTTTCAGCGACAATTACACTCCTTGCTCCCAAGGGATCAAGTCTCCCCACCTTCCCCTATTAATGAACCAATTTTTGTTATGTCGTCAAATTTTTGACTCGGTGACGAATAAGGGATCAAGTGTCCCCATATTGACGAAACAACTTGAATTCTAAATATCGGTGTTCAGGTCATATTGACTCGGATTTGACTCAACAATATCTCAGGCATTTCTCAGCCAAATTCACACGTTTACCCAACATAATTGTTAGCTCTTCAATTTTCTGAAACTGACCCAGATTGTTGATCGACCACACCTACATCCTGTAATCGTCGGAGGAAGGATCATCAGTTGGCCACATTAATATAGACGAAAAGAAAAGTTGCACAAGAATATCGCGCATGAACGATTTTATTGCTGTTTTTAATAATGTATCCAAGGGCCCTTCGTGAAGAAGAAGAAGAAGAAGAAGAAGAAGAAGAAGAAGAAGAAGGCCCTTCGTGAATGGGCCCTTATGATGCTTTTCTCCATTCTCGATACAATTGTTTGCTTTCGCCGTCTATACCAAAAATAACCTTACGGCTTCCACAAACCCGGTTCGAGCAGAAACGATTCAAGCACCAGCCTTTCATGGTTCGATACACAATTATCTTCATTATTTGTCAAATAAATTATTCAATTAGTGTATGAATTAAACGAACATCATATTACTTACTTACTTACTTATGAATCCTATACACCTCCGGTGCAATGGGCCGACTTGAAAGTTCTTCATCCTGAGCGTTGCCCAGATATCGCTTTAACCTGTTGCCAGGTTAGATTTCGGTCGACTTCTTTTATTTCTTTATTGAGGCTTCGTCGCCAAGAGCCTCTGGGTCTGCCTCTTCTGCGATGTCCCGCTGGGTTCCAGTCTAATGCTTGTTTACAGATTTCGTTTCCGCCCCTACGTAGAGTGTGGTCGACCCAGCCCCACTTTCGATCCCGAATTTCTGTTGCTATCGGCCTCTGGTGATAACGACGATGAAGCTCGTTGTATGAGATCCAGTTGTGAGGCCACCAAGCCCGAATTATATACCGCAGGCATCTGTTGATGTATACCTGCAGCCGTTGAGTGATACACACCATGTTTTGCCCGCGTATAACAGCACAGATTTCACGGTAGAGTTGTAAATTCATATCTTGGTGCGTTCACTTATCTGTCTGTTTTTCCAGATATTTGTTAAACTCGCAAAGGCAGCCCTTGCTTTCTTGATCCGTGCGCCTATGTCGATCTTGGTACCGCCGTCTGACGCTACCTTTGGCTACCAAGATATTGGAAACATTCAACATTATCCACTGTTGCTCGGCTACTGTGCAAATGGAAGGGGTCGCCGTGTTTACATCCAACGATATGGGTTTCTTGACGTTCATGACTAAACCTTGACTAAACCTGCCGAAGAAGAACGCTCGGCAAGGTCGTTGAGCTTACTCTGCATATCAAAGCGTCGTGAGGCGAGGAGTGCAACGTCAGGAGCCAATTTGAAGTCTTTCAAGCGCTCCACGGTTATAAGCTGCCATAGCAGCCCACGGTATGGTTCACGGTCAATCGCACCTTCCAGAATCTCATCGATTACGATGAGGAACAGCAACGGTGATAGAATATATCCTTGTCTCACACCAGGACGATCCGGATAGGGTCGAAAAAGACCCCATTGTGCAGCACTCTACACGAGAAGGCCTTGTACTGTGCTTCAATGAGGCCAATTGTTTTCGCAGGAACTCCATTGCGTCTCTTTTCGTAGTCTTGGAATTCGTTGACCTGCTCTAGAATGATGCGGAGCGTGACAATATGGTCCACACAGGATCTTCCAGCACGGAATGCGGCCTGCTGCCTCCGCTGGAGAGTCGCATCGATTTTCTCGTGAATCTCTCTCTCTCTCTCTCGTCGACCAGAGACTCTGCCCAGGCTCGCTTGTCCCGTCGACATGAGCGTTTTACTTCCTTCTCCAGAGCCGAGTATCGTTGACGGGCTAAGACTTTGCACAGCAAAAAATATATTAATATGCCGCGACGTAACTTTTTGGAATGTACTCGATAATTCTATGTAAAAACAGATTCAACGTATTTTCACACCACATTTGATGCTTATATACACAGCTCAACGTAAAATATGATTGATGAAAAAGTTTTTATGACTGCGTATAAACACCGCAAAATTACCTTTAATTTTTTGTAATATATTACATTAGAAAAGCTGCACATCAGGTTGTCTTGAAAACAAACGTAATATTACAGAAAAAGCGAATTTATTGCGTCAAATCAATGTAGTATTACCGGAACCGAATCACAACTGTCACTGCAGTCGAGATAAGTTTCCATTTTGTCATTCGGAAGAAAACAGTGTGAGCGGCAGCGAAAAATCGTTTAGAAAACGGAATTATCACACGGACCCCGATCACCTCAAGGACACTTGAAGGACATACGACAATTGATCCGGAGCAAAGAAATTCCACAGGTAAGATATTCTTAGATGCACGAAAGCTGAAATAAATTTTCTATCTGTTCTTTTCGAACAATTACTTATAAACATTGATGTTTTCTTTGTTTGCAGGTCGAATAATCTGTGGAAGCGAACCTGAATTTCCCGTTCGGCGTACTAGCGGGAGCAAAAGCTACCAGGTAATCGCAGAGCGAAGGCGCTAGCCAGTTTCAACCAAAACCAATTCGGGAATCTAACAGGTAAGGTGACATTTTTGAAACTCATTCATCTGAAACAAATTTGCTATTTATTCTTCTTGTTTTTGTTACAGCTGATCAAATATTCCTGTGGAATGCATGGAGCTTTTTGACCATGTACCTATGTACACTGTACAATTTTCAGAGGATGAATGGAGCGAAATAAATAATTGTAATGCTATAAAACTAGTGCAGCACTCCACCGGGCGCGAAAGAACGAAGCAACATTCGACTCAACGACGGATCAAGTAAGTATGCAAAAGCGTTACAGCATTAAACATTGCTGTATAGCTAATTAGGGGAACGGTTTGGCAATTCATCCCATAGCTCCTATTTCCATCCCATCAAAAACAAAGCAATAAAAAGGAATTTGGTTTTATTTATTTTTTATTTTTGTGATTTTTTTTATCAGTGAGCACGCTTGCTAGCAAAAAGAAGCGACGAGATTCGTGCTGTATTTCTTTGATGTGCGATGAGATGAATATACGTTCAGTGAGATGGAAAACGTAACAGTTCCCCAATTTTAAAGAGTAAACAAAGGTGAAAATAAGCATTAATGAATAAATATAAATGATTAAATTAACCACTTAAAATTAAAAAACAAAATAACAATTTAAATATTTAATTTTTAATTTTCAATTTTTATTTTTTACTAGCAGACCCGACAAACTTCGTTTTGTCGAACATTGATTTATACTCTGATTAGTTTTTGAGTTAGGGGCAAGCCAGAGTAAACGCGACGAGCGATGCGACGCGACGCGACTCACGTAAAAGAATAACAATCAATATCAACAGGCTGTCAAATTGCACTGTCGCGTCGCGTCGCATCGCACGTCGCGTTTACTCATGCTTACCCCTTATGCTGAAATTTCTGTTGCATTTGTATGGGAGCCCTACTTTCGAAAGTGGGGAGAGGTCTCTAACCATCTTAAGGACACTTCTCACGGAATGCAAACTTAAAAGTACTCGCGTTTTCAAGGGCACACCACTCGACAGGGAAGTAACATACATACATCTGTATTTTTTTTATTATTTCAGTTTTGCTGCCTCGCAACATGCGTGAAATAATAAAAATGACAATTGTGCGCTACTTCCATATCGAGTGGTGTGCCCCTGAAAACGCAAGCACTTTGAAACCTGGATTCTGTGATTAGTGAACTTAAGAACTTTCCCCAGCCCCAAAAACCTCTGCATACACATTTTCACACCGATCGATTCAGTAGTTATCGAGTCTATAAGGGTCAGACAGAAATTCATTTTTATGCATATAATACAGAAAGATTTCATTTTTAATAAGAAATTCTATTTTTCTATGTACAACAATTTAAAATTTAGACCTGTGCGCCGATTGAAATTTCATCAGCAGCTGCTTAGTATATCATTTTCAGCCAGCGGCGGCAGCGTGACTCGGCGTGAACTAATAGATAGAAATTTTCCGAAATTTCTCCGCAAGTTCGCTCAGTAATTCCTCCGCAAGTTCCTCCAGTTATTCCAACGGAGGTTTCTCTTTCTTCCAGGAATTCTTTCGGAAGTTTCTCCAGAAATTGCTCTGTAAGCACTGCAAGGAATTCCTCTAGAAGGCGTCTGGAAGGACCGCCAGGAATACTCCTGAAAGTTCCTCCAGGAATTTCTCTGGAAGTTTCACGTGAATTTCATTTGGAAGTTCCTCCCGAAATTCCTTAGAAAGTTCCTCCCGAAAATAAACCGGAAGTTCCTTCCTGAGTTCCTCAGAAACTTCTTCAGAAGATCCTTCAGGAATTCCAACGAAAGTTCATTCAGGAATTTATTCGTAAGTTCCTTCAGGAATTCTTCCTTCAGGAATTCCCACAAAGGTTTTTCCAGAAATTCCTCTGGAAGAACTGCCAGGAATTCCAAAAGAAGGTCCACCAGAAATTATTCTAGAAGGTCCGACAGGAATTCTCCTGGAAGCTCCGCCAGGAATTCCTCTGGAAGTTTCGCGAGGAATTCTTTTAGAAGTTCCTCCCGGAATGCCACCAGAAGTTCCTCCAGGAATTTCTCCGAAACTCCGAAGTTCCTCTAGGAAGTCTTTCGAAAGTTTCTCTAGGAATTCCTTCAGCAATTTCCTCGGAAGCTCCTTCAGCAATTCCTTCGGAAGATCCTACAAAAATTTCTTAGGAAATTCCTCCAAAAATTTATCCAGAAGTATCTCCAGTAGTTCCTTCGAAAGTTCCTCCAGGAATTTCTTTGAAAGTTCCTCTAGGAATTCCTTGGGAAGTTCCTCTAGAAATTCCTTGGGAAGTTCCTCTAGAAATTCCTTCGGAAATATCTCAAGGAATTCCTTCAGAAGTTCCTCTAGGAATTCCATCGGAAGTTCTTCCAGCAATTCCTTCGGAAGTTCCTCTAGGAATTCCTTCGGAAGTTCTTCCGGCATTTCATTCGGAAGTTCCTCCAGCAAGTCCTTCGAAATTTCCTCCAGCAATTCCTTCGGAAGCTCCTTTAGGAATTGCTGAGGAAGTTCCTCTAGGAATTCCATTGGAAGTACCTCTAGGAATTCCTTCAGAAGTTCCTCTCGGAATTCCTTCGGAAGTACCTCTAGGAATTCCTTCGGAAGCTCCTTATGATTTTTTTCTAGGAATTCTTTCGGAAGTTCCTCCAGCAATTACCTCAGAAGCTCCTTCAGCAATTTCTTCGGAAGATCCTACAAAAATTTCTTGGGAAATTCCTCCAAAAATTTATCCAGAAGTTTCTCCAGTAGTTTCTTCGGAAGTTCCTCCAGGAATTGCTTCAAAAGTTCCTCTAGCAATTCCTTTGGAAATTTGGCTAGGACTTCCTTCGGAAGTTCCTTTAGGAATTCCTTCGGAAGTTTCTCTAGGAATTCCTTCGGAAGTTTGTCTGGGAATTCCTTCGGAAATACCTCTAGGAATTCCTTCAGAAGTTCCTTCAAGATTTTTTTTTGAATTCCTAGGAAAGTTCCTCTAGGAATTTCTGAGCAAGTTGCTCTAGGAATTCCTTCGGAAGTTCCTCTAGGAATTCCTTCGGAAATACCTAAAATATATAATTTCTGGGCAAGTTCCTCTAGGAATTCCTACGCAAATTTCTTGAGGAATTCCTTCGGAAGTTTCTCTAGGAATTCTTACGGAAGTTCCTACAGCAATTCCTTCGGAAGTTCTTCCAGCAATTCCTTCGGAAGTTCCTCCAGCAATTCCTTCGGAAGTTCTCCCAGCAATTCCTTCGAAAGTTCCTCTAAGATTTTTTTTCGGAATTCCAGGGGAAGTTCCTCTAGGAATTTCTGGGCAAGTTCCTCTAGGAATTCCTTTGGAAAATTTTCTAGGAATTCCTTCGATAGTTCCTCTAGGAATTCCTTCGGAAGTTCCTCTAGGAATTCCTCCGGAAGTTCCTCTTAAAGTTTTTCTAGGAATTCCTTCGGAAGTATATCTAGGAGTTCTTTCGGAAGTTCCTCTAGGAATTCCTTGGGCAGTTCCTCTAGGAATTCCTTGGGAAGTTCCTCTAGGAATTCCATGGAAAGTTCATTTAAGAATTCCTTCGGAAGTTCATCCAGCAATTCCTTCGGAAAATGCACTAGGAATTCCTCCAGAAGTTCCTCTAGGAATTCCTCCGGAAGTTCCTCTAGGAATTCCTCCGGAAGTTCCTCTAGGAATTTCTCTAGGAATTCTCTCGGAAGTTCCTCCAGGAATTCTTTCGAAAGTTCCTCTAGGAATTCCTTAGGAAGTTCCTCTAGGAATTTCTTCGGAAGTTCCTCCGGAAGTTCCTCCAGGAATTCCACCGGAAGTTCCTGCAGGAATTCCACCGGAATTTCCGGTAGGAATTCCACCGGAAGTTCCTCCAGGAATTCCTCCGGAAGTGCCTCAAGGAATTCCTCCTGAAGTTCCTCCAGGAATTCCTCCGGAAGTTCTTCTAGGAATTCCTCAGGAAGTTCCCTCAGGAATTCCTCCGGAAGTTCCCCCAGGAATTCCACAGGAAGCTCCTCCAGGAATGCCACAGAAATTCCTCCAGGTATTCCACAGGAAGTTCCTCCAGGAATTCCTCCGGAAGTTCCTCCAGGAATTCCTCCGGAAGTTCCTCCAGGAATTCCTCCGGAAGTTCCTCCAGGAATTCCTCCGGAAGTTCCTCCAGGAATTCCTCCGGAAGTTCCTCCAGGAATTCCTCCGGAAGTTCCTCCAGGAATTCCTCCGGAAGTTCCTCCAGGAATTCCTCCGGAAGTTCCTCCAGGAATTCCTCCGGAAGTTCCTCCAGGAATTCCTCCGGAAGTTCCTCCAGGAATTCCTCCGGAAGTTTCTCCAGGAATTCCTCCGGAAGTTCCTTCAGGAATTCCTCCGGAAGTTCCTTCAGGAATTCCTCCGGAAGTTCCTTCAGGAATTCCTCCGGAAGTTTCTTCAGGAATTCCTCCGGAAGTTCCTCCAGGAATTCCTCCGGAAGTTCCTCCAGGAATTCCTCCGGAAGTTCCTCCAGGAATTCCTCCGGAAGTTCCTCCAGGAATTCCTCCGGAAGTTCCTCCAGGAATTCCTCCGGAAGTTCCTCCAGGAATTCCTCCGAAGTTCCTCCAGGAATTCCTCCGAAGTTCCTCCAGGAATTCCTCCGGAAGTTCCTCCAGGAATTCCTCCGGAAGTTCCTCCAGGAATTCCTCCGGAAGTTCCTCCAGGAATTCCTCCGGAAGTTCCTCCAGGAATTCCTCCGGAAGTTCCTCCAGGAATTCCTCCGGAAGTTCCTCCAGGAATTCCTCCGGAAGTTCCTCCAGGAATTCCTCCGGAAGTTCCTCCAGGAATTCCTCTGGAAGTTCCTCCAGGAATTCCTCCGGAAGTTCCTCCAGGAATTCCTCCGGAAGTTCCTCCAGGAATTCCTCCGGAAGTTCCTCCAGGAATTCCTCCGGAAGTTCCTCCAGGAATTCCTCCGGAAGTTCCTCCAGGAATTCCTCCGGAAGTTCCTCCAGGAATTCCTCCGGAAGTTCCTCCAGGAATTCCTCCGGAAGTTCCTCCAGGAATTCCTCCGGAAGTTCCTCCAGGAATTCCTCCGGCAGTTCCTCCAGGAGTTCCTCCGGAAGTTCCTCCAGGAATTCCACCGGAAGTTCCTCCAGGAATTCCACCGGAAGTTCCTCCAGGAATTCCACCGGAAGTTCCTCCAGGAATTCCACCGGAAGTTCCTCCAGGAATTCCACTGGAAGTTCCTCCAGGAATTCCACCGGAAGTTCCTCCAGGAATTCCACCGGAAGTTCCTCCAGGAATTCCACCGGAAGTTCCTCCAGGAATTCCACCGGAAGTTCCTCCAGGAATTCCACCGGAAGTTCCTCCAGGAATTCCACCGGAAGTTCCTCCAGGAATTCCACCGGAAGTTCCTCCAGGAATTCCACCGGAAGTTCCTCCAGGAATTCCACCGGAAGTTCCTCCAGGAATTCCACCGGAAGTTCCTCCAGGAATTCCACCGGAAGTTCCTCCAGGAATTCCACCGGAAGTTCCTCCAGGAATTCCACCGGAAGTTCCTCCAGGAATTCCACCGGAAGTTCCTCCAGGAATTCCTCCGGAAGTTCCTCCAGGAATTCCTCCGGAAGTTCCTCCAGGAATTCCTCCGAATTTCCTCCAGGAATTCCTCCGGAAGTTCCTCCAGGAATTCCTCCGGAAGTTCCTCCAGGAATTCCTCCGGAAGTTCCTCCAGGAATTCCTCCGGAAGTTCCTCCAGGAATTCCTCCGGAAGTTCCTCCAGGAATTCCTCCGGAAGTTCCTCCAGGAATTCCTCCGGAAGTTTCTCCAGGAATTCCTCCGGAAGTTTCTCCAGGAATTCCTCCGGAAGTTCCTTCAGGAATTCCTCCGGAAGTTCCTCCAGGAATTCCTCCGGAAGTTCCTCCAGGAATTCCTCCGGAAGTTCCTCCAGGAATTCCTCCGGAAGTTCCTCCAGGAATTCCTCCGGAAGTTCCTCCAGGAATTCCTCCGGAAGTTCCTCCAGGAATTCCTCCGGAAGTTCCTCCAGGAATTCCTCCGGAAGTTCCTCCAGGAATTCCTCCGGAAGTTCCTCCAGGAATTCCTCCGGAAGTTCCTCCAGGAATTCCTCCGGAAGTTCCTCCAGGAATTCCTCCGGAAGTTCCTCCAGGAATTCCTCCGGAAGTTCCTCCAGGAATTCCTCCGGAAGTTCCTCCAGGAATTCCTCCGGAAGTTCCTCCAGGAATTCCTCCGGAAGTTCCTCCAGGAATTCCTCCGGAAGTTCCTCCAGGAATTCCTCCGGAAGTTCCTCCAGGAATTCCTCCGGAAGTTCCTCCAGGAATTCCTCCGGAAGTTCCTCCAGGAATTCCTCCGGAAGTTCCTCCAGGAATTCCTCCGGAAGTTCCTCCAGGAATTCCTCCGGAAGTTCCTCCAGGAATTCCTCCGGAAGTTCCTCCAGGAATTCCTCCGGAAGTTCCTCCAGGAATTCCTCCGGAAGTTCCTCCAGGAATTCCTCCGGAAGTTCCTCCAGGAATTCCTCCGGAAGTTCCTCCAGGAATTCCTCCGGAAGTTCCTCCAGGAATTCCTCCGGAAGTTCCTCCAGGAATTCCTCCGGAAGTTCCTCCAGGAATTCCTCCGGAAGTTCCTCCAGGAATTCCTCCGGAAGTTCCTCCAGGAATTCCTCCGGAAGTTCCTCCAGGAATTCCTCTGGAAGTTCCTCCAGGAATTCCTCCGGAAGTTCCTCCAGGAATTCCTCTGGAAGTTCCTCCAGGAATTCCTCCGGAAGTTCCTCCAGGAATTCCTCCGGAAGTTCCTCCAGGAATTCCTCCGGAAGTTCCTCCAGGAATTCCTCCGGAAGTTCCTCCAGGAATTCCTCCGGAAGTTCCTCCAGGAATTCCTCCGGAAGTTCCTCCAGGAATTCCTCCGGCAGTTCCTCCAGGAGTTCCTCCGGAAGTTTCTCCAGGAATTCACCTGGAAGTTCCTCCAGGAATTCCACCGGAAGTTCCTCCAGGAATTCCACCGGAAGTTCCTCCAGGAATTCCACCGGAAGTTCCTCCAGGAATTCCACCGGAAGTTCCTCCAGGAATTCCACCGAAGTTCGTCCAGGAATTCCACCGGAAGTTCCTCCAGGAAT